>NC_139222.1:65507802-65989994 GCF_055691185.1 Crinia signifera
AATAATTCAATGTGGGGTAAAAAAAAAAAAAAAACGCAATTCCACAATTTTGCGCTGGTTACGGTTTTTTTGGAGTTCATAGTTCGTTTAAAATGATGGGTTATCTTTATTCTATGGGTCGTTACGATTCCGGTAATACCAAACTTATATAGTTTTCGTTACATTTTACCACTAAAAAAAAAAATAGAAAATGTTACGGTTTTTCGAATTTGCGTCGCGTCGCCATGTTCTGCGGCTTATAACTTTTTTATTTTTCCACCTACGGACCTGGGTGAGGGCTCATTTTTTGCGGGCTGAAGTGTACTTTTTAATTAATACCATTATGGGATATGGGCGACTTTCTGATCTCTTTTAGCTATTTTTTTTTGGGTAGGCGATGCGACCAAAAAGCGTAGTTTTGGCGTTGGGGATTATTTTCCGTTTACGCCTTTAACCGTGCGGGATAACTAATGTTATATTTTAATAGATCGGACTTTTAGGAACGCGGCGATACCAAATATGTTTATTTTTTTTATTATTTATTTATTTTTATTTGGGAAATGGGGAAAGGGGGGTGATTTGAACTTTTAATATTTTTTTTTTTTTTTTTTTTTTTTAAACTTTATTTTTTTTTTTTTTTTTTACTTTTACTACAAGGCCCCCTAGTGTACTTGACCACTAGGGGGCGCGATCGCCTGTACTAGGTTCAGCCATAGAGCTCTATGGCTGAACGTAGTGATTTTTTGCACTTCCTATTACATCCTGCCTGAGGCAGGATGTAATAGGTATGAATACACGGACAGCACAGGGGTCTACATTAGACCCCTGGCTACCATGGCAACCGATCGGCACCCTCCGATCGCGCTGCGGGGGGCCCCGATCGGCGCCGGAGGGGGGCACCCCCCCCTCCGATCAGCTATTTAAGCACTGCGGGCGCTTTGCCCGCGGTGCTTAAAGGGTTAAACGGCCGCGATCGGCGAACTCGCCGCTCGTGGCCGTGAGAGCAGGGACATGGCTGTAATATACAGCCATTACCTGCTCTCTATCAAGCCAGCTCACTCCGTGAGCTGGCTTGATTCACCCCCAACCGACATATGACGTAAATGTACGTCATATGTCGGGAAGGGGTTAAGAAATATTTGGTCAGAAAGAGTGAACTAGAATAAGGGCCTCAGTTCCTGCTGGAGCCTGCTGAAAAATAGCCCTGCCTATACCACACCCATATGTACGTAGATCCCATGGACTGAATAAATGTTCACACTCATTTTTGTGAACACAAGAAATTTAGGGTAATATCACTATAAATTGGGGAACTGCTGTAATGATATCACACCCTATTTGTCTGCTTATTCCATTATATTAAACAAGGGGTGAAATTTAATAGGATGAGAGATGCAGAAAGTGAGAGATTTGGTGAGAAAAGCGGCAATCATTTACACTACAAAATCAAACTGGTATTGCAGTGTAAATGATTGCTGCTTTTAAAAAAACTGGAGATTTCTTACCAAATCTCTCACTTTCTGAATCTCTCATCCTATTAAATCTCACCCGGGATGTCTACAAGCATAAAAAAGTTCCTGATTTTCCAGGATAAATGGAAGAGAATGTACACTATTTATTTCCAGCGGTGCATGGTCTGCAGAATACATGTAAAAAGTACATTTCAAAAATAATAGGTAAGAGACCATGGTAAACAAGAAAATAACATTATACCATGCCATAAATCTATGGCATTACAGTGCAAAACAAAAATATAAAAGAACATTGAAAACTATTTTTATTATTATGATCCTTTACTAACATGGCTACACATGTGGACCGTTAGTGTGGGTGAAACTAACAGGATTAGAGGTGCTGAAAGAGGTGGGAAGAGTGAAGCGAAGCCCAAGGCAGAGGTGCAGATGTAGTTAGTGAGAGAGTTATAGGTAATAAGTTATAGGTAATGAGTACAAGCTGTGCTACCGTGAGCAGCCAGGCTGACAGCTGCACTCCCCTTTAGATGTCCTGGGTGTCTGTTACAAGCTTGAGATTGTGTATTTAGTATCCAATGACCCCTCCCATTTCTTGGTGTCCCTGAGAAGTAAGAAGTACACACCAGTGTTATATCAAAGCTTTTTACTAATAAAATCAGATAACGTACTAGTTTAAAACAGCAGGTATGCCAATGTGGATAACACCATATCATCAGAGAGATGTACCAAATAGCCGGACTGTCAGCACAAGGCGTCTCTACATCAGCACAGGAAGCCATGCCTACGCATTTCATCATGATTGGACTTCGTCATAAGCGATGTAGTGTAGCACAGATCACTCAGCACACATGCGATGCACCATCGATGTGTGCTGAGCGATCTGGCACAGCCAATGTTCCCTGGTGAGAAGAACACTGGCGATGACTAGACGCATGCAGTATAAATCTAGCCCGGCAATGGTGACACGTGGTACTACGCATCACCACCGCTGGGGGCCTACATACCGGGCAATCCATTCTAAGCAAGCTAGTCAGATTGCTTAGAAATATAGCTACAATCACCCTGTGTGTATGCCCCATAAGCTCCTTGGAGCAGGGCCCTCTTCTCTCACACATCAATTACAGGTTTCCCAAACTCAGCGACTGTCTATACCGGCATCTCTTCTCACTTGTAACCATTAATCTCTTCCTACAACAACCTGCTCCTAGACTACTACTTTGCTTCCATATATCCCAGCTGTATTGTGTGCTGAGAATTTTGCTGTTTTCTGAGCTGTTTTAGTTTTTCAGTTACTGTTATGTTTATTTCGGTTTACCCTGTTTTGTTCTAATGTATTCCGGTGCTGTGAACTATTTGTGGTACCTTAAAAGTAAAACATAATAATTAGAGACAGGATTATATGCAAAATAAAAAGCTTGAACTATGCATGAAAAGTGTTAAAATATGCGATACTTGTGTATTATCACGGCGCCCATCGCATTGCATACATTAAGGCTTAATATGGTATGCAATGAGATGAGATGCGACCCGATCTTATACAATGAGATGAGATTTTAAATTGTATAAGTACCCTAATGGTTGCTTTCAATGTTAATTGGCCCCCATATAAGATTTTTAATTGTATAAGCACCCTAATGGGTGCTTACAATGATAAATGCAACCCCACGCCACCCTCACTATCAACGCCAAACCGAAGCGTGGCAAGCGCAGCGAGCCCGCGCAGGGCGGCGGTACGCGTCCTCCGACCTTTTCATACCCCCACTATCCATGTCGGCGTGGAGTTGATTTTATATAGTGTGGCGAGCGCTGCGAGCCTGAAGCGTGGCGAGCCCCGCGTAATACATGTAAAGTAAAACGCGGCCGCACGCCTCGCTGCGCTCGCCACACTATATAAAATCAACTCCACGCTGACATGGATAGGGGGGGTATGAAAAGGTCGGAGGACGCGTACCGCCGACCCTCGCGGGCTCGTTGCGCTCGCCACGCTTCGGGTTGGCATTCATAGTGGGAGTGGCGTGGGGGTGCATTTAACATTGTAAGCACCCATTAGGGTGCTTATACAATTAAAAATCGGTACTTATGTATTATCTGGGCTCCCATGTTAAATGCACCCCATTTTTTCATACCCCTACTATCCAACTACGCATGGAGTTGATTTTATATAGTGTGGCGAGCGCAGTGAGCCACCGTGCCCGAAGCGTGGCGAGCGCAGCGAGCCCCGCAAGGGGACGCGGTCTCATAAGAAAAACGGGAGCCCAGATATTACATAAGTACCTAAAAATCTTATAGGGGGGGCCAATTAACATTGAAAGCACCCATTAGTGTGCTTATACAATTTAAAATCGTATATCATCTCATCGTATGCCATATACAATGGTTTACAATTTTAAATTGTATAAGATGCCATAAGATGGAAATCGTGGGCGCCGTGCTAATACACAAGTACCAAATATGCTATAATAAATAATAAAAAAAAGTAATTTTTAACTTATTTAAAAATCAGCATAGTTGCAAGTAAACCTCAAAAATAGGCCCACAACATCTGCAGATATCTAGTGATGTACACATGACTTTTTTTCTTCCTGGCAGCTACAGCAGACTGCAGCGTCCTAGGCTCTTCTTGCATCAACTACACGGACCCTCATCTCCAGCGCCGATGGATCAAATGTCAGCATAGCGTGTGAGGGCGGCGCAGTGGAAGGCTTCCTCCCTGCGCCGCATACTCCCTGTGACAGCATTTCCTCCACGCCGCGTGATATCACAACCCTTCCACCCACCTCCACTGCTGCAGAAGTCTGTCTCTTGGTGTAAAGTCCCAGGCCAGGGGCAGGCAAAGGTTCAGGAGCTTCATAATGGCATCCGCCGACTGACTTATCAACACGGATTGGCAGCCTAGATCAGTGTCAGACATAGCGTACATCCAATTTTCCCCACACTGCACACATATTGCCCCAGCCAGCACACTCTACCACTACCTGGCCAGCAGCAAGGCAAAGCAGTGCTGTGACTCGCGGGTGGGAAGAGGGTGGGGTTTAAAATATGCACATCACTAGATTTTAGGTAATATATGCAATAACCAGTGAGAATGGGCAAAATATGCAAATGCATATAATCCTGTCTCTAATAATAATAATAATAATAATATATGCAAAGTCTCACACACATAGTATTTTTGTGCCATGGTGTATCTTAGCTGCTCCATCATATGTAGGAATCACTGTAATTTCACGTTTTCCTGAATTTTGCAGCTCATGTGTATCATAGATGCAAAGATATTGATTAGTCTCCAAGGTACTTTACAATCAATAATTTTGTCACAAAGGAATTGGTATAACATTGCGGGATAAGCATAACAAGGCTTGGGCACATGGCATGGCAGAGGACATTTGTATCAGAACTTCCTTTTTTTTACCCAGTCACCCCCAGAAGGTACAGTATATGAAATGGCTGCATCAGTAAAGAGTACCCCATGCCTACTTTTGCACAAGCGCATCCGTCAGTGATATATTACATTCAAATTATTTTTTAAGTCAGCAAACATTCAGTATCATACTGTAACTATTCTTTTACTAAATATTCAATGGAAACTTTTACATAACATTAACATATATAATACTATAAAGGTTGAGTATCCTTTATCCGTATATCCCATATTGGAAATATAAAAAAAAAAAAAAATGTAGGTGTCCACGGCGGCCATCGGAATAGTCTTCAGTGGCATCCAAGGATGCCGCTGAAGACAGATCTGATGGTCGCGGTGGACACCTATGGTTTTCTGAATATTTCCAATATAGGATATCTGGGGGACAGCCAGGGGACCAGGTAAGTAGGTGTAAAAAAATAAAAATAAAATCAAATTCTGAAATCCAGAATAATCCCTTATCCAAAATATTTGTGGTCCCGAGCATTTTGGATAAGGGATACTCAACCTGTATAATGATTTTTACAAGATGTTTAGGTTAGAACCCATTACAAACACCTGCAGCATGATTTTTCACCACCTTAATGACAGAAAATGAAGCCACTCACCTCAAAAGGTGGTTTCTCCGAATCAACTACTTTTATACCACTCTTTATTTACAAAATAGTGTCTGTAGTAAATGGGATGTTCAATTATTTACTCGCAGTAAATACATATAATAAAGTTTACAACAAGTAAATATGAATGTTTGCAATTAAATAACCTTCTAGCAAAAAATTATAACATGGAATATTAAAAGGTATTTCTGAATAAAAAAAATAAAATAAAAATAAGCAGCAAAGTTGACTCAAGCACCTAAACCAGGGCTGGGCAATTGCGGCCCTCCAGATGTTGAGGAACTACACATCCCAGCATGCCTTGCATCAGTTTTGCTATGTGGCCATGCTGAAACTGATGCAAGGCATGCTGGGATGTGTAGTTCCTCAACATCTGGAGGGCCGCAATTGCCCAGCCCTGACCTAAACATAAGAGAATTTAAAAAAACGCTTATAAAACTAAATAAAATAAATAAAAAATATAACATTTTCAGAATTCTTTTTATAGGTGAGGAATTCCCGATTTTGGGCCCAATTCAAACTGGATCGCAAAGCACTTTTTTTCCCTTCTAATGCACTGCAGGTAGGGCAAATGTAACATGTGCAAAGAGTGTAAAGCTGGGTACACACCTACAGATGTATCTGTTAAATCCATGTGGAGAGAACAAAAATCTGGTAACGTATGGGAGCATATGAGACTCAAACATTTGCTTCCAAACACCGGAAATTAAACAATAGGCATTTAGACAAATTGAGAAAGAAAAAAAAAAATAGTAGTGCTAATGACAAAATATTTTCACAACCCCCTAAATCCAGCTGCTAACTTTTTAGGATCACCAATCCCAACAAAGAGAACAAAAAGAAGCAAGGTAAAAGGAAGCGCTTGGATTTGAGGGCTAGATTAAAGCCAGTCTATGGTAATAATTAGGACATTTACAGATACAGACTCAAATTAAATATTAAAAAATGTAATAATCAATTTCATAGGTACCAGCCGATACCAGATATATACAAATAACACTAGAAATAGAAAAAAATATACAAATAAAAATCAGGGGTAACTGGAGAAAAAAAAAATCATCAAATAAGCTAAAATTGCAAGTGGAAAACAAACAGTCCCTTTTTGAATGTAATGGGCCCCATACATCAGCAATCACAATTTATGGATTTCCAGATACAGGGATTTTTTGGCCAGATAAATGGATTTTACAATCTGACTTTGCCCACACATTACAGATTTATTTCAGTGATCAGCAGATTTTTCCATCTAAAGATTGCATCTTCATATCTGGAAATTGCCCAATCGATTGTCATTTCAGCTGTTCATAATGTAAATAGATGAAGAAGACTACTTGGGAATGCCCACACATATGAAAAAGATCCGCAGATAATACCAGATTATTAAACATGTTTAAAAACCTGATTAAGCAATCGATTGGTGATTTTGATTGGGATTGCCAAAAGGGGGAGCCCACACATCTAAAATTAATTGTGGCAATCATCTCCATATCTGAAAATTGTCACAATTAATTGCTGATGTATGGGGCCCATAACCGGATAGATCCACTTTTGCCAGCCTCAAATTAGTAGATGGTTAACAATGGTAGTCGATAAACAGTCCAATATTGTTAGTAAAAATAAGTGGTCATATGTTAACAGTCCAATATTAGTGGTGTTAAATTGGCGTTTGATATAATTACCATATTCCTGCTTATAATCGGCTGGAGGGCATCAGGGAGGTGCTTTTACAATCAAAAGTCCACAGAGAAAAACACTTGAGTGTAAAATTTCAGACAGTTGGAGACACAGCACAATTGCAGTACCTTTCAGATGGAAGAAGGAATTCCCATTAGCCTATTGTGGTAGTGATGCAGACAAACCGGAGGTATAGTGCAAGATATAGTACTGAGCCTCTCAGTTTCTGTCTGTGTGGTGTTTATACCTTCCAGTGCATTTCCTCTGGATGCCCTCTATTTCATTTAGTCTAAACACAACAAAAGTGGTCTGATCTAAATGATTACATATTTGTAATATATGTAATATACTGGCACTATATAAAAAGGTCCCAATAATGAGCTTGTTTTTGTGAGAAGGTATTACAACAATAAACAATATATAGGACATTTGAGAC
Source organism: Crinia signifera (assembly GCF_055691185.1). NCBI lineage: Eukaryota > Metazoa > Chordata > Amphibia > Anura > Myobatrachidae > Crinia > Crinia signifera. Next base: position 65,515,402 of record NC_139222.1, read on the forward strand.
TGAAATATTTTTTCTATTGTTTCTTAAACGTCAAATAAACTGTTCATAGAAAGTTGCACATCAGCCAATAACATGTTACATTTCATTTACTGGAAAGTGAATGCAGCATGAAGAGATTTTAGAATACCCAACAAGATGATTGTATTCAGACTTCCCAATTCTGAAGTTTGTGCAGGATAAAGCATTACAGGTGTATTTACCTTATAGCTCACCCAGTCTGACCCTAGAATGATACTGTAGTTACAGATCTAATTAATCAAAAGTTATTATATGACCTATGATGGAAAAATAATACATACACGGTAAGGGTTAGGCTGTGGGAAGGGTGGGCTGGTGGTAAAATACCAACCTGACAGGCATTCTCAGTGCCAGGATCTCATATCCAACTTAATCATCAATGCGGTTAGGTAGAGAGTGTAATTTTTCTCTTAGATGACAGAAGTTGCTTCAGCTTGTAGAGTAATAGAACAACTTAATTCAACCAGTTTAATTTAATATAGCACAAAAGTATATTTTTTAAGAGCTGGAAAAACAGTCATCCCTATATGATAAAGTGTGGCAGTGAACAGTACACAGACAGGTGCTTACCTGTCTTTAACCTTTTCAGTGCCAATGTTGCTGTCAGAGATGTGTAAAATATCCACAAAAATGCCGGGGCCCTAGTCCAGGATTATGACTAACTTTAGTTATTGCTGGCAAATGATATGAAGTCAATTAACTGAAGTTTAGTTAAATAATTGCCCCCCTCCCCCTTTAAAAAAATTAAAAAAAGAACTGTGAGCGAGGCTGGCATTTTTAGCACATCTCTCGCAGCAACTGCGTTTCTGCTTTTCTCAGCTGTCAACACCTCAACAGGCTACAATATATATATTTTTCTCAATCAAGTAATTTTTATTAACTAATTTTTGTATACACACACACAAAACAGGCTACAATATTTTAGCCATTATGTTAATTGCTCAAGCCAGTGGGTGGGTGGGTGTGTAATGGTGTTGTGAATGTTTTTCTTGGAGACATAGATAAAGTCCTGGGACATAACAAGGGTATAATCGGGGGTAACTCTCAGGGTGCATCAGGAATGTCATGTAATAAAATGTTATGTTGTAACAGTCACGTTACCCCATTACAGTTCTTAGGTACAGATGATCTTAGTATACGGGAAGGAGGGAATGACAGAGGAAGAATTCCCGGAACTATGGAGAGGGCAGGCAGTGTGCATGGTGGGGAGGCCTGTAGAGAGTCTATTGAAGGGGAGAGGGGAAAGAGGAAGCTAGTAAAGAATTCAAATGGGTCCTGGGGTGAAACTAATCACAATATTAGAGCCATATCTAAAAATAAACATAAATTAAAATGCTTACTGGCTAATGCAAGAAGCTTAGTGAGTAAAATCGGGGAGCTTGAAACGGTGATCAGTAGGGATGACTACGACATCATTGGTATTACAGAAACATGGTGTAATGAGTCGCATGACTGGGCATTAAACATGGAGGGATATACACTCTACAGGAAAGACAGGGAAAATAGAAGGGGCGGGGGTGTGTGCCTATATGTAAATAATAACTTAACATCATGTGAGAAAAATATGAGCACAGACCTGGAAGACGACAACTCGGAGACAGTGTGGGCAGAGATAACCGACAATAATAAGAAACCAAAAAACAAATTTATAATAGGGGTATGCTATAGACCACCAAATATAAATGAAAGGGAAGAGTCTCTTCTTTTAAACCAAATCAAACAAGCATCAAATCAGGGTCAGGTATTAATTATGGGGGATTTTAATTTACCCGACATTGATTGGGAAAACGAAACAGGTAAATCAGCAAGAAGCAATGGGTTCTTAAGCTTACTTAAAGACCAGTTTATTACACAAACGGTAGAAACTCCAACTCGTGATGAGGCGCTCTTGGACTTAGTATTAACAAATAACACAGACTTAGTTTCAAACACAAAAGTAATTGAACAATTAGGGAATAGTGATCACAATATGGTTTCACTGGAAATCAACTTCAGTAAATTACATCAAAAAGGAACTGCAAAAATACTAAACTTCAGAAAAGCGAACTTTGAATTATTTAGGGAAGCCCTAACAGGAATTGGGTGGGAAACGGTTATGGAGGGAAAAAATGCAGAGGAAATGTGGGATACTCTAAAAAAGGTGCTTGATTCACTAACTATTGAATACATTCCTAAAGTAACTAAAGGTAAATTCAACAAAAAAAAGCCACCATGGTTGGACAAAGAAGTAAGGTCAGCTATCAACAATAAAACCAGAGCCTTTAAATTCTATAAAAATAACTTGAATGAGGAGGCATTCGCAAAATACAAAGAATCAAACAAAACTTGTAAAGGGGTAATCAAAGCAGCTAAAATATTATATGAAGAGTGCATAGCCACTGAAAGCAAAAACAACCCAAAGAAATTTTTTAAATACATAAATAGTAAACGTTTAATTAAGGAAAACATAGGCCCATTAACTGATACTAGTGGAAAAAGTGTTACTGAGGACAAGGGAAAAGCAAAACTGTTAAATGAGTTCTTCTCATCAGTATTTACTAAGGGAGAGCAGACTGTGGAACGAACATTTACCACAAACGGGACAAATAAGCCAGATCTCATTGTGGATTTCACGCCGAAAGAATTAATACTGAGGCTAAGCAAACTCAAAACAAATAAGTCACCAGGGCCAGATGGGATTCATCCGAGGGTATTAATGGAATTAAGGGATGAACTAGCTACCCCCCTACATTATATCTTTAGCAAGTCACTATCGTCAGGTATAGTACCAAAAGATTGGAGAATAGCAGAGGTAGTGCCAATATTCAAAAAAGGAAAAAAGGAAGATCCCGCTAATTACAGACCCGTTAGTTTAACATCAATTGTGGGTAAACTATTTGAAGGATTTTTAAGGGATGGTATCCAGGAATATTTAGATCATCACCTTCTACTCAGTACTAACCAACATGGGTTCGTGAAAAATCGTTCATGCCAAACTAATCTACTAGGGTTCTATGAAGAGGTTAGCAAAAACCTCGATAATGGAAATGCTGTAGATGTGATTTTCCTAGATTTTGCTAAAGCATTTGATACTGTCCCACACAAGAGATTGATTAATAAAATGGAGAACCTAGGATTGGGTGAAAATATCTGCAGATGGGTAGGGAATTGGCTATGTAATAGAGAACAAAGAGTGGTTGTGAATGGTGCCGTATCAGATATGATACCGGTACTAAGTGGAGTGCCCCAGGGTTCGGTTTTGGGGCCCATTTTGTTTAACATTTTTATTAACGATATTGGGATAGGGTTACTCAGCAATGTATTCATCTTTGCGGACGATACAAAACTTAGCAAAGTCATCAAATCACCAGAAGATGTCACCATGCTTCAAAATGATCTTGCAATTCTAGATGAGTGGGCAAAAAAATGGAAGATGAGGTTCAATGTAGATAAATGTAAGGTTATGCACCTTGGGAGACACAACCAGTGTGCAAGTTACAACCTTAGCGGAGAGGAACTGGGTAATTCCATACTTGAAAAGGATCTAGGAGTCCAAATAGACAGCAATCTAGGATGTAGTGCCCATTGTAATGTAGCTACAATAAAGGCCAACAAAATTCTGGCATGTATTAAGAGGGGAATGGAAACTAGGGACTCAAGGGTAATTATGCCACTATATAAAGCATTGGTGAGACCTCACCTAGAGTACGGAGTACAGTTCTGGGCCCCACACTATAAAAAGGACATCATAGAATTAGAAAAAGTCCAAAGGCGAGCAACAAAGCTTATTAGGGGAATGGAGAATTTAAGCTACGGGGAGAGATTAAGCAATTTGGGACTATTTACATTAGAAAAGAGACGTTTAAGGGGGGACATGCTCAACATGTACAAGTATATCAAGGGCCAATATAAGGAACTGTCACACACCCTATTTTCTACTAGAAAGGAATCTAGGACGCGAGGGCATGAATATAGATTAGAAGAAAAAAGATTTCATTCAGCTAGTAGAAAGAATTTCTTTACGGTCAGAACAGTCAAACTCTGGAACTCTCTTCCCAGAGAGGTGGTAACGGCTGGCTCATTAAATGCGTTCAAGGCAAAGTTGGACAAACATTTACTGGAGAAAAACATCCATGGGTACAAATAAGAAATATAATTTGTCTGTAAAATACCAGAACCAACCAAATCAGCAATGGATATCTATACCAGGTTGAACTAGATGGACGCAAGTCTTTTTTCAGCCTTACCTACTATGTAACTATGTAACATACAAGGCCCCTTTAAAAACTGGAGTAATTGTTTAAATTTCACAGCCTACCTAGGTACTCCAGCAGAAACATCTGCCATCTCACTAAGCCCATGTCCTCTTAAATTGTAGTATTCACTCTAGGCTGTTTCAGCAGGGTGCCACACCCTGTCCGATCTTAAAGAGCAAAACGTGCCCTGCCCATCCCTCACAACCACATGGAGCACTCGGGGAAGCCCAGCACCCAAGTATGTGTTAGGAATGCCCCCAACAGAGACGTCTGTGGACACACCCACTTTAGTGATGCCAGCGGTACCCTGCACACATTTGTGACATCAGCAGGGCCGGACCGCCGTATTTAATGAGTATTCAATCCCCCCCCCACACACACAACTTTAAAAGCAGTCGGGCTCGTTTTGCTGAGATCGGCTGTGGATTGTCGAGCTCACGGCTGGGTCTCAATCGTCCACGGCCATGTCTATCGGCCACACCCCTTTTCATGGATTTCAAATAGATGAAAAATAGATCTTAAGTTAGTAACCCATTTACTAACAAGAGTTTTGGCCCTGGAAGTACAATCAATTCAGATCAGTGTGAAATTAATCTAAAATTGATAAAAAAAAAATAGACTACAGTAAATATTCTCCATGTCTGTAATAAGGTCAATTTAAATATCGATTACAGGAGTTTTCCTAGCGCGCGCACACACACACACACACACACACACACACACACACACACACACACACATGTGCATACACTCATCTACATATACTCGGTATATAAAATACATTGAGAAATGTTGCATATTTTATATCTTTAAAAGCAGTCAGGTCTTCAATTTAATAAATAACATTTTATTTTACACAGATTTAAATGAGTAAGAAAACCATAAGACATCCAGGACTAAGTTTGTGTACTCTATTGTTACACATCCACCGACCAAGCTTTCTGTCATCAGGACATGACCGAACTGGATGATCTTCCAGTTCTTACATTAGATAGCTCCTTTTTTTGTTTAGACCATCCACTTGTATGTGTTCCACTGTGAAAAGGTCAGCCACCGACACCATAGTTATTTCAGTCCTTTTTCTGTTGTTGCAAATCCTATTAAGGTTTAGAAAAGATGCTACAAATCTCATTACATAAAACTTTGTTGATAGAACTTGTCACCCCCCCCCCCCCCCCCCCCCCCAAAGACACATTAAACCCCCTCCACTGACTGTTTTACAGGAGACTGCTACATATAGCCATATTGCAAGTCTTCCCTGGACAGAAATTTTCGCTTCACATACATAGTAGAGCTTCATGCCCATGTCGGTATTACAAGAGCACCATCTACTGGTGACTTATCTGTTGAACATTTTTTCCTATGTTGCAATTACAATACTGGAGACAATGCACTGGAAATGGATCGACAGATTTCCAAAGTGTCCATTTAGCATATTAATGATCACTTCTTTTTCTTTGTATGTCTAAATCCTCTCACAGATCCATGTCCAAAGCAGATTGTAGAAGGAACCCTTCAAAAATATAAATACATGATATATCAGAATCCGCTTTATTGGCCAGGTATACTTGCGTATACTAGGAATTTGATTTGGATTGCTGTGCTACAGCCATTTATGTAACAGTAAAACAGTGACAGTACATATATACATAACACATACAGGTATACACTCGATGTGCCCTGGGGATTGTAGACACAGGGAACACCTACCCACCGAGCTGCACAGTGCCTAGGCAGCCAACAGTGGCGCCACTGGTCATTGCACAAAGATCCCTGCCGCAGAACTTCACAAAGTAAAATGATCAATATAAATGATTACTACAATACTTAAAACACAGTTTTCATATGGGTGAGCTATGAAGTCATTTAGAGCAACGTTAAGCAAAAATAAAGTGTTTTTTTTATTTTGTTTGCTTTTTTAGCTGAAAATCAGAAAAGGAATGGATATGTTCTTTATGCCATCCTAACATGACCTCATTGTACATCAACACAACAAGAAAGAAATGAAAGCGATGATGTATGAGGTATGGTAACTGTAAAAATTGTTGGTATAATATTATAAAATGATATAGACTAAATAGCTGTTATAACCATCTACAATATATTTGCAGCTGGCACCAAAGTGCTTTCGAGACCAATATTAAAATGTAATTTACAATAAGTACTTGAACCTAGTAACAATCCCATCCTCTGAAAGAATATAGCACATGTGTGTAGCTGGAATTCTACCAAGAAGTAACAGAATACAAAGCCATACTGCCACATAGAATGGGGGCCTTGTCAAACGACATCTTGGACAAAATTCCTGTATCTCCAGGACATTGGTCTCGCCAGTTTTACAGGATCCAAATGACATTGGATGCAGCTACATAGTTTTACAAAAAAAAACCCCTTCTAGATCCATTTGTAAATGTATCCAGTGCCTGTTGACAGCATAGTTATATTACAGCTACCTTTCCTCCCCAAGCCAGCTCCATTTCTGAAATATAGAACTAGATAGCTATGAAGATTTAAGATCAGAACATGTAAAATTAAAACAATGGGAATTGCAAAGTGATAAAGTGGGAAGTGGGTAAGCTTCTACTGTCTGGTGTTCATGTCTGCCCTTACCTAACGCAGTGTCAGTTCTTAGCTTTGACTAGGAGACAAAGTACAGGGACCCCAATGAAAATATCCACATTAAGAAATCTTGGCCTCTGGTGTGTAAAATGTAGCTGCTAGGTGGTGATGCAGCATTAAATATTTGTCAGTACAATCTGTTAAGATCAGCAATGCATTATGCTTTGGAATGTGATCCATGGTACGATTTTCATACGCAAAGGTGTTAAAAGGATTTCTAAACTAGGTATTATGTCTCTCTATAGCATCGGTTCTCAAACTGTGGGTCCTGACCCCAAAATGGGTCCCAACCTTCTCAGCATAGGGGCGCGACTCCATACTTTTGGCTGACTTTTCTGATCTCAGTCAGCGATTCAAGGAGTCAGAAAAATCTGTTGAATTGTCTGTTATTTTAGACTCCTCCCATCATTTTGTGCCTCCACAATGCTGCCATGTATGTGCTGTCTGCTGCCTACACATGTTATGTGATGACCTTCTGCAGTAACTTGCTGGGGTCCTGTAATTATTGTTATTGTCTGATGGGATCCCAGAGCAAAATAGTTTGAGGACCCCTGCCTGTTAGTATACAGATGTAACGGGTCTCATCTTTGCAGGGGATGGCGTCGCCATCGCCATCCCCTGCCCCGTCGCCTTCCGACGGTGCTGCCCTCGGTCGCCCGGTGTCCGCACCCCCCCCGTAGCCTCCTCGGGTCCCCCCCCTACCCCTCGAGCGGGAGGCGGACAGTAATGCGTCCGCCTCGCCGCCCGGATACCGTGACGCGTGTGCGTGGGGGACGCACGCGCGTCACAGTCAGATAGCGGCGCCGTGCTGCTGGCGGATCGCCAGCAAAGATGAGACAAGATTCATCTGTAGTTTACTTTTATGCTGGATTTTACCAAACCAATGAGACACAATTGGTGAAATGTAAAAGGGTGAGAGAATCAGAAAGTGAGAGATTTGGTAAGAAATCTCAAAAAAAAATCAAATCAAACTGGTTGCATTTCACCCTAAGGCCTTTATTCTGGTTCACTTGCAAAAGCAAATTCTTTCTCAAATCAACAAAACCATGTGCACTGCAGAGGGGGCAGATGTAACATGTGCAGAGAGAGTTAGATTTGGGTGAGTTATTTTGTTTCTGTGCAGGGACAATTGACTGCCGTATTTTTACACTGCAATATAGATCTCAATTTGAAATAAAACCCCACCCAAATCTAATTCTCTCTGCACAAGTAACATCTTCCCCACCTGCAGTGCACATGGTTTTGTCCATTTGAGAATGAATTTGCCTTTGCGAGTGAACCAGAAAAAAGGGCCAAAGTCTTACCTGTACTTGTTAGGGGTGTTTGATGAATTGGCAGTAGATGAAGCACTGAGGTTGTAAGCAGGTGACTGACTGACCTCCATAGATTCCTCCTCTGCTGGTGTTATGTCCATGGACAACTCTTGGCCTTGGTTACACTCCTGCTTGATTTTGCTGCAGGGGTATAATAAAAAACACCACACAATTGGTGACATTACAAATGGATAATATTCTCTGTTATCTTTGCAACCTAAGGAAAACATGTTGGAGGTGCAGAATGGAAGAGGGGGGGTTGGAGGATATACATTGTGCAGACAGCCAGTTGGTAGTGTTGCAGTTCAACTCTATATTGCAATGTTAAAATAAACATTTTCAAGTGTGTTTTACATGTTCCACAGAAACAAATAAATAAATTGTATTAAGGCCCCCTTACACTTGTCAAACAAGTTGGACCTGATTGACTCGAGATGTATCCTTTGTGCAGGAGGATTAATCTCTTACAATCTCTTGGTTATACCCAATGGCACGGGATTGTGCATTGTGACATCAGGCACATCAGATTTTGTCAGATAAATTGATCCAGTGCACCTGAATTGGGTCAAATCTGACAAAATCTCACAAGTGTATACACTCTTTGTAAAACAACATGCATTGTTCAGGTACAACATTTAGCTGGATTTCCTCCTAAATGGTGGTTCCTAGCTAGAAGATGAGCAGTTCACACTAACCTTTTGTTTTTCTTGGGCTTGTCAAAGCGGAAGTCGGGAGGATAGAGATGAGCCTTGATTAAATGCTGCTTCCTTTCACCACTTGTTTTGAATTTCTCTGTACACCCTTCCACCAAACACTGGAACTAAATTAAACCATAAAATACAAACATTTTTCTTGCCCGTGGTGCATTTCATAATCCGCATTTACAAAACACCCGGTGGACTTCTGTGTCAAGATGCCCATATGTATACTTTGTACCAGAGCAATCAGGTGTTTTAGACATCTCGATAAAAATGGTAAGATAGATATCAACCAATGACCACTTCGTAACAAATTACATTCCGCAATTTAGGCAGAGGATTGAGCGATTTGTAAAGCCCCCAGGGGGACAATTAGGTTCCAGTTGAGGCTCCTGTGTGAGATAAAGCTTCTGTTTTAAAATTACACCTGCTGTAAAGTTCAAATGGTCTTCTACAAATGCCTCAATCATAAAGGAAACTGTAATAAGATGTGTCCAGAAGGTAATTAATGATTCTATAGAGGTGTTCCTAAGACTAATGGGGCAGATGTATTTGGGATTAAAAAGGAAACTGCAGACAGGAACGTAGCAGCAAAGTAATTAAAGCTAGGGGAGCTTGGGCACGGAGGAATTTGGCATAGGATGGCATCAAAGATGTCCTTGTAAAATCTCTGGCAGCTTGGTAGGGATAGTAGAAGCTCACCAATGCTGCGCCAAGTAAGGACAAGAAAGTTCTAACAATAATTGGAAAGACTACCATGAGAGGATGAGGGAACACTTCGGTGACCTCTATAGTACTAAGGCTGCAGGGGGAATGACACCCAGGCCCTTATTCTGATCGGTGCGGTAATATCCGCGTGCGTTCGTGCCGCCGATGTTTTGTGTCTGCGCATGTGCAGAGGCGTCTCTGCGCATGTGCGAGCGGGGCGTACGGCCAAATCCCGCATGAAATGTGAACACTCAGAACAGGGGGTGGAGAGAGGCGTGAAGGGCTATTTGGGCTCATTACCATATGCATACGCCCCGCGTTTCATGGGCGTTCCCATGCAAACGCTGGGCGTAAATATGGTAATGCGGCCGTGACGCACGTGTAGGGGGCGGACATATGACATCACCGGATGTCAGCTGCCCGCCCAGATCCCTGCTTTTGCATGGAAAAATGTCCGTGTGGTCTGAGGTTGCGGGAGCTGGTGGACCATTCCTGCGACCATCGAATGATGGGGGAGGTTCCCTGAGATGGAGGAGGCGTATTCCGTGAAAAAAACACGTGCGGTCCGTTCGGCCAGCTTCTTACCGCGTACGGACGGAGTTGGCGATCCGTATGGAAGGTGGGGTTTCGCACGCACGGTCCTGGCCGCATATTCGGATCTGGCCGCACCGATCAGAATAAGGGCCCCAGTTACACATGCTAAAAGCACTAGATGTTATTAGGATGGCTTTTCTAGCATGGCTTTCTAGTATTGCACATAAGGTGGGTACAGCGTCTCTGAAATAGCAAATGTGGGGCATTAAGTGTGTTTCCACGATAACAAGGGGATGTGCCAATCTCTCAAGAGCCCCGGCGCTAGTGGGTGCAAATAAAGAAGGTTCTTGTATATATTGAAAACCTTATATGGCTGCTGCAGGTGTAAGGAGTCTGCATGACTCCAAAAAGAAAAAAAAGGGTTTTCTTCTGACAAATATTCGATTTGGGGAATACACACTGCGCTACCCACCTTTACCTTTATTATATTATTTGTGTCTATATAAAACTTTTTAACCTCAATACAGCGTGTCCTCCATCATTGTGCATAGCGGGATTTAACCCCTTCCCGACATTTGACGTACATTTACGTCATGGCCGGGAGGTACTTCCCGACACATGGCATAAATGTACGTCATGAGTTTAAACTGTCACTGCGTCTCGAGACGCAGTGACAGAGGGACGATGTCTGCTGTCCCTGACAGCAGACATGTCCCTGCATGCCCAGGGGGGGCTGCGATGTCGCCCCCCCGTCGGCGATCGCTGTGATTGGCTGTTCAGTGTGAACAGCCATTCACAGCGTTTTCCTGTGTTACCAGCGAATCGGACGCTCGGTAACACAGGTGTCAATCACCGCCGGGCGTCAGGGGGCATGAGGGGGTCATCGGTGACGATGACACCTCACCCCACCCTCACCCCACCTGCCCCCAAGGCTGTGATTGGTCCGTGGGACCCACGGACCAATCACAGCCAAGGCGCGACATTTAAACTGACGGTGACTGCGCTGCAGACGCCATTCCGGTCTGGAATAGCGTGCAGAACGGTCACCGTGCCTGCCTGCCGTGAATACCGACCTGATCCTTGCTAATACTTACCTGATCCTTGCAAATACCTTACCTGATCACCTTATCACTGCTTGTAGCGTGCTGGACGCTTCCTGGATCTGACTTCCTGAGACTTCCTGCTGCTGCTGCAGTGTGATAGAGAGATAGAGAGAGAGATAGAGAGAGATAGAGAGAGATAGAGAGATAGTGACAGAGAGAGCTATATTTTGTGTCTGCTACCCCCCCTTTTTGGGGGTGCAGGGGTTTTCTATATATATATAACTGTCAGTGCTGCTGCTGCAGTGTCATACAGTGATAGATAGTGATAGATAGTGATAGATAGTGAGAGGTAGAGAGATAGAGAGATTTGTGTCTGCTACCCCCCCTTTTTGGGGGTGCAGGGGTTTTATTTTATATATATAACTGTCAGTGCTGCTGCTGCAGTGTCATAGAGTGATAGATAGTGATAGATAGTGAGAGATAGAGAGATAGAGAGAGATAGTGACAGAGAGTGATAGAGAGTGTATATTTTGTGTCTGCTACCCCCCCTTTTTGGGGGTGCAGTTTTTTTTTATACATATAACTGTCAGTGCTGCTGCTGCAGTGTCCTAGAGTGATAGATAGTGAGAGATAGTGAGAGATAGAGAGATAGAGATAGTGACAGAGAGTGATAGAGAGTGTATATTTTGTGTCTGCTACCCCCCCTTTTGTGCTGATCAGTATATCTGTGCTGATCAGCAACTTTGGGGGCGCAGAGGTTTTTTTTTTATATATATACCTGTCAGTTGCTGCCAGTTGCACTGTCAGTTGCACCAAAGGTTGTGCACCTGCTGTCCCTCACTGGTAATCAGTGTCGCATCACTGATCACCTTTTTTTTTTTTTGTGAGTGCTGTGGGGTCTTTTTTTAATTTTTTTTTTACACACACTGATTTTGTGGGTGTCCTGTGGCCACTGTGCGCCGATCAGTGACGTACATCACTGATCAGCTTTTTCGGCACAGGGTTGATCAATTTTTTTTTTTTTTTGATCAGATTCCTGTTGCCTTTGAGCGCTGTTCAGTGACAGACGTTACTGACCAACATCTGTGCTCAATTTTTGGCGCAGGACCTTTTTTTTTTTTTTTTAACCCCTTCAATTTTTTATTTTTAACCCCTTCATTTTTTTTTTTTTTATTGGTATAAAGTATTTTTTTTTTTCTGCACCACATACACACTACATACCCCCCGGATTGAAATAAAGTTTGTACCCCCCCCTACACTATACACGTGTTGAAACATTTCACTACCAGTAACACAAAAATAAAAATGGCATCCCAAATGTCCTCCCAAATGTCCTCCCAAATGTCCTCCCAGTCATCCAGGAGAATGTATTCAGTGGAGGAGGCATATGCCATGCTTGCCTCTGACTCTGACACAGGCAGTGATGCAAGCGGGGAATTTGAAGGATTCGTCTTAAGCTCCTCTTCCTCCTCTGGTGATGAGGGACCCCCTCAAAGACGCCCCCGTAGATCAGCTGAGATTCCCCCCCCAATAATTGATCTAGTATGGACCCCACCACCAGACAATTTTGAGCCCCAGGTTCCTGAGTTTTTGGCCATGCCTGGAATCCAATTTGATTCCACAGGTCTCAGAGAAATTGACTTTTTCAAATTATTTTTCTCTGATGATTTTATAAATTTAATGGTGGACCAAACTAATTTATATGCCCAGCAGTTTATTGCTCAAAACCCCACGTCATCATTTGCTAGGTGGACCCCTGTAGATGCAGTAGAGATGATGACGTTTTGGGGTCTGGTGTTTCATATGGGCATAGTAAAAAAGCCAGAAATTAGGCAATATTGGAGTACAGATGTTCTGTACAGTACTCCATTTTACCGTATGGCCATGCCCCGGACTCGATTTGAGACAATTCTTAAATTTATACATTACACCGATAATGCACAGTGCCCACCCAGAGATGATCCCACCTTTGACCGGCTATTCAAAGTCAGGCCGGTCATTGATCATTTCAGTGCCAAATTTGAAGAGGTGTACATCCCTGAAAAATTTATTTGTATCGACGAGTCCCTTATACATTTTAAAGGAAGGGTTAAATTCCGCCAGTACCTTCCCAGTAAGAGGGCAAGGTATGGCATAAAAATGTATAAACTGTGTGAAAGCACCTCAGGGTACACCCACAGGTTTAGGGTTTATGAAGGGAAGGATTCAAGAATTCAACCGCCAGAATGCCCCCCCTCCCTCGTAGGTGTTAGTGGGAAAATTGTCTGGGATTTAGTGCACCCCTTCCTGGATAAAGGTTATCACCTCTATGTGGATAACTTTTACACTAGCATCCCCCTGTTTAAGGCCCTTGGTTCAAGAGGTACAGCAGCTTGCGGTACTGTGCGCAAGAACCAAAGAGGCCTCCCAAAAACGCACATTGCCCAAGTAATGAGAAGGGGTGAAAGCAGGGGAATATGCAACGAAAATATGTTGTTGGTCAAATATAAGGACAAGAGGGATGTCCTTATACTGACAACAATTCACGGAGACAGTACCACCTCCGTCCCTGTACGAGGTACCAGTACCCACACCTCCAAACCTAATTGTATCCTGGATTACAATAGGTACATGGGCGGAGTGGATCTTTCAGATCAGGTACTGAAGCCGTACAGTGCCCTGCGGAAAACAAAAATCTGGTACAAGAAGGTGGCCGTGTATATCATCCAGATGGCACTGTATAACGCTTACGTGCTATTCCGTTCTACCGGCCAGAGGGGGACATTTATGCACTTTCAAGAGGAAGTCATAAAGGGCCTAATATTTGGGAACCAGCAGGCAGAGGGCCCCAGTACTTCTAGTACTGGCCCCCGTATTGTACCAGGGCAGCATTTTCCTGATGAAATCCCCTCCACTGGAAAAAAGGGCAGGACACAAAAAAGGTGCAAAGTTTGCTATAAAAAGGGAATAAGAAAGCAAACTATTTTCCAGTGTGACACTTGCCCCGACAAACCCGGCCTATGTATAAAGGAGTGTTTTAAAATATACCACACATCTATGGAATATTAGGTTCATAATTTCACCGTGCTTCGGGGGTCTTGCTAATGCCACATAGCACCCACCATTCATTCCACCAGAATCTGAGCCGCAAAATCCAAAAATCACTCCTTCCCTTCTGAGTCCTGCCATGCACCCAACTGGTATTTTTTGGTCACATGTGAGGCATTGCCGTACTCGGGAGAAATTGGGGCACAGATTTTGGGGTGCTTTGTCTCCTTCATTCCTTGTGAAAATGAAAAATTTTGAGCCAGAACTGCATTTTTGTGTAAAAAAATGTAATTTTTCATGTTCACTGCCCAGTTTTATCACAATTGGTGAAACCCCTGGGGGTTTGAAATGTACACTATACCCCTAGATGAATTCCCTGAGGGGTGTAGTTTGCAAAATGGGGTCACTTGTGGGGGGGTTCCACTGTATTGGTGCTTTGGGGGTCTTGCTAATGCGACATAGCACCCACCATCATTCCACCAGAATTTGTGCTGCAAAATCCAAATATCACTCCTTCCCTTCTGAGTCCTGCCACTTTTTGGTCACACATGAGGCATTGCCGTACTCGGGAGAAATTGGGGCACAGATTTTGGGGTGCTTTGTCTCCTTCATTCCTTCTGAAAATGAAAAATTTTGAGCCAGAACTGCATTTTTGTGTAAAAAAATGTAATTTTTCATTTTCACTGCCCACTTGTATCAAAATTGGTGAAACCCCTGGGGGTTTGAAATGTACACTATACCCCTAGATGAATTCCCTGAGGGGTGTAGTTTGCAAAATGGGGTGACTTGTGGGGGGGTTCCACTGTATTGGTGCAACATAGCACCCACCATTCATTCCACCAGAATCTGTGCTGCAAAATCCAAAAATCACTCCTTCCCTTCTGAGTCCTGCCATGCACCCAACTGGTATTTTTTGGTCACATGTGAGGCATTGCCGTACTCGGGAGAAATTGGGGCACAGATTTTGGGGTGCTTTTTCTCCTTCATACCTTCTGAAAATGAAAAATTTTGAGCCAGAACTGCATTTTTGTGTAAAAAATGTAATTTTTCATGTTCACTGCCCACTTGTATCAAAATTGGTGAAACCCCTGGGGGTTTGAAATGTACACTATACCCCTAGATGAATTCCCTGAGGGGTGTAGTTTGCAAAATGGGGTCACTTGTGGGGGGGTTCCACTGTATTGGTGCTTGGGGGGTCTTGCTAATGCGACATAGCACCCACCAAAATTCCACCAGAATCTGAGCTGCAAAATCCAAAAATCACTCCTTCCCTTTTGAGTCCTGCCATGCACCCAACTGGTATTTTTTGGTCACATGTGAGGCATTGCCGTACTCGGGAGAAATTGGGGCACAGATTTTGGGGTGCTTTTTCTCCTTCATACCTTCTGAAAATGAAAAATTTTGAGCCAGAACTGCATTTTTGTGTAAAAAATGTAATTTTTCATGTTCACTGCCCACTTGTATCAAAATTGGTGAAACCCCTGGGGGTTTGAAATGTACACTATACCCCTAGATGAATTCCCTGAGGGGTGTAGTTTGCAAAATGGGGTGACTTGTGGGGGGGTTCCACTGTATTGGTGCTTGGGGGGTCTTGCTAATGCGACATAGCACCCACCAAAATTCCACCAGAATCTGAGCTGCAAAATCCAAAAATCACTCCTTCCCTTCTGAGTCCTGCCATGCACCCAAATGGTATTTTTTGGTCACATGTGAGGCATTGCCGTACTCGGGAGAAATTGGGGCACAGATTTTGGGGTGCTTTGTCTCCTTCATACCTTCTGAAAATGAAAAATTTTGAGCCAGAACTGCATTTTTGTGTAAAAAAATGTAATTTTTCATTTTCACTGCCCACTTGTATCAAAATTGGTGAAACCCCTGGGGGTTTGAAATGTACACTATACCCCTAGATGAATTCCCTGAGGGGTGTACTTTGCAAAATGGGGTGACTTGTGGGGGGGTTCCACTGTATTGGTGCAACATAGCACCCACCATTCATTCCACCAATATCTGTGCTGCAAAATCCAAAAATCACTCCTTCCGTTCTGAGTCCTGCCATGCACCCAACTGGTATTTTTTGGTCACATGTGAGGCATTTCCGTACTCGGGAGAAATTGGGGCACAGATTTTGGGGTGCTTTTTCTCCTTCATACCTTCTGAAAATGAAAAATTTTGAGCCAGAACTGCATTTTTGTGTAAAAAAATGTAATTTTTCATTTTCACTGCCCACTTGTATCAAAATTGGTGAAACCCCTGGGGGTTTGAAATGTACACTATACCCCTAGATGAATTCCCTGAGGGGTGTAGTTTTCAAAATGGGGTGACTTGTGGGGGGGTTCCACTGTATTGGTGCTTGGGGGGTCTTGCTAATGCGACATAGCACCCACCAAAATTCCACCAGAATCTGAGCTGCAAAATCCAAAAATCACTCCTTCCGTTCTGAGTCCTGCCATGCACCCAACTGGTATTTTTTGGTCACATGTGAGGCATTGCCGTACTCGGGAGAAATTGGGGCACAGATTTTGGGGTGCTTTTTCTCCTTCATACCTTCTGAAAATGAAAAATTTCGAGCCAGAACTGCATTTTTGTGTAAAAAATGTAATTTTTCATTTTCACTGCCCACTTGTATCAAAATTGGTGAAACCCCTGGGGGTTTGAAATGTACACTATACCCCTAGATGAATTCCCTGAGGGGTGTAGTTTTCAAAATGGGGTGACTTGTGGGGGGGTTCCACTGTATTGGTGCTTGGGGGGTCTTGCTAATGCGACATAGCACCCACCAAAATTCCACCAGAATCTGAGCCGCAAAATCCAAAAATCACTCCTTCCGTTCTGAGTCCTGCCATGCACCCAAATGGTATTTTTTGGTCACATGTGAGGCATTTCCGTACTCGGGAGAAATTGGGGCACATATTTTGGGGTGCTTTTTCTCCTTCATACCTTCTGAAAATGAAAAATTTTGAGCCAGAACTGCATTTTTGTGTAAAAAAATGTAATTTTTCATTTTCACTGCCCACTTGTATCAAAATTGGTGAAACCCCTGGGGGTTTGAAATGTACACTATACCCCTAGATGAATTCCCTGAGGGGTGTACTTTGCAAAATGGGGTGACTTGTGGGGGGGTTCCACTGTATTGGTGCAACATAGCACCCACCATTCATTCCACCAATATCTGTGCTGCAAAATCCAAAAATCACTCCTTCCGTTCTGAGTCCTGCCATGCACCCAACTGGTATTTTTTGGTCACATGTGAGGCATTTCCGTACTCGGGAGAAATTGGGGCACAGATTTTGGGGTGCTTTTTCTCCTTCATACCTTCTGAAAATGAAAAATTTTGAGCCAGAACTGCATTTTTGTGTAAAAAAATGTAATTTTTCATTTTCACTGCCCACTTGTATCAAAATTGGTGAAACCCCTGGGGGTTTGAAATGTACACTATACCCCTAGATGAATTCCCTGAGGGGTGTAGTTTTCAAAATGGGGTGACTTGTGGGGGGGTTCCACTGTATTGGTGCTTGGGGGGTCTTGCTAATGCGACATAGCACCCACCAAAATTCCACCAGAATCTGAGCTGCAAAATCCAAAAATCACTCCTTCCGTTCTGAGTCCTGCCATGCACCCAACTGGTATTTTTTGGTCACATGTGAGGCATTGCCGTACTCGGGAGAAATTGGGGCACAGATTTTGGGGTGCTTTTTCTCCTTCATACCTTCTGAAAATGAAAAATTTCGAGCCAGAACTGCATTTTTGTGTAAAAAATGTAATTTTTCATTTTCACTGCCCACTTGTATCAAAATTGGTGAAACCCCTGGGGGTTTGAAATGTACACTATACCCCTAGATGAATTCCCTGAGGGGTGTAGTTTTCAAAATGGGGTGACTTGTGGGGGGGTTCCACTGTATTGGTGCTTGGGGGGTCTTGCTAATGCGACATAGCACCCACCAAAATTCCACCAGAATCTGAGCCGCAAAATCCAAAAATCACTCCTTCCGTTCTGAGTCCTGCCATGCACCCAAATGGTATTTTTTGGTCACATGTGAGGCATTTCCGTACTCGGGAGAAATTGGGGCACATATTTTGGGGTGCTTTTTCTCCTTCATACCTTCTGAAAATGAAAAATTTTGAGCCAGAACTGCATTTTTGTGTAAAAAAATGTAATTTTTCATTTTCACTGCCCACTTGTATCAAAATTGGTGAAACCCCTGGGGGTTTGAAATGTACACTATACCCCTAGATGAATTCCCTGAGGGGTGTACTTTGCAAAATGGGGTGACTTGTGGGGGGGTTCCACTGTATTGGTGCAACATAGCACCCACCATTCATTCCACCAGAATCTGTGCTGCAAAATCCAAAAATCACTCCTTCCCTTCTGAGTCCTGCCATGCACCCAACTGGTATTTTTTGGTCACATGTGAGGCATTGCCGTACTCGGGAGAAATTGGGGCACAGATTTTGGGGTGCTTTTTCTCCTTCATACCTTCTGAAAATGAAAAATTTTGAGCCAGAACTGCATTTTTGTGTAAAAAAATGTAATTTTTCATTTTCACTGCCCACTTGTATCAAAATTGGTGAAACCCCTGGGGGTTTGAAATGTACACTATACCCCTAGATGAATTCCCTGAGGGGTGTAGTTTTCAAAATGGGGTGACTTGTGGGGGGGTTCCACTGTATTGGTGCTTTGGGGGTCTTGCTAATGCGACATAGCACCCACCAAAATTCCACCAGAATCTGAGCTGCAAAATCCAAAAATCACTCCTTCCGTTCTGAGTCCTGCCATGCACCCAACTGGTATTTTTTGGTCACATGTGAGGCATTGCCGTACTCGGGAGAAATTGGGGCACAGATTTTGGGGTGCTTTGTCTCCTTCATACCTTCTGAAAATGACAAATTTGGAGCCAGAACTGTATTTTTGTGTAAAAAAAATAATTTTTCATTTTCACTGCCCAGTTGTACCACAATTGGTGAAACCCCTGGGGGTTTGAAATGTACACTATACCCCTAGATGAATTCCCTGAGGGGTGTAGTTTGCAAAATGGGGTCACTTGTGGGGGGGTTCCTAACTTTTAGCATCTTATGGTGCCTAGAAACCTACATGGTGCCTAAAAAATAATCTCATAAAAAGGAGGCTCCAAAATCAAGTAGGTGCTCCTTCTATTATGAAGCCTGTGGTTTGGTCACCGTGCACACTAGGGCCACATATAGGATATTTATGAAAACAAAAGAATTGGGGGAATCAATTTTCAGTCACATTTCTCTAGTAAAATGTACTGTGTTCCTTAGAAAAATGTATTAAAATTGCAAATCTGCAAAAAAAAAGAAATTTTGAAATTTCACCTACACTTTGTTTTAATTCCTGTGAAACACCTAAAGGGTTAACAAACTTCCAAAATGCTGTTTTGAATACTGTGAGGGGTGCAGTTTTTGAAATGGCATCATTTATGGGGGTGTCTCACATACAAGTCCCTCAAAGTCACATCAGAACTGAACTGGTCCCTAAAAAAATCAGTGTTTGAAATTTTCTTGAAAATTTGAGAATTTGCTATTCATATTGTAAGCCTCCTAGTGTCCCAAAAAATTAAAAGGAAGTTGAAATAATGATGTCAACATAAAGTAGACATATGGTCTATGTTAGTTATTCACTATTTTGAGTGGTAAGATTATTTGTCTCACAAGCAGAAAATTTAACATTTTGCAAATCGCTAAATTTTCCATTTTTTCACGATATTTTGGTATTTTTCACAAAAAAACACAGACTGTATCGACCCAAATTTACCACTAATTTGAAGTACAATGTGTCACGAAAAAACAATCTCAAAATCACTGGGATAAGTAAAAGCAAAAAAAAGTTATCCCCACTTAAGTGAGACATGTCAGATTTGAAAAAAATGGCTCTGTCAGGAACGCAAAAACTAGCTCTGTCAGGAAGGGGTTAACCACTTCCTATACATTCATTTACTCTCCTTATTGACAATGCAGTGTGTATTCCACGATAACATGCCACAGAAAAAAATGGGATTTTGTTTATTGGTGGAAGCCTTTGTAGACCTTTTCCCCTTTTCTAGTTACCAGCTCATGAAATTGACTAAACATATCAATAATATCAGCACCGGCGCAACACACAAATTGCTCTGTCAGCCACCACTAGTGGCCGCTGTTGCACACATAAGGCGTTTATCATATATGTGAATTTAAACTGCAGGAGTATGAAAACGACCAAGATAGCCATAAAATACTGACCAATTTTGTAAGCAGATTTGTAATCAATCTATGAGATCACTTACCATATTGCTTTTCTCTGCCATTATCTGGAAGAGGGAGTCATGCCACTCCAGAATGTGAATGTCCAAAAGCCGCACAGATGGAAAGGAGCGTTTACAGATGGAGCAGACATTTCTATGCAACGTGTTGTAATGATGCTCATAACATTCTAGAGTGTCGAAGAGCTGAGCACAGCCGGCCATTTGGCATGGAAACTCTGACAATCTAGTAAAAAAAAAAAAAAAAGCAATATATTATGTATATGTCATCATGAACAGTTTACTTCTAAAAAAAAAAAAAAAAATCCAGGAAACAATTTGTTTTATTCAATAGTGCCAATATGGTCTAATGAGCATTTTACATACAGCCATACCTTTATAGCCCTTTACTTTACAACCCATCTACATTTGCCTGCTTTGCAAGAGGAAGGGGGTATTACATCAACCCCAATCATCTCCAGAAAAAGAACTGGCTGATAGTCTGTTATGACATTTGTCAAATAACACGCTATCCAATTATAGAGATGTTCAGGACACAACGTATGGGATCCCACGTGTTATTGCAACTCTAAGGGCATCAATTAGCTGTGGTATGTTACCACAGCTAAATGAATACCTCTCTATGGGGTATATTCAATGCTGTTTGGCGAGCTGTGACTGAGCGGTGATGGCGAGCAGGGCTGATAGCTCACTGTCACAGCTCACAGTCAGTATGCAACGGACCTCCCTGCACTCGCCGATTCTGCCTCACTGGATTTTCCCAGCAAGGTGGAAACGGCTATGGCGGATGTCAAAACGGCGAGGCTTGCAGCTAAATGCAGCGGCCTCGCCATTCAGGGAAATCCTCGCCGAGTCTCCCGAAACAGTGAATAGGGCAAGCGGCCAGCGCGGGGGTTTAACGGCGAGGATGGCTTGTTTTCAGCAATCCTCACCAAAAACAAGCCACTCTCACTAGCGGCATTGAATACCACCCTATGAGTGAGACTACAAAGAGAAACACTGACAATTGTAAAAAATGTTGCATTTAACCTAATTGCAAATGGCTTTCTATGAAACAGTTTTGTATTCAGGGGGGCAAAAACATATAAAAAAAACCTTAAGTGCATACTTAGGAAAGGACCTTGGTAGGTCAATTGGCTTCAAACAAAAATTAACCCTAGAATGTCTGTGTGCGCATGTACATGTGGTAGGGAATATAGATTGTAAGCTCCACTGGGGCAGGGACTGATGTGAATTTTCAACTATACTCTGTAAAGCGCTGCGTAATATGTATGCGCTATATAAGAAACTGTTAATAAATAAATAATAAATAATACTTGGGTTTTTCTTCAACTTTTCCAATGTTTGTCAATACGTCTTGCAAATACATATGACGATGCACATCCCCATCCTGAGTAAATGAGAAACAGGTTACAGACAGACATACACCAAATACACACTAGGACCACTTCAAAGTTGCTCACTTTCCAATCAGTGCATAAAGGTATCTGCTTGGCTCCTAAACTTATAATCGGGTATAGGTCAATGCAATTAACTAAGGACAAGTCAGCCCCGATTTACCCTGAGCTTCCCCGGCAGGGTAAATTGGTTGCGATTTATCACATGAAAAATCCGGGGAGCTGCAGGCAGGGGGGGGGGATGCAGCAGGATGAGAGTGGGGACCGGCCGGGGGAGTGACAGGAGCAGGCTGGGGGCGGGGTCCGGTCCTGGGTACCTGTAGGTGCAGGCTGTAATCTGTATTGTGCACTGGGAGAGCCTCAGCCTCTTCAGATGTAGCGGCGCTGCGGCAGGCAGGGTCAGGAGCGGGGACCGCAGATGCAGAGAGACCGGGTGCGCGGCGCGAGAATAGAAAGAAATCCCATTCAAAGGACTGGGCGGCCGCTGATTGGCTGAGAACTCGTTAATTGCATTGACCTATACATCTGAAGAGGCTGAGGCTCTCACAGTGCACAATACAGATTACAGCCTGCACCTACAGGTACCCAGGACCGGACCCCGCCCCCAGCCTGCTCCTGTCACTCCCTCGGACGGCTGCACATGATTAATCTTATGTGCAGACCGTCCGACATCCGGATCTGATCCGATGTACACGGGACCGCGCATCGGATCAGATCGGATGTCATACACTACACAATTTGCCCAGTTTCACCCGATTTCTCTGCCCAATCCTCCAGAATCGGGTGAAATCGGGGCCAAATCGCGTAGTGTATGGGGGCCTTTAGAGTTGTTGCTGCCACAGTATGCAAATGCCAGAAATGACATTGTAATTCCCCATCACGGCTCTCTCTCGCCCTAGACTCCTGGATTATTGCCATATGGAGCTTCAAACAAAAATATTCTTGTCCAGCATTGCCGCAAGTGCAGCATGTAGCGGGTAATTGGAACGATCATATCATGTTGTATTTATATCAAAATAAATATCACTATCTACTCTCTTAATATTAACTTTAGAAATATGCCTTTAAGACCTTGTTCTCATACAAACAAAAAAAAATCTAATAAAACTTAACATTTACAGTTAGTGCCATTACTCACTGGCATCTAAACACTGTGTGTACGTACATTTTTTGCAAGTGTAAATCAATTAAATACATGTAAATCACATTGAAGTGTAGATACCAAGGTGCAGAAATATTTGCATATGGATGCGATTGAGTCCCAGTGATATGGTTTAAACCAAACTCATCAGTCCTCAAGGAGCCCCAGAGTTTACATGTGTATTCATTACTATAGATTGTAAGCTTGCGAGCAGGGCCCTCCTACCTCCATGTCGTTTTGTATCTACCCAGTTTGTTTAATCACTGTTGTTTCCAATTGCAACGGAATAGGCTGCGCTATATAAAAACGGTAAATAAATTAATTACTCAGTGACACTTTTTAAACAGATTCAGAGGTGGCGCTAATTATTTCACTTGTGATTCTGGGTCGGATGTACTAATGGCAAAAAGCTGCATTTCCTTGCATCTGCGCAGATGGAGTCCCAGGTCATAAACATGGATGTCCAGGGACCAGCAGCACTGCAAAAGGGCAGCTCTTATTGGAAGTGCTGCCCTTTGTGATAATAATTGCATATTTTTCTACATGTGATTAGTAACAAAGCAGTAAGTGGTGGGATGTACTACATAAGGTTGGTACATCCTACCCTCTGTGGGGAGCTCTGGAAAATATGCAAAAAATAAATAAAACCATCTTAAGGATGAGGACTGTGCTTGGGAATCACTGTTAAACCATTTTGGTACATACGCGAAATTGACCATTGCACTATTAGAAAACCTTCTAAAAAGAAGACGTGGGTAGGGATGGATATCCACCAGAATTGGTTTCCCAGAATTATTCACTCATGGTTGATGGTTCCCAGTCACCAATCCTTAGTGATGCCATGTTATTTTTCCCCCTTTGCAGAGTGGGCACAGGCTCACTACCCTGGTTGGCCCACCATCTGCCACCAATGTTAAGCATCAATGGTTATCCCACCAATAGTGATCCCTATAGGCGACAGAAAATTGGCCATAGCATCTATCTAGCTTCTAGTGTGTACAAGATTAATGATATCAGGAAAATTAGTTGCTATGGGCAACGCCACAAAAACCTAGCAGGCTGCAGGGTATGGGTGAAAACCGGACCAGGACAGTAGCCTCCGGTCCGGGGGAGGGGTGTCCTGTCCGCCGGGGGGGGGGGGGGGCTGCCTGTCACCAGGTAGAGGAGGAGTGGTAGAATAAAGCCTCCCTGTATGGACCGGGCATGTAGCAAAAACCGGACGGTCCGGACCACACGGGGAGGCTGTAACCTCCCCTCCCCCATGTCCCTGGTGATAGCTATCACAGGGACCCCCGGACAAGACACCCCCCGGACAGAACACCCCCCAGACCGGACCCGACAAGCTCCGGACTGCAGATTTTGATGTCCTGTCCGGCAGTCCGGAGATTAGTCCGGGTCTTACATAGTCCCCAGGCTGCACGCATCTTGGCCGCTCCAGGTAGCAATAGTAGAAGGTGCCAACGCTGGGGAGGCAGTGTGTTTGGGGAATCCCGGCGGCCTCCATGTACCGTACAGGTATCACACATTCTTACCTCGAAAAACTCGTGGTCCCGCGTATGGAAGACCCCCCTGCGCGGTGTAGGGACAGCCCCCGGCGACTCCAGGCTCCTCACTACAGGCAACACGGGCAGATCCCCCACACGCAACATGTCAGGGTGGGATAACGCAGCGACCAGCTCCGAGGGCACCATTTGTCCTGCTGCTGCTTGCAGCTAGTTAAAACTCGGTGCTGCAGAGACCAGTCACCAGGACTATAGACAGTATACTGTGTATTATATATTAAGCTTAGTCGTCTCGCACCCAGGGGTACAACAACCTACACGTATGGCTTGAGGACAAGTAGAAGTGTGTGTATGTCACGCAGCGGAGTAAGATGCGCGCCGCCATGTTTCCAGAGTCCAACAAGCGGACAGGAAGCTTCTCAGAAAATAGCCCTAGCACACTTCCGGCGGCTGCTAATGTGCGTTCCACGTCTCCCTGCAGCACACACAGCCCGCGCTCTCCTCCCGCGGGGCCGTTGTCATGGATACCGCCGCCGCCCGGTAACTCCCGATTCGGTGTCCGGTGATCTGGTTACGTAGTGTGGACACATGAGTCCTATGCAGGGCCTATGACCAAGCGCGGAATCGGATCCTCCGACCTCCAGTGACAGGTATCCATCTTCCTGGCGGTATCATGACTATGTAGATTTCCATTAATTATTCCTCGGTATTTAGAACCCTGCAACACTGCCAGGCTGAGGATAATGGTGGTGCTATGCGATGTACTAGCAGCTATACACAGCTTATCCGGTTCTGTGGCGTTACAACTGGTTGTACTCTATTACAATTAAATAGTAAGGTTTATTTTGCAAATATTGCCAAAGGCCTGTAATCACCAGTAGCACCTATTCACTGCCGAGAGGTGATCTCACGCCTGTAGGCATGCCATCTGGTGACCCCATGCATGCCATCTGGTGACCCCATGCATGCCTGTCCACATGCCAGCCTGTGACTTCCCCATGCATGCCAGCCTGTGACCCCATGTCTGCATTGATATGTGGGTTTTGTTGTGTGTGTGCTGTGTTAGACAGGTTAGAAAGTGTCTATTGTTAATATACTAGGATGTGGGGCCAGAATCCAGACATCAATGGCGATGTCAATGCTGGAATCCAAACTGCCAGCATCTTTATCGTAAGTATTCGGGGTGAGGGGGGATGCAGAGCATTAGGTTTAGGCTGCATGGTAAGAACGTTATGGTTAGGCACTAACTAGGAGGGGTAGGAAGGCAGGGTGAAGGTAAGTATATTTATTGGACCTCTATCTGGGTTCCCTCCATTGGGATACATCTGTGTTCTGACCGCTGGCATCCTGTCCGCTGGTCGTCTATATGTATTCTGATATATCTATGTATTTCCTGTAAAGGGTAAACACTGTACTGTTTTAAGTAGTGCACATCTGCTATGGCAGTGCTATAAATGATTCTTATAAAAGATCATTGCTGTTCATAGCACCTTGGATGTGGATATTTACTGTCAGTGGTTCTGAAGAATGTCATCAGTCGGGGGCAGATGTATTAAGCCTGGTGAAGTGATAAAGTGGAAGGTTATAACACAGCAGCCAATCAGCTCCACACTGTCAAGTTACAGGCTGGGTTTCAGCTGACTGGCTGAACTGCTCTCAGCAAGACCATGGAGTGCACTTTATCCAGCACATGTCAATACTGTGTCATACTCCATCGTCTATTCTCTAGCCAGGGGCGGATTTAGGGATGATGGCGCCCCTAGGCACAACAATAATGCTACCCCCTGTCTAATTATATTATTTTTATTGATTACTTATAAGCCCTCATTTGATAATAGCCAATATAATGGATTTATTAAATACATATTACTAAGTAGGACAGTTTACAGGGGCAGTATCTGCATGTCCTATTATTTACACTCTATTTAAGATGGAATACGGTACAGTACAGTGGATATTTTGCAGTTATTGGTACATTTTGGGCTGACAGTACCATCACAGGCATCCAAGTGCCGCCCCCAAACATGTGCCGCCCCTAGGCACGTGCCTAATGGGAAATTCGGCTCTGCCTCTTGCTGTACACAAGACAGTATTCGTGATCTTGCTCAGTGAAGATTTGTGTTGGTCCCAGTTACTGCTCATTCTATAAAGTTAGGATCCTATTCTGCTGTTTATGGGCCCCATCACATATTATGTTTTAAACTAAACCTTTCCCATCTACTGTCACTACAATGTCTCTTAGGGTGGGTGATAGAGAAAGGTTGTCAAGGAAAGGGAGCTAATAAGAAAGGGTTGGTCAGGGAGAGAGAGAGGGGGCTTCATGGAAAAAGAGAATGAGAGAGGGTGTCAAGATAGGGAGGAGAGGGAGAGGTGCCAGCAAGTGTAAGATTGTCAATGAGAGAGAGAGATGGGAGCAAGTGAGTGTGTCAGGGAAAGAAAGAAAACGAAAGTGTTGGAGAGAAAGTGGTTAAAGAAAGTGATGGACCATACACACTTGAAGATTTTCATTTCAAAAGACTTTGCCAAAATCTTTGATAGATATATCTGTCACCAAAATAGTGCGTACACACTGATCTATTTTCCCCAAAGAGCAAGAGATGTTCAGGAGGTGGAAGACTTTGCTGAAAATCTTTCATGTAAAAGGCTATTTACATAATGGGCGGGGTTTGAATTCCAAGGGTGGGAGCAGGGGCCAATTTATTTCAGTGCATTTCTGTTTTTGGGGCCTGATTCAGAATTGATCGCTGGACGGAGTATATTTGGAGAAATGCGATTTTGCATGCGATATCAAACGCAATTTAATACCTCTTTATTTCCCAACTATCCACTACGGCGTGGAGTCGAATTTATATAGTGTGGCGAGCGCAGCAAGCCACTGAGCCCGAAGCGTGGCGAGTGGACACGGATTATGGTACTTGTGTCGTTTGACGGCGACACCTGATATCGCATTCCGTGTCCCCTTGCGGCGCTCGCCGCGCTTCGGGCTCGGTGTCTCGCTGCGCTCGCCACACTATATAAAATAAACACGCCACAGCGGATAGTGGGGATATGAACAGGTATTAAATCGCATGCGATATCGCATGAGATTTAGTGGCGCCGTGAAACTACACAAGTACCCGCCGGTCTATTGGATTATGTGTGTACGCAGCATGGGCTGAAAGATTAGCCACTTTCAGCCCGCATGCCGCCCTGCTCCCTCCCCCCTCCCCCAGCATGCACCTAAATTCTGGCTACAGTACCCCTCCGAATGGCCGCAATTTCGTCAGGCTGCTGGGCACCCCTCCTCCCGCAGGTCCTTCCGGCCACACTCCCACCTGACATTAACGCCTGGCTGCCCCCGCACCAGCTTCCAGGGTCCCCAGCCGCTGCCTCCTCATATGTTAAAGAAAAAAGTTGTTAAAACATTTTTAAGACTGGCCACAAGTGTGTGTCTATATATATATATATATATATTTATAGATATATAATATATATATATATATATAGATATATATTATATATCTATATATATCTATATATATAGATATATGCAATAAGATCGCACTCCATACAAAAAATATTCAACCGCTGGGGTGACGTCCAGAACTTTCCTTACAAGAAACAAAGTCCATGTATATAAAGACCAAAAAGACACACTCTCCAGACTGTTTGATGCAAAATAAAAAGCTGTGTATTTGTATTCACATAAACATCAAATGTAAAAAGAAGGGTACTCAACGTTAGCGTTTCAGTCCATAAAGGACCTTCCTCAGGAGTTAGGCAACAAGGGCATCCATTTGGGGTGAAGCACAGCGTGGACCACACAGCAGGTTCCTACAGCCGTAGGAACCTGCTGTGTGGTCCACGCTGTGCTTCACCCCAAATGGATGCCCTTGTTGCCTAACTCCTGAGGAAGGTCCTTTATGGACTGAAACGCTAACGTTGAGTACCCTTCTTTTTACATTTGATGTTTATGTGAATACAAATACACAGCTTTTTATTTTGCATCAAACAGTCTGGAGAGTGTGTCTTTTTGGTCTTTATATATATATATATATATATATATATATATATATATATATATATATATATATATATATATATATATATATATATATATATATATATATATATATATATATATATATATATATATATATATATATATAGAAGGTCTGTTGGTCTGGCACTCCTATATAATCTTGAGGATGCTGCAGCTGGTGCCTTCACAGGGGAATAGATAGAGACTTTGTGGTGCGGCACTCGTAGCTTAGTAATAAGCAATAAATACTCCGTACAACGGGAATTGTGATCAACGTTTCAAATAATGTGTATTTGTCATCAGGATAAAAATATACAAAAAGCACACATACCTTTATAGTAGAATACAAACATGTGAAGTGAACAGCGTGCAATACAGGCCCGCCCTGCCGCAGGAGGGGGGTAAGTGACATCATAATTAGGCGTCCAGTCAAAGTACTCTGGAGACGCTGTGTGAGTAACCATAGTGACAGACATTAATCAACATTGCCGGTATCGACTTGTTAAAAGAGAAACATTCATTTATAATAAGATAAATAGGATTAATGAAGCTGTAAATATATCTTTAGTAAGCAGATACAAAGTACATCTGGTTAAATACTGAAAATTAGCAGTTACTGTCCCACATGAGAACCATAGAAAGTTACAGAGACCAAAAGAATGATACACCGTATGCACAATTCATTTTAAAATATTTTCATTTAAGCCTCTGGGGGCAACAGTGTCGAGTCGGTGTATCCGCCGTGATTCGCACTGTAATAATTTCTTGGATAGGTTGCCACCTCTGATGGACTGTTTGACACAGTCTATCATGCGATACCTCAGTGTGTTTAACGGGTGCTTACGTTCTAAGAAATGGCGAGACACTGGTTGTTCTGCTTGGCCGCTGTTAAGGGCTATTTTTATAGCGCTGCGGTGTGCTCCCATTCTTTCCTTGAACTTGCGTTCCGTTTTCCCGATGTAGCATAAGCCACACGGGCATACGATTTGATACACCACGTATTTTGATTCGCAAGTGAAGTGGTGTCCAATATAGTATTTTTTACCACTATAAGGGTGATGGAATATGTCACCTGTCAGTAAGTACTGGCAGGTAACACACGAGCATTTAAAACATCCGTTTTTGCGATTTCCCAAGAAATCAGGGTACACACTGGGCGATTTGTTGATCGGTACTTCAGTTTTTACCAAGAGGTCACGCAAGTTGCGGCCTCTCGAGTAGCACGGCATGATGGTTTTAGATGTAAATGGCAACGAGGGGTCGGAGCTGAGTAATGGCCAATGTTTTTTTACTGTCGTTGTTATGGAAGGAGAGGCAATATTATACCTATTCACCCAGGGCATATGGGTGTCCATATGAGGGTTATCAGTTTTCCTCGCTTTCTGGATAAGTTGTAACCTATCCATTTTAACCCCTTCACGACATTTGACGTATATATACGTCATGGCCGGGAAGTACTTCCCGACACATGACGTATATATACGTCATGAGTCATGACTTTAAACTGTCACTGCGTCTAGAGACGCAGTGACAGAGGGACGATGTCTGCTGTCCCTGACAGCAGACATGTCCCTGCATGCCCAGGGGGGCTGTGATGCCGCCCCCCCGTCGGCGATCGCTGTGATTGGCTGTTCAGTGTGAACAGCCATTCACAGCGTTTTCCTGTGTTACCAGCGAATCAGACGCTCGGTAACACAGGTGTCAATCACCGCCGGGCGTCAGGGGGCATGAGGGGGTCATCGGTGACGATGACACCTCACCCCACCCTCACCCCACCTGCCCCCAAGGCTGTGATTGGTCCGTGGGACCCACGGACCAATCACAGCCAAGGCGCGACATTTAAACTAACGGTGACTGCGCTGCAGACGCCATTCCGGTCTGGAATAGTGTGCAGAGCGGTCACCGTGCCTATCTGCCGTGATACTGACCTGATCCTTGCTAATACTTACCTGATCCTTGCAAATACCTTACCTGATCACTTGATCACTGCTTGTAGCGTGCTGGACGCTTCCTGGATCTGACTTCCTGAGACTTCCTGCTGCTGCTGCAGTGTGATAGAGAGATAGAGAGATAGAGAGATAGAGAGAGAGATAGAGAGAGATAGAGAGATAGTGACAGAGAGAGCTATATTTTGTGTCTGCTACCCCCCCTTTTTGGGGGTGCAGGAGTTTTTTATATATAAATAACTGTCAGTGCTGCTGCTGCAGTGTCATAGAGTGATAGATAGTGATAGATAGTGATAGATAGTGATAGATAGTGAGAGATAGTGAGAGATAGAGAGATTTGTGTCTGCTACCCCCCCTTTTTGGGGGTGCAGGTTTTTTTTTTATATATATAACTGTCAGTGCTGCTGCTGCAGTGTCATAGAGTGATAGATAGTGATAGATAGTGAGAGATAGAGAGATAGAGAGAGATAGTGACAGAGAGTGATAGAGAGTGTATATTTTGTGTCTGCTACCCCCCCTTTTTGGGGGTGCAGGTTTTTTTTTATACATATAACTGTCAGTGCTGCTGCTGCAGTGTCCTAGAGTGATAGATAGTGATAGATAGTGATAGATAGTGATAGATAGTGATAGATAGTGATAGATAGTGATAGATAGTGATAGATAGTGATAGATAGTGATAGATAGTGATAGATAGTGAGAGATAGAGAGAGATAGTGACAGAGAGTGATAGAGAGTGTATATTTTGTGTCTGCTACCCCCGCCTTTTGTGCTGATCACTATATCTGAGGTGATCAGCAACTTTTTGGGGGCGCAGAGGTTTTTTTTTTTTTATATATACCTGTCAGTTGCTGCCAGTTGCACCAAAGGTTGTGCACCTGCTGCCCCTCACTGGTAATCAGTGTCGCATCACTGATCACCTTTTTTTTTTTTTTTGTGGGTGCTGTGTGGTCTTTTTTTAATTTTTTTTTTAAACACATTGTGATTTTGTGGGTGTCCTGTGGCCACTGTGCGCTGATCAGTGACGTACATCACTGATCAGCTTTTTCGGCACAGGGTTGATCTATTTTTTTTTTTTTTTGATCAAATTCCTGTTGCCTTTGAGCGCTGTTCAGTGACGGACGTTACTGACCAACATCTGTGCTCAATTTTTGGCGCAGGACCTTTTTTTTTGTTTTTTTTAACCCCTTCAATTTTTTTTTTTTTAACCCCTTCAATTTTTTTTTTTTTTAACCCCTTCAATTTTTTTTTTTTGTATAAAGTATTTTTTTTTTTCTGCACTACATACACACTACACACTACATACCCCCCGGGTTGAAATAAAGTTTGTACCCCCCCCTACACTATACACGTGTTGAAACATTTCACTACCAGTAACACAAAAATAAAAATGGCATCCCAAATGTCATCCCAGTCATCCAGAAGAATGTATTCAGTGGAGGAGGCATATGCCATGCTTGCTTCTGACTCTGACACAGCCAGTGAGGCAAGCGGGGAATTTGAAGGATTCGTCTTAAGCTCCTCTTCCTCCTCTGGTGATGAGGGACCCCCTCAAAGACGCCCCCGTAGAGCAGCTGAGACCCCCCCCCCCAATAATTGATCTCGTATGGACCCCACCACCAGACAATTTTGAGCCCCAGGTTCCTGAGTTTTTGGCCATGCCAGGAATCCAATTTGATTCCACAGGTCTCAGAGAAATTGACTTTTTCAAATTATTTTTCTCTGATGATTTTATAAATTTAATGGTGGACCAAACTAATTTATATGCCCAGCAGTTTATTGCTCAAAACCCCACGTCATCATTTGCTAGGTGGACCCCTGTAGATGCAGTAGAGATGATGACGTTTTGGGGTCTGGTGTTTCATATGGGCATAGTAAAAAAGCCACAAATTAGGCAATATTGGAGTACAGATGTTCTGTACAGCACCCCATTTTACCGTATGGCCATGACTCGGACTCGTTTTGAGGCAATCCATAAATTTATACATTACACCGATAATGCACAGTGCCCACCCAGAGATGATCCCACCTTTGACAGGCTATTCAAAGTCAGGCCGGTCATTGATCATTTCAGTGCCAAATTTGCAGAGCTATACATCCCTGATAAATGTATTAGCATCGACGAGTCCCTTATACATTTTAAAGGAAGGGTTAAATTCCGCCAGTACCTTCCCAGTAAGAGGGCAAGGTATGGCATAAAAATGTATAAGCTGTGTGAAAGCACCACAGGGTACACCCACAAGTTTAGGGTATATGAAGGGAAGGATTCAAGAATTGAACCGCCAGAATGCCCCCCCTCCCTCGTAGGTGTTAGTGGAAAAATTGTCTGGGATTTAATGCACCCCTTCCTGGATAAGGGTTATCACCTCTATGTGGATAACTTTTACACCAGCATCCCCCTGTTTAAGGCCCTTGGTTCAAGAGGTACAGCAGCTTGCGGTACTGTGCGTAAGAACCAGAGAGGCCTCCCAAAAACGCACATTGCCCAAGTAATGAGAAGGGGTGAAAGCAGGGGAATATGCACCGAAAATATGTTGTTGGTCAAATATAAGGACAAGAGGGATGTCCTTATACTGACAACAATTCATGGAGACAGTACCACCTCCATCCCTGTACGAGGTACCAGTACCCACACCTCAAAACCAAATTGTATCCTAGATTACAATAAGTACATGGGCGGAGTGGATCTTTCAGATCAGGTACTGAAGCCGTACAGTGCCCTGCGGAAAACAAATATCTGGTACAAGAAGCTGGCCGTGTATATCATCCAGATGGCACTGTATAACGCTTACGTGCTATTCCGTTCTACCGGCCAGAGGGGGACATTTATGCACTTTCAAGAGGAAGTCATAAAGGGCCTAATATTTGGGAACCAGCAGGCAGAGGGCCCCAGTACTTCTAGTACTGGCCCCCGTATTGTACCAGGGCAGCATTTTCCCAACGAAATCCCCTCCACTGCAAGAAAGGGCAGGACACAAAAAAGGTGCAAAGTTTGCTATAAAAAGGGAATAAGAAAGGAAACTATTTTCCACTGTGAAACTTGCCCCGACAAACCCGGCCTATGTATAAAGGAGTGTTTCAAAATATACCACACATCTATGGATTATTAGGTTCATCATTTCACCGTGCTTCGGGGGTCTTGCTAATGCCACATAGCACCCACCATTCATTCCACCAGAATCTGAGCTGCAAAATCCAAAAATCACTCCTTCCCTTCTGAGTCCTGCCATGCACCCAACTGGTATTTTTTGGTCACATGTGAGGCATTGCCGTACTCTGGAGAAATGGGGGCACAGATTTTGGGGTGCTTTGTCTCCTTCATTCCTTGTGAAAATGAAAAATTTTAAGCCAGAAGTACATTTTTGTGTAAAAAAATGTAATTTTTCATTTTCACAGCCCAGTTGTACCAAAATTGGTGAAACCCCTGGGGGTTTGAAATGTACACTATACCCCTAGATGAATTCCCTGAGGGGTGTAGTTTGCAAAATGGGGTCACTTGTGGGGGGGTTCCACTGTATTGGTAATGCAACATAGCACCCACCATTCATTCCACCAAAATCTGTGCTCCAAAATCCAAAAATCACTCCTTCCCTTCTGAGTCCTGCCATGCACCCAACTGGTATTTTTTGGTCACATGTGAGGCATTGCCGTACTCTGGAGAAATGGGGGCACAGATTTTGGGGTGCTTTGTCTCCTTCATTCCTTGTGAAAATGAAAAATTTTGAGCCAGAAGTACATTTTTGTGTACAAAAAATGTAATTTTTCATTTTCACAGCCCAGTTGTACCAAAATTGGTGAAACCCCTGGGGGTTTGAAATGTACACTATACCCCTAGATGAATTCCCTGAGGAGTGTAGTTTGCAAAATGGGGTCACTTGTGGGGGGGTTCCACTGTATTGGTAATGCAACATAGCACCCACCATTCATTCCACCAAAATCTGTGCTCCAAAATCCAAAAATCACTCCTTCCCTTCTGAGTCCTGCCATGCACCCAACTGGTATTTTTTGGTCACATGTGAGGCATTGCCGTACTCTGGAGAAATGGGGGCACAGATTTTGGGGTGCTTTGTCTCCTTCATTCCTTGTGAAAATGAAAAATTTTGAGCCAGAAGTACATTTTTGTGTAAAAAAATGTAATTTTTCATTTTCACTGCCCAGTTGTATCAAAATTGGTGAAACCCCTGGGGGTTTGAAATGTACACTATACCCCTAGATGAATTCCCTGAGGGGTGTACTTTGCAAAATGGGGTGACTTGTGGGGGGGTTCCACTGTATTGGTGCTTTGGGAGTCTTGCTAATGCAACATGGCACCCACCATTCATTCCACCAAAATCTGTGCTGCCAAATCCAAAAATCACTCCTTCCCTTCTGAGTCCTGCCATGCGCCCAACTGGTATTTTTTGGTCACATGTGAGGCATTGCCGTACTCGGGAGAAATTGGGGCACAGATTTTGGGGTGCTTTGTCTCCTTCATTCCTTGTGAAAATGAAAAATTTTGAGCCAGAACTGCATTTTTGTGTAAAAAAATGTAATTTTTCATTTTCACTGCCCAGTTGTATCAAAATTGGTGAAACCCCTGGGGGTTTGAAATGTACACTATACCCCTAGATGAATTCCCTGAGGGGTGTACTTTGCAAAATGGGGTGACTTGTGGGGGGGTTCCACTGTATTGGTGCTTTGGGAGTCTTGCTAATGCAACATGGCACCCACCATTCATTCCACCAAAATCTGTGCTGCCAAATCCAAAAATCACTCCTTCCCTTCTGAGTCCTGCCATGCGCCCAACTGGTATTTTTTGGTCACATGTGAGGCATTGCCGTACTCGGGAGAAATTGGGGCACAGATTTTGGGGTGCTTTGTCTCCTTCATTCCTTGTGAAAATGAAAAATTTTGAGCCAGAACTGCATTTTTGTGTAAAAAAATGTAATTTTTCATTTTCACTGCCCAGTTGTATCAAAATTGGTGAAACCCCTGGGGGTTTGAAATGTACACTATACCCCTAGATGAATTCCCTGAGGGGTGTACTTTGCAAAATGGGGTGACTTGTGGGGGGGTTCCACTGTATTGGTGCTTTGGGAGTCTTGCTAATGCAACATGGCACCCACCATTCATTCCACCAAAATCTGTGCTGCCAAATCCAAAAATCACTCCTTCCCTTCTGAGTCCTGCCATGCGCCCAACTGGTATTTTTTGGTCACATGTGAGGCATTGCCGTACTCGGGAGAAATTGGGGCACAGACTTTGGGGTGCTTTGTCTCCTTCATTCCTTGTGAAAATGAAAAATTTTGAGCCAGAACTGCATGTTTGTGTAAAAAAATGTAATTTTCCATTTTCACATCCCAGTTGTACCAAAATTGGTGAAACCCCTGGGGGTTTGAAATGTACACTATACCCCTAGATGAATTCCCTGAGGGGTGTAGATTGCAAAATGGGGTGACTTGTGGGGGAGGTTCCTAACTTTTAGCACTTATGGTGCCTAGAAACCTACATGGTGCCTAAAAAAAAACTCATAAAAAGGAGGCTCCAAAATCAAGTAGGTGCTCCTTCTATTATGAAGCCTGTGGTTTGGTCAACGTGCACACTAGGGCCACATATAGGATATTTTTGAAAACAAAAGAATTGGGGGAATCAATTTTTAGTCACATTTCTCTAGTAAAATCTACTGTATTTGTTAGAAAAATGTATTAAAATTGAAACTCTGCAAAAAAAAAGAAATTTTGAAATTTCACCTACACTTTGTTTTAATTCCTGTGAAACACCTAAAGGGTTAACAAACTTCCAAAATGCTGTTTTGAATACTGTGAGGGGTGCAGTTTTTGAAATGGCATCATTTATGGGGGTGTCTCACATACAAGTCCCTCAAAGTCACATCAGAACTGAACTGGTCCCTAAAAAAATCAGTGTTTGAAATTTTCTTGAAAATTTGAGAATTTGCTAGTCATATTTGAAGCCTCCTAGTGTCCAAAAAAATGAAAAGGAGGTTGAAATAATGATTGCAACATAAAGTAGACATATGGTCTTTGTTAGTTATTAACTATTTTGAGTGGTATGATTATTTGTCTCACAAGCAGAAAATGTGACATTTTGCATATTGCTAAATTTTCCATTTTTTCACGATATTTTGGTATTTTTCACAAAAAAACACAGACTGTATCGACCAAAATTTACCACTAACTTGAAGTACAATGTGTCACGAGAAAACAATCTCAAAATCACTGGGATAAGTAAAAGCAAAAAAAAGTTATCCCCACTTAAGTGAGACATGTCAGATTTGAAAAAAAGGGCCCTGTCATGAAGGCACAAACTGGCTCTGTCATGAAGGGGTTAAGGACCTTGGTTTTACAGTCCTGAGGGAGTTTCTGGTTATAACCTCTGTTGGTAAATTTTTTTATTAGGTCATCGAGCTGTTCCATACACTTGTTGGGGTCACTATTGATGCGGTAGATCCGTATTATCTGTGAATACGGTAAACCGTTTATCAAACTTTTGGGGTGGCAGCTTTGGGGTTTAAGCAAAGTGTTTCTATCTGTTTCTTTCAAAAAGACCGAAGTGGTTATTTTTTGGTCAGTGATTTTTATATCAATATCAAGGCAATGTACCCTCACGTTGCTAAGCTCAAACGTAAATTTAACAGGGCTTTCTGTAGCATTATGTTTAGTGATAATTTTCGCTAAATCAGCACCTTGTCCCTTCCATATGACCAGCAGGCCATCTATGTAGCGCTTAAATAAAATCACCTGTAAAGCAAATTTTCAGTAGTTTTATGTTTTCAGTAGAATTCGATACATTTTTTTCTGATCCACAATTTGCTTTACAGGTGATTTTATTTAAGCGCTACATAGATGACCTGCTGGTCATATGGAAGGGACAAGGTGCTGATTTAGCGACCCGGAATACAGGTGCGTGCTGGGGGAGGGAGCAGGGGGAGGCGGCGGGGCGGTACGCAGGCTCAAAGTGGCTAATCTTTAGCCCGGCGTACACACACAGAGATGATGGCTGAATAAATCAGCCATCATCTCTGGCATGCTGGTAAAACCATCAGATTAGAGACTTTGACAGCGATGATGCGGGAGCGCGCATCATCGCTAGTCTGCAATCTGGGAGGCATACACACTAGGCGATTTTCTGCGGAAAATCGCTCAAAACTGCTGTTTTGACCGATTTTCAGGTGAAAATCGTCAAGTGTGTATGGGCCTTTAGAGAAGGACGGCCAAATGGTGAGAATGGTTGTATTGCTGTAAATTGGCCGGTTTGGGCAGTATACGTAGCAGTGGTGTGGCCAGCTTTTTTGCTATGTTTGAAGGGAAAGCTGATGGTGAATGACCTAATAAGGTTTAAAGTGATAGCTGTATCTCTTAATTGCTGATTTCTCCATCCAACTACATGGCAGACCAGCTAAACACTTCCTGTTGAATTGACCCAACTACTGACAAGCTTTTCAGACCTCTCACAAAAGGACGCTTGCAGAGTATTTTCCAGGGTATCTTTAAATTCCCAGTTTACTTGTTCATTGAGGATATAGGTTTTCATGGAATTTTGCAGTGATCAGTTGTGCTTTCTAATGAATTGTTGTTTAACTTTAGATTTGAAATGGGATTTCCATATAGTGTTCACTCTGATTTTTTTTTAGGGTAGGGTGCTGACCATTAGGCAGGGTGCTGACCACCGGGCGGTGCACTCTTTTCAATCAGGAAGGCACATTTCATATTAGAAATTTATATTACAAAAAATATATATACGTAGTGTTCCCGCTAGGCTGTTTTAGCGGGGCGCTGCGCCCTGACCGATTTTTAAAGGTCAGAATGCGCCCTGCCCCTCTAGCAGCGCCCCGCTAAAGCTGCCTGCCCGTCGGAGTGCACCGGTGAAGCCCAGCGCCGCCATAGATTGCGGTGCACGGCGCTTTCGCGGCAGCTCGGGGACGTAGTTACGGCGTGACGCACAGCCCGGGCACGCCCCCTTCAGTGACGCGCCGGCCCGTCACGCCCCCATTTGTGGCGCCTCGGCCCGGGCACGCCCCCTTCAGTGACATTGGCGTGCCCGGTCAGCCCCTCCGGCGCCCTGCCCTGTTTGGTTCCTAGAAGGAACACGATATACTGTATATAAAAAATTGCACACTGCACTAGGTTTACACACATTAAACATTGTCATACTCTGCTATATGTATATGTGGGTGTGTGTATATATAATAATAATAATAATAATAATAATTTTGGTACTTGTTTCCTAGAATGGCATTATAATGGCATGCGATGCGACCGTTGCGATGTCCGCGATTTTACATAGAAATGCATGGTAAAATGTAAATCGCGTCGGTCGCATCGCATGCGGCCAAAAAAATCGCATGCGATGCGACCGACGCGATTACCGATTTTACATAGGGAACAATGTTAAATGGCCCAATTGACCCGATTTCACATAGGGAACAATGTTAAATGGCCCACAGACCCCAAATAGCCACCCTGAAGTGTGGCGAGCGCAGAGGGCGCGGATACCTCTGAAGCCCGCGATGGGACGCGTATAGCTGTGAAGGTATCCGCGTCCCCTCGCTGCGCTCACCACGCTTGTGGCTCGCTGCGCTCGCCACACTTTCTATTCTCAAGTCCACGCTGACGTGGATAGTGGGGGTATGAAAAGGTCGGAGGACGTGTACCGCCACCCCTCGCGGGCTTGCTACGCTCGCCACGCTTCGGGTTGACGTTGATCGTGGGGTAGCGTTAACAATTGGGGGGGCCATTTCACACTTCAAGGTAGGTATTTGGGATCTGTGGGCCATTTAACATTGTTCCCTATGTGAAATTGGGTCAATTGGGCCATTTAACATTG
This sequence comes from Crinia signifera, assembly GCF_055691185.1. NCBI lineage: Eukaryota > Metazoa > Chordata > Amphibia > Anura > Myobatrachidae > Crinia > Crinia signifera. The sequence goes on from NC_139222.1 coordinate 65,554,678, forward strand.
TTCCCTATGTAAAATCGCGGTAATCGCGTCGGTCGCATCGCATGCGATTTTTTTTTGGCCACATGCGATGTGACCGACGCGATTTTTTTCCTTGCGATGCCTAAGATCAAAATCGTGGGCGCCCTTCTAGGAAACAAGTACCATAATTTTATTTATATAGCACTTTCTCCAATAGGACTCAAGGCGCTTAACAGATAGAATGAATGTAATACAGTACAGAAAAGCTTTTCATAAACAGAACTTAAGGGACTCAAGGAAACGCTTGAGTAAATATGAAGGTCTTGAGTCTGTTTTTGAAGCATTCTAGAGTGGGGGTCTCTCGAACTGTGCGGGGAAGTGAGTTCCATAAAGTCGGAGCTGAATGGCTAAAAGCTCGACCCCCAGATGAATTACGGGAGATCCTAGGTACTGCTAAAAGTCCTTCATCTACAGACCGCAGTAATCGGGTGGGACAGTATGGAATCAAAAGCTGCTTCAGGTACCTTGGGCCTTGATCATGTAGGGCTTTGAAACTCAGTAGATTGATCTTGAAAATTATTTGCCATTTTATTGGCAGCCAGTGAAGGGAGTAGAGAATGGGAGTAATGTGGCTAGAACGGGGCTGGTTAGTTAACAGCCTGGCAGCTGTGTTTTGTAACAGCTGTAATCGGTGCAGTTCTTTTGCTGGTAGACCAAGGTAAAGGGCATTGCAGTAATCCAAACGAGAGGATACAAATGCATGTATGACTTTTGGCAGGTCTTCAGATGGGATTAAGGGGGACATTTACCAAAATGGATTCGTAGAAAAAAGGTGTATTCGTAGGCAGAAATACACCTTTTTTTTACGAATTTGTATTTCGATAGGATACGACAGAAATCACCATTCAAAAGAATGGTGGTTTCTGATTTCTCTTTCAATGGTCCTGGTGACACAGCTCAACACTGGGATGTAGGAGGGTCCGAAGGAGCCAGGCACCTATCCTAAAGCTTTAGAGGGTAGGCTCCTCCCCTACTGCATCCCTGGACTCTCCAGTTCGTGTTAGGTGCCCACTGGAGTGGGTGCTATTCTAAAGGGCTGCAGGAGCAGCCGAAGAATTAGAGTAGTTAGGGGATTTTTATTATTTTATTAACTATTACCCTAGCTAGGTAGGCACAGTGTGAGGATTTTCATAGTGAATCCTCACACTGCTAGCGCAGCAGGAGCTGACAGAAGCGCGTCCTGTCAGCTATCTGTGCACAGGGTAGACGCTGTCTGGTCTCCCTGTGCTGCGCTCATAGCCTCTATTAAGAGGCTGCCTGGGCTCCGGAGTTGCCTGAAACCGGCTCCACAGTTAGGTGGGGATCATGGGGGACAGGCGCTCCGTGATGGCGGCGGCCATTTTATGCGGAGCTTACACGCTGAGCTCCTGACTGAGAGGACAGCAGCGCTGTGACAGGCATGTTCCAAGTGGTCCCCAATTGAGGGGGAGACACTGGAACAAGGAAATCCTACCTAAGGAGCGGCTAGCTGGGGGTGGTTGGCGCCAAAAGGTCACGGACCCCGCAGCAGCAGGGACTTTGGTCTCTTCCTTCACTCTGACTTTGGCGCCTTTCAGAACGCTTGCAGCGGAGCTGAGCTGGCGAATTGATCCTGGCAGAGTGACTTGGATTTCCTGGGCATCGCTTCCCCGCAGAGAAACCTACAGACAGCTAAGTGACTGGGTGCATTGACCTTGTATAAGCGCTTGTACAATTGTTTGCACTGTGTATACTGATAGATATACATTTATCACTTGCATCATGTCTGAGCATCAGGCTGTGGTTTTGGGGGAGGGAGCCCTTAATGCACTGAGCGCGTGCAATGTTTGCACACAAAAGTTTGTCCCTGAGCAGATGGCCAAGGGGGGCTTATGTATTACTTGCGCTGATGTGAGACCCATGGGCAGCGATCCCCATAGGGCAGAGCATATGGAACCTGCGTGGGCCAGGGCCCTAGGCAGGTCAGTAAACGCTTTGGTGCAGCTTTTGGACAGGCAGAGTGATGGGCTGGTAGATTCACAGAGACCTATGCCATCATCTCAGCAGTCGTCTGGCTCCTTGCCTCTTACCCAGGCAGATCCTGCACTTATCCAGGTGATGCAGGATACTGCAAAAGGGATTAACAGGTTCAGTGAAATGCTGGACAAAATGGATGATGTGGCAGGGACCCCTAGAAGGTCTTATGCTTTAACTACTGTGGTAGATGAAGAGGAAGGAGAGTATACTGACATCCCCTGGGATCAGGGTGATGATTTGGAAGAGAGCTCTGCTGCTGGTATAGAGGATCTCATTGTAGCTGTGAAGCAGGCTTTAAAGCTGACTGTGGAGGATAAGACTCCTGTTAAAGGTGTTTTTAAGCGACAGCGGAAGGAGGCTGTTACTTTTCCTTCAGATGAGGGGTTACAGGAATTATTAGAAGGAGCTTGGAAAACTCCGGATAAGAGGCTTCAGATGCCTAAGCGATTCCTTAGTCTGTACCCCATGCCAGAGTCTCATGCGGAGCTCTGGGAAAAGGTCCCAGTGGTGGACGCTTCAGTGGCACGTTTGTCCAAGGCTACTGTATTACCAGTACAGGGCGGTGCAGCTTTCAAAGATTCTGTGGATAAAAAGCTGGAGGGAAACCTCAAAGCTATCTTTGAAGGGGTGGGGTTTACCTTACGGCCCCTTATTGCTTCAGCCTGGGTCTCTAAGGCCATGATAGAGTGGGCTGGTGAATTATGCACCATGCTGCAGGCTAACCCTGGTGCATTACTGCTTGCAGAAAAGATTAAGGCAGCAGCAGAATATGCAGTGGAAGCAGAGGAGGAAGCTATTAAAATGGCAACCAGAGTGTCCACAGTCTCCATTAATGCCAGGAGAGTGCTTTGGCTTAAAGCCTGGGAAGCAGACAATGAGTCCAAGAAGGCTCTGGAAACATTAGCCTTCAAAGGAAAGGTACTCTTTGGTACCGAATTAGAGGAGATTATAAAACAGGCTACAGGCGGAAAAAGTACATTCCTGCCGGCCTCCTCAGCAAAGCAGACGTCCAGATTTTCTGCTTTTAAGCCGTCCTTTCGGCCCTCCCCTAGAGGTGGTGCGTCCTTTCGAGGACAGTCTTTCAGGGGAAGGTTTCAGCCCTCTAGAGGCAAGACACAAAAGTCAAAATTTGGCTCTTTTCACAAGAAGCCTGCCAATAAAGGAGAGGATAAACCCTCTGCATGACTGTCAGGGGCTTTGCCCGACAGTGACAAAAGTGGGCGGGCGTCTCACGCTCTTCAGGGACGCTTGGGCTTCTCTAGACCAGGATGCCTGGGTGTTAGACATCATAACACAGGGTTACAAAATCCCTTTCAGAGGGCCACCTCCGAAGAGGTTCATTCCCACATCCTTACCAAAGGAGGCACGGCTGCGTACAGCTCTTGTGAGAGCAGCGCACTCCCTTTTGGAAAAAGGGGTGGTGACACTAGTCCCCAAGACAGAGTGGAAGAAAGGCTTTTACTCCACGCTGTTCCTGGTGCCCAAACCAGACGGGTCTTTCAGACCAATACTAAATTTGAAGTCTCTAAATGTTCATTTATGGGTAGACCATTTCAAAATGGAGTCTCTACGGTCAGTACTCCTGAGTCTGGACCAGGGAGAATTTTTGGCGTCCATGGATGTCCAGGACGCATATTTGCACGTTCCTATACACCCGGAACATCAGACCTTGTTGAGGTTTGCCATAGGAGACCTGCATTTGCAATTCCGGGCGTTACCCTTTGGGCTAGCAACCGCGCCAAGGGTATTCACAAAAATAATGTCAGTAATGGCGGCGGTGCTGAGGCTCAGGGGAATCACAGTAATACCCTATTTGGACGATCTCCTGTTCAAAGCAGAGTCAGCAGCCAGGCTGCAGAGTCACTTGGCAGAGGCCATCAGTTTTTTGCAGGCTCACGGCTGGATTTTAAATTTGCAAAAATCTCAGTTGGTACCGTCACAAAGGCTCCAATTCTTGGGAGTCATTCTGGACACCCATCTTCATCGGGTATTCCTCCCGGAGGTAAAGGCCAGGGATCTGGTCGCCCTAGTCCAGGAGATTCTCAGGGCTCAGAGCATTTCAGTATGGAGGTGCCTCAAGCTCCTGGGGAAGATGGTGGCGTCATTCGAGACGCTTCAATTTGCCAGGTTCCACTCTCGGAGGTTCCAATGGAACATCTTGTCAGCTTGGTCAGGAAACACTTTGACCATGAAATCCGAGATGATAGTGCTGTCTTCGGACACCCGAGAATCTTTGAAATGGTGGACAGAAGTAGATTCCCTTCAGTGGGGTCGGTCATTACAGACCTGGGACTGGTTGATAGTAACTACCGACGCCAGTCTCAGGGGCTGGGGGGCAATAGTCCTGGATCTCAGGCTTCAGGGCCTGTGGACGGCAGAGGAATCAGCGTTACCAATCAACATCTTGGAGCTGAGAGCTGTCTGGAAAGTCATTTCCTTGGCGGGAGACAGGTTACAGAACCTCCCTTTGAGGATTCAGACCGACAATGCCACAGCTGTGGCGTACCTGAATCACCAGGGAGGTACACGCAGCAGATTGGCCATGTGGGAGGTATCCAGAATCTTCCTATGGGCGGAACAGAATGTTCCAGCTGTATCGGCTATATTCATCCCAGGAATAGAGAATATAGAAGCCGACTTCCTGAGCAGGGAGGAGCTCAAGGAAGGGGAATGGAGCTTACACCCTCAGGTGTTTCACCAAATCACTTCGATGTGGGGAACTCCGGATGTGGACCTGATGGCATCCAGGATCAACCGTCAAGTGCCCAGGTTCTATGCCAGAACAAGGGATCCACTAGCGGAGGCAGTGGATGCCATGACTATTCACTGGCAGGGAAATCTCCTTTATGCATTCCCACCAGTACCAATGTTACCGAGACTTCTGAAGAAAATACAGGGGCAGAAGGTTCCAGTGATCTTAGTGGCCCCAGATTGGCCAAGGAGATCCTGGTACTCGAGGCTTCAGAGGTTGTCTGTGGACTCATGGCATCTACCTCTGAGACCAGACCTTCTAAGACAAGGCCCTTTCAATCACCTGGATTCAGATCGATTGATTTTGACGGCCTGGCTATTGAAACCACCATTTTGAAAAGAAAAGGGTTTTCTGAGGCAGTAGTACAGACTATGATAAAAGCCAGAAAAGCTGTATCTTCGGCAAATTATTATAGAGTCTGGAAGACTTACATTCGATGGTGTGAGAGAAGAAAGGCTCATACATCTCATTTTAAGCTATCAAGAATGATGGAATTCTTACAAGATGGTTTTTCATCGGGCCTAAGCCTTCAGTCACTGAAGGTGCAGATCTCGGCCTTGTCCATCTATTTCCAGAAAAAGATAGCCATTTTGCCGGAAATTCAAATTTTTTTTACAAGGAGTATCCAGGTTGAAACCTCCATACAAGCAACCAGTAGCACCTTGGGATCTATCACTGGTTTTGGAATGCCTTCAAAAGGCACCTTTTGAACCTTTAAGGTCGGCTGACTTTAAGTTTCTTACGTGGAAGCTAGTGTTTTTGTTAGCAGTAGCATCTGCTAAAAGAGTTTCAGAATTGGGAGCTTTGTCATGTAAATCTCCCTTCTTAATTTTTCATGATGACAGGGCTGTTTTAAGAACAGTGCCTCAGTTTTTACCGAAGGTGGTATCTACCTTCCGTTTAAATCAGGAGATTGTTCTACCTGTGTTTCAACCCCCAGGGGGTTCTAAGAAAAGGGACAAGTTGAGAACTTTGGATGTTGTGCGTGCCTTACGCATATATGTGGACAGAGTGAAGAGTGTCAGGAAGACTGACACATTGTTGGTATTGTATGACGTACACAAAATTGGTTGGCCTGCATCTAAGCAGACTATTGCTAGGTGGTTGCGGTCTATGATAGCATTTGCTTACACCAAAGTGGGTAGACCAGTACCGGCCAAAATAAATGCGCATACCACCAGGTCAGTTGCCACCTCTTGGGCGGTTCGACATGGGGCCACAGCTGAGCAGGTTTGCAGAGCTGCCACTTGGTCATCTGTTCACACATTTGCCAAATTCTATAGATTCCATGAGTTCGCGTCGGAGGACGCATCATTCGGGCGAGCAGTGCTGAGAGCTGCAGACCTGAGCGTACCCTCCCAAAGGACCGGCTCTGGAACGTCCCAGTGTTGAGCTGTGTCACCAGGACCATTGAAAGAGAAAAAGGGATTTTTGTAAGAACTTACCGTTCGAATCCCTTTCTCTGATATGGTCCTGGTGACACAGCGATCCCTCCCTTACGCTCAGTAAGTATGCCAGAATTTCATGATGTTCATGTTAAAATGGTTAAAAGTTAACAGTTTCTGTTATAAAATGTGCAGATAATGTGCAGGTGTTTGTACTGAGTTAATGTATTCCAGTGGCTTTGAAAGTTGAACTGAAGAGTCCAGGGATGCAGTAGGGGAGGAGCCTACCCTCTAAAGCTTTAGGATAGGTGCCTGGCTCCTTCGGACCCTCCTACATCCCAGTGTTGAGCTGTGTCACCAGGACCATATCAGAGAAAGGGATTCGAACGGTAAGTTCTTACAAAAATCCCTTTTTACTAAGCAGCCGTATGGATAATACGGCTGCTAAGTGGTGTGAAACACCCACGCAAATACGACAGGAAAATAGAACACCATTTTCCTGTCGTATTTGCTTTAAGCCTGCACGGATCAGTCAGATCCGTGCAGGCTTCAGTGTAAAAAAATAGAAAAAAAATTAAATATAAAAAAAACAGCCGTAACCAGCACCAGGCTGAAGGAGCCGGGGCCCGTAATTAAAAATCAGGGAACCCGACAAATAGGGGTTCCCCGATTTTTAACAACCAGCCCCAGGCTCCTGCTCTGGGGCTGGTTCCCAAAATACGCATTAACCCTACCGACCAGTCAGCCTGGCCAGGGGCCCTGGGGGAGTGGGGACCCCCCCAATAAAGGGGTCCCCCCCTCCAGGACTTACCTGACCAGTCTGAAGCCTGGTGCTGTCCTCGATGCCCCTGGGCAGTGGGCATCGAGCTGATTATCGTGTAAAAAAAAAGATGAATCTATTGTTTTTTACTGTGGCACTACAAGTGCCAGCAAGCCTCCCCAGCAAGCTGGGACTTGGAGAACCACAAGTCCCAGCCTGCTGGGCATTAAAGGGCCCGCTGGCACTTGTAGTTCCACAGTTAAAAAAATAGTGCACAAAACACACTGACACACTTTTAAAATAAAATTTTATTACATACAAAGCCCACACATACTAATACTTACCTATCTTCTTTCCGTAGGTAGCCCTGGTCCTGTGTCGTCGTCTTCTGGTCCTGTGTCGTCTTCTTCCTCCATGTCGACCGTCGCTGTCGCCGTCCGGATCCGACGAAATCCATTTGGGAAGCTGTGGAAGGAAACCATACTCACCTGTCCCAGCGCGACGTAGTCCAGGTAAGTGTCTTGGCAAAAAAACAAACCGACAGCCCGAAACCAAGCGGACACGGAGACGCACGGTGTTTGTTTACATCGTGCGGCTCCGCCCCCGAATGCCGCTATTGGCCGCCTAGCGGCCAATCAGGAGCCGCTAGGCCGCAAGGCGGCCAATAGCGGCATTCGGGAGGCGGAGCCGCACGATGTAAACAAACACCGTGCGTCTCCGTGTCCGCTTGGTTTCGGGCTGTCGGTTTGTTTTTTTGCCAAGACACTTACCTGGACTACGTCGCGCTGGGACAGGTGAGTATGGTTTCCTTCCACAGCTTCCCAAATGGATTTCGTCGGATCCGGACGGCGACAGCGACGGTCGACATGGAGGAAGAAGACGACACAGGACCAGAAGACGACGACACAGGACCAGGGCTACCTACGGAAAGAAGATAGGTAAGTATTAGTATGTGTGGGCTTTGTATGTAATACAATTTTATTTTAAAAGTGTGTCAGTGTGTTTTGTGCACTATTTTTTTAACTGTGGAACTACAAGTGCCAGCGGGCCCTTTAATGCCCAGCAGGCTGGGACTTGTGGTTCTCCAAGTCCCAGCTTGCTGGGGAGGCTTGCTGGCACTTGTAGTGCCACAGTAAAAAACAATAGGTTTATCTTTTTTTTTACACGATAATCAGCTCGATGCCCACCGCCCAGGGGCATCGAGGACAGCACCAGGCTTCAGCCTGGTCAGGTAAGTCCTGGAGGGGGGGGACCCCTTTATTGGGGGGGTCCCCACTCCCCCAGGACCCCTGGCCAGGCTGACTGGTCGGTAGGGTTAATGCTTTGGCCGGGGGGACTTGCATAAAAAGTCTCCCCCCGGCTGTGGCATTACCCTGCTGGCTGGTTTTGCCTGGGGCTGGTTCTTAAAATACGGGGGACCCCTACTCATTTTGTCCCCCGTATTTTGGGAACCAGCCCCGGACCTGGAGCCTGGGGCTGGTTGTTAAATATCGGGGAACCCCTATTTGTCGGGTTCCCTGATTTTTAATTACCGGCCTCGGCTCCTTCAGCCTGGTGCTGGTTACAGCTGTGGGGGGGACCCCACGCCGTTTTTTTTTTTTAAATTTATTTATTTTTTCTATTTTTTTTTTACACCTTGCAGCCTGCACGGATCTGACTGATCCGTGCAGACTGCTAGAAATAATTCGTATTAGCAGCCGTATATACGGCCGCTAATACGGATGGCTACACCATCGGAGGGTTACAAAGCAGTCGTATATGACTGCTTTGTAACTGATCCTCCGGAACACGACTTTGCATACGACTTAAACAGTCGTATGCAGTCGTAGGGAAAATACCAATACGAAAAACTAGGTTTTTCATATTGGTAAATTTCCCCCTAAGTGTCTGATTCTGGCTATGTTCCTCAGATGAAAGAATGAGGATTTGATTGTGGCTGATATCTGATGTTTAAGTGTCAATCCACCATCTAGTACCACGCCAAGATTCCGCACATGATCAGAGTTTTGTAATTCTGTACCCCCAAGTGTCAGTCCAGTTTGGTGGCTGTGCTGCAGTCTTGTCCTTTGATGTTGAGGTCCAATAATTAAGGACCTCTGTTTTATCAGGATTCAGTCTCAGCCAACTGGCACTCATCCATTCCTGGAGCTCAGCTAGACAGCCATTTAGGGTTGCTATTGGGTTTACAGTGCCTGGAGTAAAGGACAAGTACAGCTGTGTGTCATCTGCATAGCAGTGGTAGACAAGGCTATGGCGCCTAATTATTTCACCCAGTGGCAGCATGTACACTGCAAAAAGCATGGGGGATAATATAGAACCTTGTGGGACACCGCATGGCAATGGCACGGATGAAGATGAGTATACTCCAGATGAAACTCTCTGTGACCGGCCAGTGAGAAATGATTTAAACCAGCTTAGTACTGTGCCATCCAGTCCACAGAATTTTTTTAGGCGTTCAATCAGAAGCCCATGGTCCACAGTATCAAATGCTGCAGAGAGATCCAAAAGGATTAAGATTGAACAGTCACCTCTGTCTCTTGGCATCAGAAGATCGTTTAGCACATATACCAGGGCTGTTTCAGTGCTGTGTCTTCTCCTGAATCCTGATTGGAATGGATCATACATATCATGAGATATCAGGCGGGTTTCTAGTTGATTTGCAACCACTTTTTCTAGAAAGGGAAGGTTTGATACCGGTCTGTAGTTGCTCATGCAGTCTGGATCTAAATTGTTTTTTTTTAAGAAGAGGTCTAACAATTTCTTCCTTAAATTCCTGTCTGCAAAGAGCACTGAACAATTTTTGCAAAGACAGGGCCAATTATATCCATGCACCCTATTAGGAGCTTGGTTGGGGCAGGGTCCAAATCACAGGTAGTGGGACGCAAAATCTGGACAATTTCAGCAATGTCCTTTACATCGATTGGGTCAAAGCTGGTCCATGAGGATAGGTCGCTTACATTGTCAGGCTTGGTAGTTTGGCACTCATCTGACGGAACTGTGGAGATTCCAGCCCTGATGGTGGATATTTTATCTGAGAAGAATTTTGCAAACTCATTACATCTTGTTTGGGAGAGTGTTTCATCAGGCTGCAGGCATGCTGGATTGCAAAGCATTTCCACTGTGCGTAAAAGTTGAGCAGGCCTATTGTTTGCTGCCATGATCTCAGTTGACAGGAACTCTGACTTCTTACGGTTTATTGTTGACTGATATTCCTCAATATGCTTTGTTAGTTTTATGTTGTCCTCCAAAAGGTTATATATATATATATATATATATATGTATGTATGTATGTATATATATATATATATATATATATATATATATATAAAAGCACTTACCCCCTCTTACAGGAAAGGATTGGAACCAGCACACGGATATGAAGTGAAAGAAAAAACGTGGTTTATTGTACAAGCATTATTGCACAACAGACAGCTGTTCACCTGACAGCCGTTTCAACTGCATGGCAGCAGTTTTCATCAGAGGTGACTGCTGCTGCCATGCAGTTGAAACGGCTTTCATGTTTTTCATATGTACCTGGCACCGGACTATTAACAATTACCTGCATTGAGTGCCATCCTGTGACACATTTTTATATATATATATATATATATATGTATATGTATAGCGTGGGTATGAGGGCGGCACTCGTCAGTCTCGTTTGATGCAAATAAAACGGCCTTTATTATCCAACGGCGTTTCGGGCTATCACCCGTTATCAAGGATATACAAAGTTATAATGACACACAATCACATTTATAGCCAAAGCAGAATCCTCCCCCACAGTAATCAGCGCACAGCTGAACTTACCCGGTCCTCCGGCGTGCAGGCGCCATGTCCGGGTTGCGGAAGTGTGTTCCTCCTTACTGCCTTCCCCCTGGCAACAGAGACCGCCGGTCACAGTCCCGTCCACCCGGAAGTAGCATGTGCAGGCAGTAAACTCCTCCGTCTTGCCGGCATATGCACAGCCTTCACCCAAGTCCCGGGACTTACGCTGCGTTGCATAGCAACCACCAAACATTTAAAAGAACTGCAAAATACAAAAGACAAACATATGTAAAACATTACATTTAAAAATTAATGCAAATCAAATAGTCATTGCATAATGTTAATATTAAAACTGTATTAGAGCTATACTGTAGAATGGAACGCTGTTGTAACATTATAATATGCTTTTGTGTAACTAGGGTACAAACCTTCTCATTATATAGGCTATCGTATACTAAGGCTGACATTAAGGTAGGTGAATCTATGCATAGTATCGAATAAGCTAAAATAATACCCGGCCTGCTTATATTATTACTAGAATGTTTTTAAATAACAATAATTAATAAAGCTTCAATTGGACAGCTAGAGATTACCAGTAAAGAGATTACAAAAAACATTGTAGGCCCAGATTTTCGTTTAGGCCTTTTGGTGCAATGGTCTGTAGGAAGAAAATCCACCTACTCTCTTTTTGTAATAGTTTTCTATTACGGTTAACCCCTCTTAAAGATGGGGGAACTTGATCTATTATCATGGATCTCATGCTGGCCACACTGTGCCCGAGTTTGATGCAGTGTCGGGCAACAGGCTGGTCACTGTGGCCACTACTCAGTCCCTGGTGGATCCCTGACCTATGTAGGGCCATACGCTCCTTAAAGGAGCATTGGGTTTTCCCCACATAGGTCAGTCCACAGGGGCAAGTCAAGGTATAGATAACATATGTTGAATGACAAGAGAGTGGGAATTTTATTATTATCTTCTTTCCAGAATGTGGATGACTGAAGGATGCCCCTACTGCCATGGATCGACAAGTCGTACAACCCAGGCAGCGGTAGCATCCATTCTTCCTACCCAAAAATGATGTAGTTGTTTTAATTTTGTCCCATCCCGAGATATCGTACTTCACTACTTGATCTTTTATGTTTTTCCCTCTTGTATAGCTGGGTAATAGCTGGGTGTTGAGTAGTAAAGGCAGATCTCTATCAGTAGATACTGCTGGCAAGAATTGTTTGGCTCTAGTGGTGTTAGTTTTACTAGAGGTACTAAATCTATTAACCCAAGGGATTTTATGTTTGGTTTTATCCTCTATCTCTCTCTCACTGTTCAATAAACTTAATACTTTATCTTTCAGCATATTCAGTTCATTCTGTGGGTACCCTCTTTCAATAAATTTGTTTACCATGGTGGTTAAAGCTGGTTCCACCTGTTCTTCTTTGGATGTTATCCTCCTCACTCGCAGCATTTGCGAATAGGGAAGCCCTTTACGTGTTGCCACAGGGTGGTAACTTTCATTCCTCAGGACCGTATTTCGGTCTGTTTCCTTTACAAATAGTGAGGTATTAATCACATTGTGGTCTAACTCAATTTTTACGTCCAAGAACTGGACAGCATACTCATCAAGGTAATATGTGAATTTAACCACACTATCAGAGCTGTTATGCTCTTGGAGCAGATCATGCAGCTGACTGGCATCCCCTTTCCAGAAAATCAGTAAGTCGTCTATATAGCGACGGTAAAAGAAGACCTCTGGTGTTAATGTCTTATTAATGAAAAATAAATTTTGTTCAATGTGGTGCATAAAAATATTAGCATATGCCGGGGCCACAGGGGACCCCATTGCACAGCCAGCCTCCTGTAAAAAAAATTTACTATCAAAAATAAAATAATTTCAGGTTAGTATCAACGCCAGCAACTGCATGATCAGCGCCACCGGTGGGCCACTGTAGTCTTCATTAGACAGAATGAATTGATGTACTGCCTCCACACCTGCCCCATGTGGGATGCAGGTGTAGAGGCTAGTGACATCTGCAGTACAAACACAGTTCACATCAGGTAGAGCAATGTTAGTTTGCAATACTTCAAAATCAATTAATAATGAGGTGGTATCCTTTAGATATCCGTCCATTTTCTGTATAAGTGGATTGAGTATGCTGTCTAGATAGATAGAAATGGGATGATAAAGAGATCCTCGAGCTGAAATTATAGGGCGGCCCGGCGGATGTTTACTATCTTTGTGTACCTTTGGTAGTACATAAAACAAAGGCACAACAGGAAAATCTACTTTTAGTGCACTACTCAATTCACTGGTAATATGGCCATCGCTCATTGCCGAATTAAGTAACTGATCAGAGTCTCCATAACGTCAGCTTGCATTAATTCCAATGCATCATTTAGTGCCTGGCTAGCTGCCATATTCCAAGCCTCTCCCACATAAACAGTATGGACCACAGATGTTGAAATATAGTGGTTTTTGCACTGGTATCCAACCAGACTTACCACACAGGGTGTGTGGGGTATTCCTGTATAAGCTATGCGGTGCCTTGACAGGTCTCTATCCAGGCATAGGACGCCACAAGAGTCCAATATGAAGCAAGGTGTGTGGTCCGGCACTCACTATCTTAATGGAGTTGTGCTGCGTTGCCTTCCCCAGGATTTGAAGTCCAATATGTAGCGTGGGAATGAGGGCGGCACTCGTCAGTCTCGTTTGATGCAAATAAAACGGCCTTTATTATCCGACGGCGTTTCGGGCTATCACCCGTTATCAAGGATATACAAAGTTATAATGACACACAATCACATTTATAGCCAAAGCAGAATCCACCCCCACAGTAATCAGTGCACAGCTGAACTTACCCGGTCCTCCGGCGTGCAGGCGCCATGTCCGGGTTGCGGAAGTGTGTTCCTCCTTACTGCCTTCCCCCTGGCAACAGAGACCGCCGGTCACAGTCCCGTCCACCCGGAAGTAGCATGTACAGGCAGTAAACTCCTCCGTCTTGCCGGCATATGCACAGCCTTCACCCAAGTCCCGGGACTTGCTGCGTTGCATAGCAACCACCAAACATTTAAAAGAACTGCAAAATACAAAAGGACTCCAGTTCATCTCAGAGTGAGAATGAATCATTACCATCTACTTCTGGGCAAGCAAGTGGCCCTTTAGGGGTAACCGACCGTGTCCCCCCAAATTTACCAACAGGAAGAGGACGAGGAGGTCGGGTCAAAACAAGAGACAAAACAAGATATTGTCCACCCCGCAAAGTAAAACATTAGTATTTAATTTATCAAATTCACCATTGACTGAATCAGAGAATGAGGTGCTCTCTATGGGACTCTCTTTCATCCCGACATGTAAATTGGATCCATTCCAGTGGAGAGTGGATACATATAAGTTTAATCGTTCCTGTGGATAAGACCAAGGAGGTGCCATCACAATTAAAGAAAATTATGCCGGCTTCTAAATTTGATCCAGTCTCCATGAATCCCTCGATCAAAACTTTTACAAGATTATTACATCAGATGGGAACGGAAAACCAGAAAACTGGATTACATCGCCAGAACCTAACGACACCCCAAAAAACCGCCTAGAAAGAATTATCACAGAGACATGACATCATAATCCGCAATGCGGATAAAGGCGGTGCAGTGGTCGTGCAAGATATAGGTGACTATAAAAATGAATGTTACTGTCAGCTGAATAACATTGACACCTATAGCCGCCTCCCTAAAGATCCAACAGGGGACTATAAAAGGGAGTTGGATCAGTTACTTAATTCGGCAATGAGCGATGGCCATATTACCAGTGAATTGAGTAGTGCACTAAAAGTAGATTTTCCTGTTGTGCCTTTGTTTTATGTACTACCAAAGGTACACAAAGATAGTAAACATCCGCCGGGCCGCCCTATAATTTCAGCCCGAGGATCTCTTTTTCATCCCATTTCTATCTATCTAGACAGCATACTCAATCCACTGGTACAGAAAATGGACGGATATCTAAAGGATACCACCTCATTATTAATTGATTTTGAAGTATTGCAAACTAACATTGCTCTACCTGATGTGAACTGTGTTTGTACTGTAGATGTCACTAGTCTCTACAACTGCATCCCACATGGGGCAGGTGTGGAGGCAGTACATCAATTCATTCTGTCTAATGAAGACTACAGTGGCCCACCGGTGGCGCTGATCATGCAGTTGCTGGCGTTGATACTAACCCGAAATTATTTTATTTTTGATAGTATTTTTTTTTTACAGGAGGCTGGCTGTGCAATGGGGTCTCCTGTGGCCCCGGCATATGCTAATATTTGTATGCACCACATTGGTGACACGCTACTGAGGAAGGACCTAGTGTCCGAAATGCATTTGGCGTGTTTTGCCTGATTTAAACCTCACGGACGCTGTTTATGCTGATATACAAGTCTCCAGCTTACCCCAGCTTCCGGACCTGGTGGAATTCTGTCACTTGGACCATCTTTGTCGCACTCCAGCCTTGCCCTGAGCATTTTATCTATATGCCTTTTAACTCTGCAAAATTGTAAGTGCACATCTTTATTAAAAATTCTATGTCTCAAAAGTTATGCACTATTTTTTGCTTCTGTGTCATTTCATATAACTTGGGAGGACCTTGCTATTGGAGGATTTGACCTTCTGAGGAATCTACCATTTGTGGAAACTTTTTTTGGTGACAATCCTGTGACTTTTATTTGTGTGACTTTTTGGTGTTTTATAAAAACACAGACATTTATTTGGGAACAGCATCCGCGCCACTTTTAACAGTTTTTACCCCTTGTTTGCCCATTTGTTTATATCTGGTGGTCGTTGAATGACACCCTAAAACTGTTTCACTGGCTGCTTTTGTGTTGTGCGCACCTAATCACTCAGCCTTTTTTGCCATACATGCACCACATTGAACAAAATTAATTTTTCATTAATAAGACATTAACACCAGAGGTCTTCTTTTACCGTCGCTATATAGATGACTTACTGATTTTCTGGAAAGGGGACGCCAGTCAGCTGCATGATCTGCTCCAAGAGCATAACAGCTCTGATAGTGTGGTTAAATTCACATATTACCTTGATGAGTCTGCTGTCCAGTTCTTGGACGTAAAAATTGAGTTAGACCATAATATGATTAATACCTCACTATTTGTAAAGGAAACAGACCGAAATACGGTCCTGAGGAATAAAAGTTTCCACCCTGTGGCAACACGTAAAGGGCTTCCCTATTCGCAAATGCTGCGAGTGAGGAGGATAACATCCAAAGAAGAACAGGTGGAACCAGCTTTAACCACCATGGTAAACAAATTTATTGAAAGAGGGTACCCACAGAATGAACTGAATATGCTGAAAGATAAAGTATCAAAAAATGCCACGGTCAAGTTTATTGAACAGTGAGAGAGAGATAGAGGATAAAACCAAACATAAAATCCCTTGGGTTAATAGATTTAGTACCTCTAGTAAAACTAACACCACTAGAGCCAAACAATTCTTGCCAGCAGTATCTACTGATAGAGATCTGCCTTTACTTCTCAACACCCAGCTATTACCCAGCTATACAAGAGGGAAAAACATAAAGATCAAGTAGTGAAGTATGATATCTCGGGATGGGACAAAATTAAAACAACTACATCACTTTTGGGTAGGAAGAATGGATGCTACCGCTGCCTGGGTTGTACGACTTGTCGATCCATGGCAGTAGGGGCATCCTTCAGTCATCCGCATTCTGGAAAGAAGATAATAATAAAATTCCCACTCTCTTGTCATTCAACATATGTTATCTATACCTTGACTTGCCCCTGTGGACTGACCTATGTGGGGAAAACCCAACGCTCCTTTAAGGAGCGTATGGCCCTACATAGGTGAGGGATCCACCAGGGACTGAGTAGTGGCCACAGTGACCAGCCTGATGCCTGACACTGCATCAAACTCGGGCACGGTGTGGCCAGCATGAGATCCATGATAATAGATCAAGTTCCCCCATCTTTAAGAGGGGGTAACCGTAATAGAAAACTATTACAAAAAGAGAGTAGGTGGATTTTCTTCCTACAGACCATTGCACCAAAAGGCCTAAACGAAAATCTGGGCCTACAATGTTTTTTGTAATCTCTTTACTGGTAATCTCTAGCTGTCCAATTGAAGCTTTATTAATTATTGTTATTTAAAACATTCTAGTAATAATATAAGCAGGCCGGGTATTATTTTAGCTTATTCGATACTATGCATAGATTCACCTACATTAATGTCAGCCTTAGTATACGATAGTAGCCTATATAATGAGAAGGTTTGTACCCTAGTTACACAAAAGCATATTATAATGTTACAACAGTGTTCCATTCTACAGTATAGCTCTAATACAGTTTTAATATTAACATTATGCAATGACT
The DNA here is from genome assembly GCF_055691185.1 of Crinia signifera. Classification (NCBI taxonomy): domain Eukaryota; kingdom Metazoa; phylum Chordata; class Amphibia; order Anura; family Myobatrachidae; genus Crinia; species Crinia signifera. Next base: position 65,571,727 of record NC_139222.1, read on the forward strand.
ATTTGATTTGCATTCATTTTTAAATGTAATGTTTTACATATGTTTGTCTTTTGTATTTTGCAGTTCTTTTAAATGTTTGGTGGTTGCTATGCAACGCAGCGTAAGTCCCGGGACTTGGGTGAAGGCTGTGCATATGCCGGCAAGACGGAGGAGTTTACTGCCTGTACATGCTACTTCCGGGTGGACGGGACTGTGACCGGCGGTCTCTGTTGCCAGGGGGAAGGCAGTAAGGAGGAACACACTTCCGCAACCCGGACATGGCGCCTGCACGCCGGAGGACCGGGTAAGTTCAGCTGTGCGCTGATTACTGTGGGGGTGGATTCTGCTTTGGCTATAAATGTGATTGTGTGTCATTATAACTTTGTATATCCTTGATAACGGGTGATAGCCCGAAACGCCGTCAGATAATAAAGGCTGTTTTATTTGCATCAAACGAGACTGACGAGTGCCGCCCTCATTCCCACGCTACATATTGGACTTCAAATCCTGGGGAAGGCAACGCAGCACAACTCCATTAAGATAGTGAGTGCCGGACCACACACCTTGCTTTATATATATATATATATATATATATATATATATATATATATATATATATATATATATATATATATATATATATATATATATATATATATAATATATATATAGTCCAAAAGCCCGGCACTCCACGTTGCGCTACACAGCTGCCCAGGTGCCTTTCCAAACCCCACGGGTAAACAGCAGCCTCAGTACCAGAAGGTACTCGGGACGGCACTCTTGGGACTTCTCATTCAGGACAAAGACTGCAGACCACGGCAGTGTAAGGTGCTGACGTTTCGAAAATTTAATTTCGTTATCAAAGATGAAATTAAATTTTCGAAACGTCAGCACCTTACACTGCCATGGTCTGCAGTCTTTGTCCTGAATGAGAAGTCCCAAGAGTGCCGTCCCGAGTACCTTCTGGTACTGAGGCTGATATATATATATATATATTATGGCACACATTGTACTAGCTCTTACACATTATACCACACACCATAATGGCCATTACACATGATGGTATACACCATAATACCCATTACACATGATGGCACACACTGAAAACTCTGCGGCATGTCAGTGCAGTGGGGAGCAGCTTAAGTGCCACACACAAAAAGGGCACAGCGCATTTTGAGGTTTTAAAAATGGCCAGGGTGCGGCACCCTGCAAAAGAAGCTTAGAGGGAGCACTATCCATATCTAATGCCATTAATATCTTCATTGTGCTTCAGATTATTCACAATGAGTGAATTCCGAATACACCATGATGTAAATGAGCTCATTAGTCTTCTCCGTGTGCATGGAACTGAAGGAGCTGAGCTTTACACGGATCTCTTGCAGAAGAATCGCACCCCATATGTCACCACCAGTGTGTCTGCACACAGTGCCAAGGTAATCTACATGTGTTCTGCTCTCATTACTATCATGGCGAACAGTTTTGAAACTCTTCTTGAAATGCAGTTACCAATCTATACAGCCCGGAGCATACAATCCAAGTCCATACACCATTTTTGATATGTGCTTAGGAAATGAAAGCAATTATCTGATTATTTGCTGTGAACAACACTACAGGTAATGTAAAATGTGTCGATCTCTTGGATCCAGAAGCATTACAGAAAGATTACCATTACATTTAAAGTGGCAATCAGTTATAAGGCTGGTTCAGCCATCTAACGGATGAAATCCCATCTGTTCCTAGAAATTGACACCTATTACAGAACTCCCTACATTTGCTACAATTACTGTATAACCATTTACATACATGTACACCAGCACTCCATTTTAATGGGAATGAAGTGTCCTTAGTCCCTATGCCACAACCGTTATTTAATTGTATGTCTCTTCTATTCTGGCAGATGAGTGGAAAGGACGCAGAGGTCCAAATAGAGGGTCTGATTCAGACCTGATTGCTGTGCTGTGATCAGGGAAACGCCACCCTCCCAGAGTGACTCAATGCCCCTGGGCACGACAGCGAATACGTTCACAAGCATGCGCACAGGGGCAAAAACGTTCACAAATGCTTACGAATGGTATTCCCCCTGTTAGCAGCCAGACTTACTCGGTGCTGCAATGGCTGTGGGGAGAAGAAGGCTGCTTCTGACGTCAGTGTCCCTCCCTCCCAACAGCCGGACAATGCCTGTATTTTTTGGGGCACTCCCAGAAAACACAGACATGCCGCCCCAAACGCTAGCGCCAGGCACTTAACTTGCGAGCGACCATCGCTGGCTTGGTTCGCACAGACGGCTCATGCATGCGCACTGCATAACCCGATAATCTCCAAAGCTGCAAATTCTCAGAGCTGAATCAGGCCCAGAGTTCCCTATATGGAAATAGCGGGTGCTATGTACATGAGTAGATTATTTCGCCTTTTTTGTGCTTTTCCTGATGCATGTTTGTGATGCGTTCTCCATATATTAGCGACACATCATTATATTGTACCATGAACAAATGTAACTTCATCCTTTACTACAAAACCTTTTTTAAAGTTGCATTTCCTATGTTATTGTTAGGGGTAAGTATACATAGTTGTATACCTGGAACAAATAATACAGTATTGGTGGGTAGTTCTAGTGAGATCTTTCTTGTAGACTTGGATTGTCTTTTTTTCTATAGGTTAAAATCGCAGAGTTTTCTAGAACACCAGAAGATTTTCTCAAGAAATATGAAGAGTTGAAATCCAAGAACACGCGCAACCTTGACCCACTAGTGTACCTCTTCTCCAAGCTCACAGAGGACAAGGAGGTAAGGGGGCAATTTGAGAAAATACAATAAAACTGTGAAGCTTATTGGCTTCAAACAAAAGGACAGAAGTTTTATGCTTTATTGTTGTTCTCTTTAATAAAGGTCACAACAGTATTAAAACAGCCATTCTCTAGACTGAAGATTTTCTGCACTATAGAGTGTTCTCATCTGGGAGCTCCGCCCCTCTTTCAAACAAGCGGGAAATCTGATATGTTAAGTGCACTCCACTATCTGCTGACTACTAGTATTTCTGTAGTGCAGGTGATGGGGTATATGGACCAGATCATTTAACGTATGGAACACTACCTTTACATATAAGGGTGCCCTGATTCTAATGAGAGCAATGGTTCCCCATACATAGACTTCCTGCAGAACAGATGTGTTCTATGGTGATCACATATGTAACCTGGTATTCAGTTTACTTTGTCCTTAGCAGTTATGGGGTTAAAGGTGTATTCACCTATTCACCACTGGTGCAATAGTGTGTGTGTGTGTGTGTGTGTGTGTGTGTGTGTGGGGGGGGGAATTAAAATCCTTGCATTTAAATAATACAAAATAAAAAAATAATGTAAAAAAATGGCATGGGGGTCCCCCCCAATGAGCATGACCATCCCTGGACTCTAGGACCGGTCCTGTTCCCAATATACAGGGGGGAAAGAAGCAGGGGTACCCCGTATTTTGGATACCAGCACCGGTTAACAGCCATCAGGGTAATACCACAGCTGGGGGGGGGCACTTATTATTATATATGGTCCCGCGGGGGGACGTGGCGCAGCGGGTTTGGGTAGGCATCTGGCTTCAGGGCGGCATCAGCGGGGCTTGAGGTTGGTGTTCTCCTGCGTCTTCAGTCACTCTGAAGGCCCTGCTTATCCTTGTGGGAGATGAGCAGGAGCTTCTGAGCTGATAGATTGCAGCACTCTACAAACCAGATATGTGATCATCCTGATTATCTGATTGGCTGATGTACAGGTAATAAAACTTCAGTCCGATATGGTCCAACCATACACAACTTAAAATGTGTTCTAATCACTCGTACATTTATATTCTACAAACTCATTTTCACCGATAATTGGTGAGGTAGGTAAAATGTCTGCTTCCAGCACAATATTTGCCTTTATTCAATTTCTACTGCGATTCTTTTCCAAGTTTCTCCAGACAGGCATTTCAAGCTGAATAACACTACGCAGGTAGTTCTTCCTTCATACACTATTTGGTGTCTTTATATCCACAGACACTACAGTATTTGCAGCAGAATGCTAAAGACAGAGCTGAACTCACTAGTAGTAGTGCAGCTTCTGGCAGCCTCACAATCCCATCCAGCACATCCAAGATCTCCATACAGGAGCTGGAGGAGCTACGCAGGCAACTGGGAAGTGTAACCGCTTCAACGTCCAGTGGGCCACAGGTAATATATAGCTACGAAATCCTCATCTTACGTCCTAGACCAGGCATGGGGCAACTGTGGCTCTCCAGCTGTTGTGCAACTACAATCCCAGCATGCATTGCCACAGTTTTAGCATTCTCTAATACCAAAACGCTGGCAAGGCATGCTGGGACGTATAGCTTCACAACTTGCCCATGACTGTCCTAGACCTATTGGGCATTCAATTAGCATTAATTCTTTGTTTCACAAGTGTTTATGCCATTTGTGTTCCCTGCACTTCTAACAGCCTGTGGAGGTTCTACGGAAACATCTCCGAGAGAAACTGAACAAGAAGAATGATGGACAGCTCATCCCTGTGTTCCCACCGTGGGTGTATGAGCGAGCAGCACTGACCGGGGACTTCTTCTCCATCTCCAACATTAGCCCAGATGTCACCGTGCCAATAGGTATGTGTGCGCTTATAATAGGCAAATTGTTTATGATGTTACTACAGCTAATTTGTAATATCGTTCATGTTCTTAAACTTGGGCCTTGGTACAGTATATACCAGGTAACATGACTCATGTCAATGTATAAACTCCTTTTACTTCTCCCCTCGTACAGGGACGCTTCCGCTACCCGCTCAGGAGGCAGCTATAGTTGAAGATCTGCTTTACGTTCTGGTTGGTGTTGATGGACAATATATTACTGCCCAGTCCCTAGTGGGACATCAGACGCGCTCCTTTTCAGTAGACCCAAACCTGGATATGTCTATAAGGGAGCTTGTGAGCAGAATCCTGCCCGTGGCCACGAGCTACTCCACTGTGACCAGGTAACAGACCTTGCTGACAGGTTACTGAAAGAAGGTCTAAAAGTAATCATCTGTTATTATACAGTGTTTCTATGTGACGGTGATCAACTGGGCTTCCTAAGGCTGGTTTCACACACTCCGGCTCCTGCCGGACGGTGAAATCCCGCACGGCCAGGGAGCCGTGCCGCACACATTAGTTGTGAATGGACACTATTGTGTCCATTCACACGGGACGGCTACGGCCCGGCCGCACGGCTGCAGCCGGATCCCGCCACTGGAAGGGACGGCTGCCGGGCTGTGGCCATCCCCTCCATGATAAACCACTGTGTGCGGCACGGCTCCCCGGCCGTGCGGGATTTCACCGTCCGGCAGGAGTCGGAGTGTGTGAAACCAGCCTAATACCTCCGACAACCCTTAATGCACCTGAAGAGATCGCAAACATTCCATGTATAAACATTATTTCTGAGAATAGCACCTTCCCTAATTGGTCTGCCTGGGATTCCTAATGGAGACTTATATGTAGTCTTCTGTGTTTATTGGGAATTCAAATTGACATCTGAATGAGAAAAACAATTTAAAGAGAAAGTAAATCCCCAATTTTACATATATGAATGGATGTTTTTCATATATGTATAACAAGAGCTGTATATTGCCTAGTGAGTATTCTATATAAAAGTACACCAGAGTTTATACAAAACTAAATATGCACCCAATACTACATTTAGATCTGTAAACGGTTTCCGTCCTCATGATAGATTGGCTCTAGGTAGACTGTGGTTAGGTTGACACCTTTAAATTGTCAACATGGTCAACACAAGCAAAATGTCAACATAGATATGGTCGACACTGAAAAGGTAGACACATGTTTTTTAAGGGTTTTTTTTTGGGACCGACTTGATTCATTCTTTACCATCCAAGTGGACATAGCGTGAGAATAGAATAGTGCCCAAAGCGGTGAGTGCAGCGGTACATGTCGGCATAGACACGGAAGCCCATGAAAAGCACGTCGACCCTTTCAGTGTTGACTATGTCGACATTTTGCTTGTGTTGACCTGTCAATGTTGACCTTGAGTATGTTGACCATTTAAAGGTGTCAACCTACCCACTGTCGACCATTAGTGGTGAACCTAATGACAGTCGACGTAGAGTCAATCTATCTATGCCATAACCCTGTAAACCCTGGTGTTTATTTAGCTGCCTGCAGGACACGAGCATGTTCTCAATGTATTTTGCTTCAGTTTTTGGGCCCGATTCAGAGGGGAATACAAACCTGATCTTTTTCCCAGTTTAGCATGTGTCTTGTGAAGGAGGTCGCCGAGAGGAATTATTTGCAAAGTGACAGGCAGGCTCCATAACGGGGAGTGGCGGCAAAAACGCAGCAATGTTACAACCATTTTGAGGATATGTTTGAGGTGGCGACTGTGAACCCACATGCAGCTGCAATGGCTCAGGCGTCTTATTTCCTGCAGCCATGCTGTGCGTCCATAGGGCTACCCGGAACATCGGTAATCAACTGATCTGATCGGTAATCAACTGATCTGCAACGGATGCTGCATATATTTATATATGTATGCAGCAGCCGCTAGGATTTATACATTTGTCAGTGAGCATCTACATACAAACCCAGACTGCAGGGAAATTAGCATATTTTTTGCACAGTGGTTACACATTCACTGCTGCAACAGCATTAGTATATATCTATAAATCAGGCCCTTACTAGCATTTTGAGTTTACTGCTAAAAATGTTAGTGAAACACTTGTAATTAATGGTATTAGGCTGTACAGTGTAATCTACCTTAATGGTTCATATTGGATAAGTACACTGATGATGGTGAAAAACGAAATTGTTTCACGTGTGAGTAGCTGAACTACAGTATTGTAGATGAATGTATTCACTGTTCCATCCCTTCTCCTGCTACCGTCTAGATTCATTGAGGAAAAATCTTCTTTTGAGTATGGCCAAGTGAACCATGCCTTAGGCGCTGCTATGAGAATGCTGGTAAAGGAGTACATGATCCTTATTACCCAGCTGGAGCACCTGCAGCGTCAGGGTTTGCTCTCCTTGCAAAAGCTGTGGTTCTACATCCAGCCCCCACTTAGAACAATGGAAGTATTGGCATCTCTTGGTAAGTGGCTGTGATGTCAGTGCCATTTGTCTACTTGGCATATTTCTTTACTCTTGTACGTGGGTGGATGATGCTGTGGTTAGAAGCTTATTAGCAAAACAAGGATATTAAGGTTTTCTTGTTCAAATATAGGCTTGAACAATGTAAGTATTCTGTCCATTTTTGCCTTGTTTACCCAGATTTATAAGATCAGAGAATAGTTGGCTGTTAACCCCTTGAGTGCCAACATCTCTGAGCTGTTCAAAATATCCACTAAAAATGTGGGTGCAGTTTTTTTTGTTTGTTTGTTCATTTTGTTATTAGCTGATAATAGTGTTAAGATGGGAATGTTATGTTCAGCTTATAGAATAGCATACATTTTCTTATTAATTATTTTCCAAATGAATGTTTATACATCATTGACAAGGGTACTAGACTATAGCAATAAATCCATATATACACCAGTGATGGCTAACCTTGACACTCCAGCTGTTGTTGAACTACACCACCCAGCATGCCCTGCTATAGTTTTGCTATTTGGCTATTCGGAAACCGATGCAGTGCATGCTGGGATGTGTAGTTCAACAGCCAGAATGCCAAAGATTAGCCATTACTAATCTAATGGTATATACTGTTATAGTAATTAGCCATTACTAATAATAATGGTATATACTGTACAGTGTGCACTACATTTATTTATATTTCATTTAGGTGCAATCTTTCTAGTTCATCTTAAGGTGCCTATACAGTAGTGCAATTTGGGCACTTTTCATCCGATTCCGACTGATCAGTGCGATAAATCGGATGGAAAGTGTCAAATCACATGTATTTTGCCTCAGATTCCGATCTGATGTATGATCCTATGCGGATCGGAGCCGGAGATCAAAAGGGCTGCACTTTGTTTGTTGGATTCTGCAGCACTTGATGGGGTTGCATGCAATATATCGTAGACAATAAGACCCCTTAAGTTATATATCAAATGCAATCCTGCCACCTGGGAAGGTCCCATGCAGCTCAAGGGGGATTGTATGTGACTTCTCCCCTCAGAGAAGTTGCATTGTGTATGGGGACATTTAGACAATGAAAGACTGTCAATTTGTCAAATAGTTGCTATATTACCTTCCACTATGGCTTACAAATGTGTACAGATATATGCTGTATCAAATTGATTCTTTTTTTTCATTATTTCCCAGCCAGTTCATTGGATAAAGGGGAGTGTCTGGGTGGAGCCACCCTCAGCCTCCTGCATGACAGAACATTTGGTTACACAGGAGATACCCAGGCCCAGGAGTTATGTCTCTATTTGACAAAGGCAGCCAGTGCCCCATACTTTGAGATCCTGGAGCGGTGGATTTATAGGGGAATTGTCAATGATCCTTACAGGTAAAAATCTTTGGTGCTGGAATGGCTAAGCTACCAGTTTTATCAGCCAATAACTAAACGGTTCCTCAGATGTCACATGCTTGGCCCACCAAATGTTAATATTGAACGATCAAATTCCATTCTACTAAAACTTGATTGACAGGATGGAAATCCATTTTTCAGCTGTTGACCACAATGGCCTTTCTTTCTTTAATCACATGTGGGTAGGAAATGTAGGTTTTTGCCATTTGTTCATTCACTCACTGAAAAACTGTATGTGCCCAATATGATCTACGATGTGTTGGATGATCAGTAGTCTGGCAACAAGTTGATAAAACATTTCTTCCTGTATGTCCTGGGTTCATGCCATTCTAATGCTACTGAGCTGCGGAGGAGTTGTATATCTGGGCACCGTGTGCTTCTGTATGAGCAGTTACTAGCGGTAACACACACTCTGATTACATAATCTGAGAAGAAGGGTCGGCTGCCTTGTAGTTCTGCTTCCTGTGTTAAGATGCCCACACACGCGTCGATCCCGGCGTGCGTTGTGGGCTTAACTAGCACACATCGCATCGTATGCCTTGTACATATGATGTGCATGTGATGCGATGCTATGCTATAAAAAGCTAGTACAAAAAGTATGTGCAGCACATACTTTTTGTACTGTGCAATGAGGTGCCGCGGGAGCGCGCACCCCATCGCATAGCATCGCACCGCCGGGATCGGTGCGTGTGTGGGCTCCTTAAAGGTGCCCACAGACGCATCAATTATTGAATGCGTTTTGTACTTTTTAAGCACAAATTGCATCTTATGTACAATTATTGGATGGTGTTTATGGGCTTGTGCGATGCACGTTCCCGGGAGACCGATATTGTATGTCTAAAAAAGTACGTGCTGCACGTACTTTTTAGACTACATCTGAAATTTAACATTACAAACATGGGTTCATCACATCACATCGCATCGCATGCATCCAAGTGCACATCTCATAGCAAGCTGGAAGAAAAATTGTATAGAACCATTGTACAGGCAAAAACGCATAGCACAGTACAATTGTAGTGTCTGTGGGCACCTTAAGGCATCAGCAAAGGAATTAGACAGGACCAGTACACAGTTAGTTTGGACAGTTAGATAGTAACAGATCACATCTATAGTATTGTTGCAGGCCCTCCAGCAAAATTTGCAAGATACTACTACATAGTCTTACTATAAGGTACGCATTCAGTTAATAGAAAAATAATAGACTGTTCACCAAAGATATTCATTGGCCTAAAGAGCCCATTGCTTGGATGAAACTAGTCATTTTTTTACAAGCTTCCAGCTATACACAAGAGGGTAACAAAGCTTCCAACAATGATTGACTACTGTATGTCTTTTCCAAAGATAGAGGTGGAGGATAGAGATTCTGATTCAGTATAGAGAAAAACAACCGAGTGGGCTTTGGTGGGGATACGGTCAACAGTCATTAGGTTGACATACCGCAAGGTCGACATGGGCCTAGGTCGACATAGCCTAGGTCAACAGTCAAAATGTCAACATGGGGTTTTTCACTGTTTTTGAGTCGACGTGCCGACAGGTGGTATTTCATGCCCTACCATCCACTAGGTCGTGATGGTAGTATAAATTAGTCTGCCGAGCTCAGAGAGGCACTGTGCCCGAAGCATGGCGAGGGCAGTGAACCATGTGAGGGGACGCTGTGCACTTAATCCTGTGTCCATGTCGACTGTGTTGACATTCGGGTAAAAAAAAACAGTGAAAAACCCCATGTTGACCTTTTGATGACCTAGACCATGTCGACCTAATGCTTGTGTCGATCATGTCAACCTTGCAGTATGTCGACCTAGTAGTGTCGACCTAATGACTGTCAACCATAAAATCCATACCCCTATGGTGAACAATCTCTCCTATATAGTAATACATAGTGTTCCCGCTAGGCTGTTTTAGCGGGGCACTGCGCCCTGCCCGATTTTTAAAGGGCAAAATGCGCCCTGCCCCTCTAGCAGCACCCTGCTAAAACAGCCTGGTGTCTGCCCGACACACCGCACGGGGATGCCCGGTTCTTCCCCGGCAGCACAGCGACTCCAGCGGGGCCGGGCTTGCCCCCTTTGGTGACGGCGCTGGCCAGGCCTGCCCCCTTTGATAACGGCGGTGGGCGGGCCCGCCACTTTGATGACGTCGTGGCCCGACGTCATTAAAGCTGATAGTAATATTTATATAAAATCATAAGAAATAGGAAATAAAAAATAACTGTCCCAAATGAGTTTACAGTCTTTGATCTTACAACTATGTTTTTTTGTTTTTACTCTGGTCCCTTTTTATTTGGCTAACACAGTGAATTCATGGTGGAGGAACACAAGTTGCAGAAAGAGAAAATCCAGGAGGATTATAATGACAAGTATTGGGATCAACGATACACCATAGTACAACAGCAGATCCCGTCATTTCTGCAGAAAGTGGCAGACAAGATTCTTAGTACAGGTAACCGGAGAGGATACAGATAGGATCTGAATTTGAAAGCATTTATTTGTGTTTTCCACTAAAGCCTAAGGTCCATACACACTGGGCGATTATGCCCAGCCTGTATGGACAGCGATGACCCCTGCTCGGCGCTGTCAGCGGGGGGCAGAGTCGGATGGCTTTGCATAGCGGAGAGCTATGCAAAGCTGTCCACAAAAATACCAGCAGATGAGCGGCTTTCCCAGCGATGATGCGGGAGTGCACATTACCGCTCATCGCCGGGCCGTACACACTGGGCAGCTTTGAGCTGAAAACTGCTCAAATGTGGTGTTTTGAGCGGCTTTTAGCTCAAAATCACCCAGTGTGTATGGTCCTTATAAAGCAAGAAGTTGTGTCTCTGTATAGTCTATAGATAATTATTTTATCTTTTTGTTATTCAGGAAAATACTTGAATGTGGTCCGAGAGTGCGGCCATGATGTTTCGTGTCCAGATGCTAAGGAGATTATCTACACCCTTAAGGAACGTGCCTATGTGGAGCAAATTGAGAAAGCTTACAGTTATGCTAGTAAAGTGCTATTGGATTTCTTGATGGAGGAAAAGGAGTTAGTGGCTCATCTCCGGTATGTGAACCTGCGTAGTAATACCATGGCCAAATGTAATAGCCTGCAATAAATCCCGCACCTTTGGTTTCTCGCATTTAGCCCCATTTCTTAGTTTCGGCTTGTTAAACTTCATGATTCCTATATTTATTGTTCAAAATCCAATTATACCAAGTCTGTAAGATGAAGGTTAAAGCTTGCGGAAATAGGAATCGAGTTTACCTAGTCGTGTTTGGGGAGCCCATATATTTTTGACCAAAGTTATGCTAAGTACTTTAATTTTGCTCTTTTTGGGGTTTAATAACAAAGATGGGAGTTCTATTAAAGATGTGATGTTGCTATGGGCAACTTATCAGTTCTATCTATTATCTTCTAGAAGGTGCTAAATAATTATAAGTACAATCTGATTGGTTGCTATTGGCAACATCCCATCTTTAATAGAACTCCCATTTTAGTAAATAAACCCCTTTTAGATTGCAGAGTTTGTTATAATTATACTCCATCACATTCACTTTTAGAATAGTGGTTGGACTTACTAAACAACCTTTTAATATATTTGCAGTTTTGGCTTTTGGGTGTGTAGTTAGTGCACCTGCTTTAAAAATACATTGTGAATGCTAGGGTGGACAGGAAAGAAGCAGTTACAAGAGATGGTTAGAAAAACAGAGTGTAAAAGGGGACGTAAAGTGATAGAACTGATAGAAATGACTTAGAACAGGGTTAGGCTGTCGCGCATGCCCTGCCAGTTTTGCTTTTAGGCAAAGTAAGCTGTGGCAAGGTATGCTGGGGTGTGCACTTCCACAGCATCACTGTAGTGCACATTGCTAACACCTGATTTATCGCTGTCATACATCTCCAGCCTTGATTCTGAGATCCAGTGGGAAATCAGGATTTTGTGACATGGTTAATATTCCTGATTCTCCAACCCGGCCATGGGGGATCATGACATTGCCCAGATAAATCTGTGATGTACTGTATGGGGGCCAGAAGAAAGTGGGGGAAGATATGAGAGGTATATAGTGGGGGAATTATAGTGGATAAATATTGATTTTGGTCAGCTACAGAACCAGTACTAACCCTAGAACATGTGCATAATTTTTCAGGCAGCAATTTCAAGTTTGTATTTTATTCCCCCTGTATGTGTTCCATAGTTAATCATAGTTGTCCTGGATTAAAGGGATATTATGGGAAGCCTCTTACTGTGCTTCACCCATGATAACATTTCTTCCAATGAGCAGTACCTATGTTAAAGAACAAAATGTGAACCGCGAAACCAGTTAAAGGTGCTGTATATGGGATTGTGTAAAGCTCCCTGTTATGTGGGTAGAGAAAAAAGAAAAGGTATACAGCGCTTGGGTTAGTCTGAATGATGACCAAACACGAATATGATCTAAAAATACAAATACATTTTTCTCTTTCAATGGTCCTGGTGACACAGCTCAACACTGGGATGTAGGAGAGTCCGAAGGAGCCAGGCACCTATCCTAAAGCTTTTAGAGGGTAGGCTCCTCCCCTACTGCATCCCCAGACTCTTCAGTTCGTGTTAGGTGCCCACTGGAGTGGGTGCTATTCTAAAGAGCTGCAGGAGCAGCTGAAGAATTAGAGTAGTTAGGGGAATTTTATTATTTTATTAATTGTACTCTAGCTAGGTAGGCACAGTGTGAGGATTCTCATAGTGAATCCTCACACTGCTAGCGCAGCAGGAGCTGACAGAAGCGCGTCCTGTCAGCTCACTGTGCACAAGGGAGACGCTGTCTGGCCTCCCTGTGCAGCGCTTACAGCTTCTTTTAAGAAGCTGCCTGGGCTCGGGAGTGTCCTGAAACCGGCTTCACGTTTAGGTGGGGATCATGGGGGACAGGCGCTCCGTGATGGCGGCGGCCATTTTATGCGGAGCTTACACGCTGAGCTCCTATATGAGAGGACAGCAGCGTTGTTACAGGCATGTTCCAAGTGGTCCCCAGTCGAGGGGGAGATACTGGAACTAGGAGATCCTACCAAGGGAGCGGCTGACTGGGGGTGGTTGGCGCCAAAAGTCACGGACCCCGCAGCAGCAGGGACTTTGGTCTCTTCCCTCACTCTGTGTTTGGCGCCTTTCAGAACGCTTGCAGCGGAGCTGAGCTGGCTTACAGATCAATTGTATGCACTGTATATATATATATATATATATATATATATATATATCACTTTTTATCATGTCTGAGCAACATGCTGTGGTTTTGGGGGAGGGAGCCCTTATTGCACTGAGCGCGTGTAATGTATGCACACAGAAATTTGTCCCTGAGCAGATGGCCAAGGGGGGCTTATGTAATACTTGCGCTGCTGTGAGACCCATGGGGAGTGAACCTCAGAGGGCAGAGCAGATTGAACCCGCGTGGGCCAGTGCCCTAGGCAGGTCAGTGAACGCTTTGGTGCAGCTACTGGACAGGCAGAGTGATGTCTTGGTAGAATCTCAGAGACCTATGCCATCATCTCAGCAATCCTCTGGCTCCTTGCCTCTTACCCAGGCAGATCCTGCCTTTATTCAGGTGATGCAGGATACTGCTAGGGGGATCAACAGGTTTAGTGAGATACTAGACAAGATTGATGTTGATGTTGCAGGGACCCCTAAAAGGTCTTATGCTATGCCTACATTGGTAGATGAGGAGGAGGGAGCGTATACTGACATCCCCTGGGATCAGGGTGATGATTTTGAAGAGACCTCTTCTGCAGGAGTAGAGGATCTTATTGTAGCTGTGAAACAGGCTTTGAAACTGTCAGTGGAGGATAAAACTCCTGCTAAGGGTGTGTTTAAGCGACAGCGTAAGGAGGCTGTTACCTTTCCTTCGGATGAAGGTTTACAGGAATTGTTGGAAGGGGCTTGGAAAACCCCTGATAAGAGGCTGCAAATGCCTAAGAGATTCCTTAGTCTGTACCCCATGCCGGAGTCTCATGCGGAGCTCTGGGAAAAGGTGCCAGTTGTGGATGCTTCAGTGGCACGTTTGTCCAAGGCTACTGTTTAACCAGTACAGGGCGGTGCAGCTTTTAAAGATCCTGTGGATAAAAAGCTGGAGGGTAACCTCAAGGCTATATTTGAAGGGGTGGGATTTACCCTACGTCCCCTTATTGCTTCAGCCTGGGTCTCTAAGGCCATGATTGAGTGGGCTAGTGAATTATGCACCATGCTGCAGGCTGACCCTGGTGTATTGCTGCTGGCAGAGAAGCTTAAGGCAGCTGCAGAGTATGTGGTAGAAGCAGAGGAGGAAGCACTTAAAATGGCAACCAGAGTGTCCACAGTGTCTATTAATGCCAGGAGTGCTCTGGCTTAAGGCCTGGGAAGCGGACAATGAGTCCAAAAAGGCCCTAGAAACTTTAGCTTTCAAAGGAAAGTTATTATTTGGATCAGAATTAGAGGAAATAATTAAACAGGCCACAGGCGGCAAAAGTACATTTCTGCCGGCTCCCACGGCTAAGCAGGCTTCCAGGTTTTCTGCTGTCCTTTCGGTCCTCCCCTAGAGGTGGTGCGTCCTTTCGAGGACAGTCATTCAGGGGAAAGTTTCAGTCCTCTAGGGGCAAGACCCCGAAGTCCAAGTTTGGCTCCTTTCACAAGAAGCCTGTCACCAAAGGAGAGGACAAACCCTCCGCATGACTGTCAGGGGATTTGCCCGGCAGCGATAAAGGTGGGGGGGCGTCTCTCACATTTCAGGGACGCATGGGCTTCTCTATACCAGGATGCCTGGGTGTTAGACATTATAGCCCAGGGTTACAAAATTCCTTTCAGAGGTCTGCCTCCGAAAAGATTTATCCCCACATCTTTGCCAAAGGAAGCGCGGCTTCGTACAGCTCTTGTGAGAGCAGCTCACTCCCTATTAGAGAAAGGGGTGGTTACTCCGGTTCCCAGGGCAGAGTGGAAGAAAGGCTTTTATTCCACTTTGTTTCTGGTGCCAAAACCAGACGGGTCTTTCAGACCGATACTAAATTTGAAGTCCCTAAATGTTCATTTATGGGTAGACCATTTCAAAATGGAGTCTCTACGGTCGGTGCTCCTGAGCCTAGACCAGGGAGAATTTTTGGCGTCCATGGATGTCCAGGACGCATATCTGCACGTCCCCATACACCCGGAACATCAGACCTTGTTGAGGTTTGCTATAGGAGACCTGCATTTACAATTCCGGGCGTTACCCTTTGGGCTAGCCACCGCGCCAAGGGTATTTACAAAGATAATGTCAGTGATGGCGGCTGTGCTGAGGCTCAGGGGAATCACAGTGATACCTTATTTGGACGACCTGCTGTTCAAAGCAGAGTCAGCAGCCATGCTTCAGAGTCACTTGGCAGAAGCCATCAGTTTTTTACAGGCTCACGGCTGGATTTTAAACTTGCAAAAATCTCAGTTGGTACCATCACAGAGGCTCCAATTCTTGGGAGTCATCCTAGATACCCATCTCCATCGGGTATTTCTCCCGGAGGTAAAGGCCAGGGATCTGGTCACCTTAGTCCAGGAGATTCTCAGAGCTCGGAGCATTTCAGTATGGAGGTGCCTCAAGCTCCTGGGGAAAATGGTGGCGTCGTTCGAGACGCTTCAATTTGCCAGGTTCCACTCTCGGGCGTTCCAGTGGAACATTTTGTCGGCTTGGTCAGGAAACACACAGACCATGAAGTTGGAACTGATAGTGCTGTCTTCGGACACTCGAGACTCCTTGAACTGGTGGACAGGAGTGGATTCCCTTCAATGGGGTCGGTCATTGCAGACCTGGAACTGGCTGGTAGTGACTACCGACGCCAGCCTCAGGGGCTGGGGGGCAGTAGTCTTGGACCTCAGGCTGCAGGGCTTGTGGACTGCAGAGGAGTCAGCTTTACCGATCAACATCTTGGAGCTGAGAGCTGTCTGGAAAGTGATTTCCTTGGCGGGAGACAGGTTACTGAACCTCCCTTTAAGGATTCAGACCGACAATGCCACAGCTGTGGCGTATCGTAATCACCAGGGAGGTACACGCAGCAAATTGGCCATGTGGGAGGTGTCCAGAATCTTCCTATGGGCGGAACAGAATGTTCCAGCTGTATCGGCTATATTCATACCAGGAGTGGAGAATATAGAAGCCGACTTCCTGAGCAGGGAGGAGCTCAAGGAAGGAGAATGGAGCTTACACCCGCAGGTGTTTCAGCAGATCACCTCGAGGTGGGGAACTCCGGATGTGGACCTGATGGCATCCAGGTTCAACCATCAAGTACCCAGGTTCTATGCCAGAACGAGGGATCCACTAGCGGAGGCAGTGGATGCCATGACTATCCCCTGGGAGGGGAATCTCCTTTATGCCTTTCCACCAGTACCAATGCTGGCGAGACTTTTAAGGAAAATACAAGGGCAGAAGATCCCGGTGATCTTAGTGGCCCCAGATTGGCCAAGGAGGTCCTGGTACTCGAGGCTTCAGAGGTTATCTGTGGACTCATGGCGTCTACCTCTGAGGCCAGACCTTCTAAGACAAGGTCCATTCAATCACCTGGATTCAGCTCGATTAATTTTGACGGCCTGGCTATTGAAACCGCCATTTTGAAAAGAAAAGGTTTTTCTGATGCAGTGGTTCACACTATGATTAAAGCCAGGAAATCTGTATCCTCGGCAAATTATTATAGAGTATGGAAAACTTACATTAGGTGGTGTGAGAGACGGAAGTCACACACATCTCATTTTAAATTATCAAAGATGATGGAATTTTTACAAGATGGTTTCTCATCGGGCCTAAGCCTTCAGTCATTGAAGGTGCAGATTTCGGCCTTGTCCATCTATTTCCAGAAGAGGATAGCCATTTTACCGGAAATTCAGACATTTTTACAGGGGGTATCTAGGTTGAAACCTCCATACAAACAACCAGTAGCGCCTTGGGACTTGTCACTGGTTTTGGAATGCCTTTAGAAGGCACCCTTTGAACCTTTGAGGTCGGCGGACCTTAAGTTTCTCACATGGAAGTTGGTGTTCTTGTTGGCAGTGGCATCAGCTAAGAGGGTGTCAGAGTTAGGAGCTTTGTCATGCAGATCTCCTTTCTTAATTTTTCATGACGATAGGGCGGTCCTTCGGACAGTGCCTCAGTTTTTACCGAAGGTAGTCTCTGCCTTCCATTTAAATCAGGAGATAATTCTACCTGTGTTTCAACCACCAGAGGGTGCTAAGAAAAGGGACAAGTTGAAGAGTTTGGATGTTGTGCGTGCTTTACGCATTTATGTGGACAGAGTAAAGAGTGTCAGAAAGACAGACACTTTGTTGGTATTGTATGACATACACAAAATTGGTTGGCCTGCATCTAAGCAGACTATTGCTAGGTGGTTGCGATCTGTAATAGCTTTTGCATACACCAAAGTGGGAAGGCCTGTGCCGGCCAGAATAAATGCGCATACCACCAGGTCAGTTGCCACCTCTTGGGCGGTTCGACATGGGGCAACAGCTGAGCAGGTTTGCAGGGCTGCCACTTGGTCATCTGTTCATACCTTTGCCAAATTCTATAGATTCCATGAGTTCGCGTCGGAGGACGCATCATTCGGGCGAGCAGTGATGAGAGCTGCAGACCTGAGCGTACCCACCCAAAGGACCGGCTCTGGAACGTCCCAGTGTTGAGCGGTGTCACCATGACCATTGAAAGAGAAAAAGGGATTTTTGTAAGAACTTACCGTTCGAATCCCTTTCTCTGATATGGTCCTGGTGACACAGCGATCCCTCCCTACGCTCAGTAAGTATGCTAGAAGTTTCATGATGTTCATGTTAAAATGGTTAAAAGTTAACAGTTATTGTTATAAAATGTGCATATAATATGTGCAGGCGTTTGTACTGAGTTAATGTATTCCAGTGGCTTTGAAAGATTGAACTGAAGAGTCCGGGGATGCAGTAGGGGAGGAGCCTACCCTCTAAAAGCTTTAGGATAGGTGCCTGGCTCCTTCGGACCCTCCTACATCCCAGTGTTGAGCTGTGTCACCAGGACCATATCAGAGAAAGGGATTCGAATGGTAAGTTCTTACAAAAATCCCTTTATTACATTACACAACAATTTAGAGAATTCTCTAATAAGAAAAAAATGGAAATTGCGCAATTAATAAAAAAAGGGGGAATGTTAAAAAACAGTCAATGCATGCACATTGCTCCGGAGTAGAACAAAAGGCAGTTTATATGGACCAAGGTGTTGAGTATAATTACCACCGGTGATGGTCAGATGTCAGGGCCTCGTATAATGTCCAATTGGGTATTTACGGTCTATTTCCCAGCGTGTAGATCCAGACGACATCAGATGGATTTGAGCAGGAATGGCTGGTGGAGTGATGGAAATGCCACCGCCGAAGGTCACTGCAATAGAGGTGAAGGCACAAGTTGGTGAAGGCTGGTCCGGAAAGAAGTTCACCGTGATGAAGACTGAAGCAAGATGGTGTATAGGCTCTTAGTTGGGGCCAGGCAAATGATGGGGCTCGAGCGCAATTTCCATTTTTTTCTTATTGGAGAATTCTCTAAATTGTTGTGTAATGTAATAAATGTATTTGTATTTTTACATCATATTATTCAGACTAACCCAAGCGCTGTATACCTTTTTCTTTTTTCAGTACCTATGTTAATCTGGCCAACGTAATTGCTTTTCAATCTCCTAACTACTTTTCCTGACAGGTCCATAAAACATTACTTCCTCATGGACCAGGGTGACTTCTTTGTGCATTTCATGGACTTAACAGAGGATGAACTGAAAAAAACAGTGGAAGACATTATCCCAACCCGGCTGGAGGCTTTGTTGGAATTGGCCTTGAGAATGAGTACCGCAAACCTGGACCCTTTTAAGGATGATCTAAAGGTACCAGCAATTTGTATCATGAAATCGAATTCGTCAGGGCATGGGTTCGTTTTTACTAGATACACGGGAGGTACATATTGAAGTTTTGTATTTTAAATGAGCTGAAGCATTGGGCATTTCCCATGTAGCACCTGGTGCAGTGTATCTTTACAGTATATGTACTAAACATATCCACAAACCTTTGCATACACTCATTCCTTTCTCACAATGATTACCCACATAAGTGTAAAATTAAGGTAGCATTATTATTATTGATGGACCATCACTCATATAACTGCACTACAACATTTAATAATTTATATACATCTAAGGGGTTATTCAGACCTGATCTGAAGGCTGTGAATTCACAGGCCGGGCGATTAACGTTAGACTGTACATGCATACAGTTCGCAGTAGGCTTGCACGAATCCTTCCTGTGATAACATCCAGCATCAATTTTTTTTTTCCTTCAATCACTGACTGGACACAAGTTGATTGATAGGATGCCTGCATTTGTGGGTGTCACCTGGCCGTTTTTCTGGGAGTGTTAGGAAAACCGCTGGCGTGCCAAAGCACTTTGAGGGAAGGGGCGTGACATTGGCTCCGGCCTCGATCAGCCCGTTTCTATAGCACTGACCGAGTAGGTTTAAGGTTAGACACAGACTGTATACAGTGGAAAAATCATTCGATGTTGATGGAGTTGCGGCTAATCACAGTACAGGATGTTTTTGCAGGCTTGCACAGGGGAGGGATTTCACTCTGACTGTGCAGTGGCTATCTGATTGGAATGGGATCATTCGTCAGACTGCATTTAGGTCTACAAGCATTAGGTCTACACCATTAGGTCGACTTGCATTTAGGTCGACCTGACTGAAGGTCAACATGGTCATTAGGTCGACATGTGTTAGGTCAACAGGTATAAGGTCAACAGGGTCATAAGGTCGACAGCGAAAAAGTCGACATGGTTTATTTTTTATTTTTTTCACAATTTTTTTTTTTTTTTCATTTTTTCAAGCATCGACCCAGTCAACATAGCACTGCGTGCGCTCGCCATGCTTCGGGCACACTATTTTATTCTCCCACCACGCCCTAGTGGATGGTAGGGCATGAAATACCGCCTGTCGGCACATGTCGACTCATAAAACAGTCAAATGACCCCATGTCGACCTTTTGCCTGTCGACCTTATAAAATTTGACCTAATGACCCTGTCGACCTAAGTCATGTCGACCTAAATGCAGGTCGACCTAGTAGTGTAGACCTAATGCTTGTAGACCTAAATGCTGTAGACAATATGACCGTATCCCATCTGATTGCAGGGCTCTGCTATTAAGCACAGAACCAATCAGTTCTGAATAACCCCCTTCGTTCTTAGGACTGCATGCAGACATGGGAAGAGCTTATAAACTGCACACAGAGAGGGCTCTGATCAGTCTGAATCAAACTTATAACGGCAACACAGTGAGGTACCAATGCTGATTACTTGTCTGTTCCTATCTTACCATATTGATGGGCAACTGAACAGTTGTGTTTCTGTGTTTTATTGGTGTTGCGTGGCATGCATATATTTAGTGTCCCTTTTTTTGTTGTTGTTGTTGCAAGGTGACCATTGATTTGTGTTTTAATCTCTCTTCAGATTGAGTTAATGACACATGACCTGATCACACAACTCCTCCGTGTCCTGGCCATTGAAACACAACAGGAGAAAGCCTTGATTAATGTTGATCCAACGGAGTTAGCGCTGAGTGGACTGGAGGCCTTCTCTTTTGATTATATTGTCAAGTGGCCTCTTTCCCTAATAATTAACAGGTAGAGTGCGATCAGATTGTAACAATGGCAATAAAAAACAATAGTAGTTCAGCCTGCACGACTGAAAAGTAAAATAACACCAATTCAGGTCAGTGTGTCTCCGATCATCACTGCATTGTACAGCTGCGGATGTACTATGGTGGGCTCATTTGCACGTTTACTTGCGGTACGAAGAAAAACATGCAATGTTACCGGCCAATGACTGATGTCGCACTGAATTTCATTTCCTCCCAAATGTCTATGGCAAATCCATTTATATGTGAAGTTCTGCATTTCTACGTAATCTTTCCTTATTATTGCTAATGGCTCTGTGGAATGTAAGAAAAAGATAATAATTTTGACCCTTATATCATATGGTGTGAACTTGAGCAAGATTATAACATGACTATATAGTACAGATCTGCACTATATAGTTATGGCTGCACTGTCTATTTGGCTATTAGATTTCAGCTAAATGGCAATGCGAATCGTCATCGAATCGGGATCAAAAGCTTAAAACCATGTTCGATCTCCATTCGATGTCTGCGATAGCGATTAGATTTAGTCTTTGTTGAATCTTCTCTGTTTTCTATTTACATAAAAACTGCGCTTGTAACTCCAGTTCTATCGTTAGCGGTCTACTCGCTAGTAGTTGCTTTTATTTTTTTCCTATTGTTACCTAATGATTACATTTAAATAAAATACATTTAGAAATTATTCTTGTACATCTATTACAGAAAGGCTTTGACCCGCTACCAGATGCTTTTCCGTCACATGTTCTACTGTAAACATGTAGAGCGACTCCTGTGCAACGTGTGGATCAGCAATAAGGCTGCCAAACAGTTCTCCCTGCATTCTGCCAAATGGTAACAATCTCTGTAATGCCGGCATAAAAAGTATTTCATTTGTTTTTGATCTTAAGCAGTAAAGCAATTTAAACTCTTAAAGAAGATGTTCAGCCATAGTAAAGATTTCATTGTAGGTTTCCCTCTCCCCAAAAAGCAAAGTCTTAAGGTCCATACACACTGGGCAACTAATCCCAGTGTGTATGGACAGCGATGATGCCAATCTTTGCTGCGGGGAAAGCCGCTCAGTGCATACACACTGAGCGACTTTCCCCCTGCCTGGCGCAGAAGGAGGGGGGAGGACTGCTTTGCGTAGCGCAGAGCTATGCAAAGCCGTCCTGAAAGCCGCTCATCCGCTGGTATAACCAGCAGATGAACGGCTTTCCCGATGATGCAGGAGCGCACAGCAGCGCTCATCGTCGTGGCATACACACTGGGCGGCTTTGAGCTGAAAGCCGCTCAAACTGGGTGTTTTGGGCGACTTTCAGCTCAAAGTGGCCTAGTGTGGATGGGCCTTTAAAGGTAGGAGAACAGCCGATATGTGCCCAAGAATGGCTTATTAAATTGTGTTTGAATTGTGAATGAGCTTTTTCAATGTGCACATACGAGTGTGAATACTCTTTGTAAGATTCACCTACATGATCATTGTATATGTATACTGTGTTACGCCCAATACACACTACTTGAGGATATTGTGAATAATATTGCACAGAAAGTGGCTTCTAAACAAAATTGTCCACAATCTCATCTAGTGTGAACACTCAATATCGTTAACAATGAGTACTTAGGCAAGCTGTTAATGATGATTGATGTCTTCTGAACATGCTGGTCACTTTGGCAATGTAGCCTATTTACCTGCCTGTTCAGCGGGTCTCGGTTATGTCACTGAACAATGTCGGCGGCTGATTTTGTTAATTATATTGGCCACGGGCCCTGTTATTTAGGGGATTATTCTGGATGATTCGCCACCAAACCCCACCTGGCGAATGTCTGCACACCCCTCGCAGCGTTGGTTCGCCCGCACATGCTGTGAATGGATGTTTAGCATAAACCATCGAAAGTTGTGGGAGGTACACGCATATAAACGTGACTTTCAAGTCCCTTCCATATGCGTGCACGCCGGGACGGATATGGGCGGGCAGCTGACATCTGGTGATGTCAGCTGCCAAGCCCCCTGCACTCGCGCCACCGCCTCATTACCATGAGAAAGCCCAGCGTTCTCATGGGAACACACCATGTAACACTGGGCGTTTCCATATGGTGATGGGCAATGTTCCCTCTAATTTTACGAAGCCTGTGTGCGGCAAAAGATTTTGGCTGCGCAACTTTGGAAGAAAATTTAATATTTTGTGCGTCACTTATATATAACTGGAAAATGACGTTCAGAATTTGTGTTAACTTTACTTCAAAATGATAATAAACATTTAAACATTCAAAACACAGCACACAATGTAGTTAATGTGTGAAACACACATTAATTGAGTCCACAACTGCAAAAAGGGACCACTGCTGCTTTGTGCGCTCTGTTGTAATGTCTGTGCGCACGCTCATCGAGTTGTGTGCGCGCGCACGTGCGCACAGCTTAGAGGGAACACTGGTGATGGGGCAGCCCGGTGCCCCCCGCCCTTCTCTCTTCTCTCCATGGGTGACTTACGAGTAAAAGGGACCATTCGCTCCATCTGACAAATGCACTGGCACACAGCTAAATGTGAAGACACACAGATACAGCATTCTAGTGTACAGTATATCTAATACATGTGTGTGTGTGTGTGTGTGTATCTCTTTCACAACGTTCATTTATTGTTGCTGGTCATTATTGATTAGGGAAAGCCTGCACATGTAGCAATTTGATGTCAATTTGTTCTTAATTAGCGGTCAAAATTACTAAATGATACACATGTGCACATCTTTACTTTGTAAGTTATTCTATGTTAATTGTATGATATTTTGTTACGTGGGACCTACTTTATTTTTATTTCTCTTTCTCTCTCTCTCTCTCTCACACCAGGTTTGCCGGAGCATTTACCCTTCGACAGAGGATGTTGAATTTCGTACAAAACATTCAGTATTATATGATGTTTGAGGTGATGGAGCCCACCTGGCATGTTCTGGAGAAAAACCTAAAATCGGTGAGTAGCACGGCAAAAACATAGCTGGTCTTTACTTACCTTTACAGTAATATACACTATTTCTGTTCTCTAAATCGAAATGACAAACTGCATTATATTGATTGATGCTGATGGAGCATTTATCAATTATTACGGCAAATTGGTGATAATGGCACTATAACAATTTCAACTACTGCAATAAAATCATCTTTGCCTCTGCGCGTTTGTTCCAAAGTGGTAAAGCCCATGTTGTATAAATATGTCATGCTATTTCAATTGCCAAGCTCAGTATATTCCTGAATAAGTAATGGTGGGCCTGAGTAGAAGGTAAAAATAATCAGATCATACTTTAGGGGAGTTAGAAATTTGACAGATTATGAAAGTTGGCCCTTGTGCCGTCAGCTGAAACGTGCATTAACGTGCTATTTTATCTGCTGTGCTAGACATAGTTGGGTCGAAAACCAGGAGAGGAGATGGGCATCTCCTCTGATACGCCATGAAAAGCTTGATCTGAGTAAGATTTCTGCATGCATGGTACCTTGTCAGCTAACTTGAGAGCAGAATGAGGCTTGGGTGACTTGGTGCCACAGCATACCGTCCAAGTTTGATGGCAGTGGGTCACACTCTGCCTAGGAGATCATCAGTGGCGATAAATCCTGGATCCAGAGTTTAGACCCAGAAAACAAGCAACATTTTGCCAAGTTGACCCCAGTCGATGGTGCACCTCCTCAGAAGTTCTGGTATGAGTGCAGCATGGCAGAGCAGATGACGGCTGATACCATACCACTCGTGCAGCAGTACACAATTAGAGGCTGGTCCGTCTTGCTGGAAACCATTTCCAGGCATCGTCCAAGAACTTGTGGTGCCCAAGAAGGGCACCACAATGCCCTGCCCACAAGTCTTTGAAAGCGGTGAATATTCTGTCCCATGAATGAATCCTGGAACTTGGTCATTCACTGTTCAGTTCAGACCTGGTCCCTGTGACTTCTTTGTGTACCCACAAATGTGTGGGATTCATTAGAGTCACTGGAAGCTGCAGTGGAGACAGCCAATCAGCATGTAGAAGGACATACCTGCTTTGGACACCGCCAGCTACTTCACTGGTTTGAGCGCATGTAACAGACTCCTCTGGTGAAACTTATTGCATACCCCTCATTTGTAGTGGCTAGAGGAGGCACACGAACAGTCCAATTTTAGCAATAATTCAGCAGAGGTAATTTAATTATTGCCTCCATTATTGTGAATTAACCAGCTGTGGTCATGCATGGATATCTTTAAAACCTGGACTTTTATACCCCTTTCTCACCGGAAAATGCAGGGACCCACCCGGGAATATGGCGCAGGGATCAAGCCAGGGCATTCCTGGGTTGGCCCCTTTCACACCAGAAAAGTCCTTGCATTTTCTGGTATGGGCAGGAGGCGGGGAGGGGGTAGGCAGGATGGAGGCGGAGGTGGGATTGCGGCAGGTGGCCGGTCTTCAGTGCAGGCCGGGGATCCACACAGGCAGTGAGCGCCGATGACAGATCAGACGGCTGCGCAAATGATGCAGCTCTCTGGCTGCAGTGAGGTTGCCAGAGAGCTGCGTCATCTTCATCCGCCTCCTGTCCTGCCATCTGCGCCCACCGCCTGTGTGGATTCCCGGCCTGACAGCATGCACTGAGGACCGGCATCGACCGGGCAACTACCCCGGGTTAAACTCTGGAACAACCCTGCTCCATAGCAGGGTTGAAATCCCCGGATATTTTTAGTTTGCTTTGAGGAGCAAGGATGGGAAACACTGGTCAAGTGTTACTTTGGTATCACATGAAGCACAATTGGTGAATTGATTCACAGTGGACAAGGAGTTCCTAAATTAATTTTACATGATTGCAATATTCACTGTGTGCCACAAAAATGAAAGATGTTCTGTTTGCCTTTCCACTTTCTCACAGGCTTCTAACATAGATGATGTTCTTAGCCACCACACTAGCTTCCTTGACAATTGTTTGAAGGACTGCATGCTTACCAACCCAGAACTCCTTAAGATCTTCTCAAAACTTATGTCCGTATGCGTCATGTTCACCAACTGCATGCAGGTGAGTAGCATTTGGTTACTTTATCATTTATTACAGTACACTGCAAAGTAATGCCTTATAATATGGAAGTGCTCTTTAATACTACAAGTTTAGTTTTACAGATATCCAGCCTTTTATAGGGAAAAAAATATTTTAGCTGTAAACATTTCATAATGTTACTGAATTGCTGGTTCAATCATATTAGACTTCACTTATTAACTTCTAGTGTCCCCTTCTCTAAATGAAGGCTAGTTTCCTGCTTTAGCATCAAGTTAGAACACAGGTTCTCAGACTCAGTCCTCAAGACCCCACACAGTGCATGTTTTTCAGGTTCCCTCACAGAATCCCAAGTGAAATAATTAGTGCCACTTGTGGGAATGGGATCATTCGTCAGACTGCATTTAGGTCTACAGTCATTAGGTCGACCCCACTAGGTCGACTGGCAGGAAGGTCGACCTGACTTAAGGTCGACATGGGCCAAGGTCGACATGACTTAAGGTCGAATTTGCATAAAGGTCGACATGAGGAAGGTCGACTGGTCATAGGGTCGACATGGGTTTTTCACTGTTTTTTTATCCGAATGTCGACACAGTCGACATGGACACAGTTGGCAATGAGAATCGGACCCTCGCATTGCTTGCTTCGCTCGCAATGCTTCGGGCACGGTGCCTCGCTGCGCTCGGCATACTATTTTATTCTCCCACCACGCCCTAGTGGATGGTAGGGCATGAAATACCGCCTGTCGGCACATGTTGGCTCAAAAAACAGTGAAAAACCCATGTCGACCTTATGACCAGTCGACCTTCCTCATGTCGACTTTTATGCAAATTCGACCTTAAGTCATGTCGACCCGACCTAAGTCAGGTCGACCTTCCTGCCAGTCGACCTAGTGGGGTCGACCTAATGACTGTAGACCTAAGTTCATTCTAATAGATGACCGCATCCCCACCTGTGGATCTTTTAAAATGTGTCAATGCATAATGAATGGACCTGCCGGCTGACCTGGAAAATGTAAACTGTGTGGGGTCCTGAGGATCGAGTTTGAGAAGCCCTGAGTTAGACCAATAAGTCCTGTTATGTGTATCTCCTTAATCATGCAGAATTGAGTTAATCCATGTTGCTGGGTCAGGTGGGTAATTACTGACTGGGCAAAATGAAGTACCTCAGGGTTGCGTTTGACAACCACAGGTCTGGTCTATCATTATTATTTTTGTACAAACTAGACCAGTGAGCTATCATGAATTCTGTGTCATGAAATTTACTACACATAAAATTAGCACAAATGTTATTCTGTTGTACTTTCCAGAAAGACACACTTGTGATATACATGTCACATTTGTACTCGCTGTAAGAATAGGACAGTAGTTATAGCTGGGTACACATTAAACGAAGTGTACGAACCACGACATTTCGGGTGATGGCGGAGGCGACAGGGACCCAGCATGCTTTTGCCCATTGGTTACACTTACAACACTGAGACAATCAAGAGGGGTTATGGTATAGTGCAGGCATGGCCAACCTGCGGCTCTCCAGCTGTTGTTAATGCACAAGTCCTAAAATGCATTGCCGCAGTTTTGCTATTATTAAAACTGTGGAAAAGCATGCTGGGACTTGTAGTTTCCCAACATCTGGAGAGCTTCAGGTTGGCCAGGCCCAGTATAGTGGGTCAACAATGTTTAGGTCGACACCTGCAAATGGTTGACATACCATAGGTCAACTTTTCCAGAAGGTCGACGCAAGCTTAAGGTCAAGTTTTTCACGTGTTTTTTTTTTTGTTGTTTTTTTGTTTATGTCAAAATATGTTGCTATGGACACTGTAAGTGCACCACGTCACCTCGCATGGCCCACTGCGTTTGCCATGCTTCGGTCACGGTGCCTTGCTGCGTACAGCACACTCTTATATTCTCACTTTGTGATCATTTGGATATGAACCAAGTTGGTCTGCACCCAAAAAAATGTGAAAAATTGTGTCGACCATGTCCATGTTGACCTTCTGCCAATGTCAGCCTATGATAGGTCAATATTTCCAGTTGTCACTGTTGACCATTAGTGGTCGACTTAGTGACAGTCGACCCAGGGACTGTATACAATAAAAAGGTACCCATAAAAAAAGCCAAGCAAGAAGACCTTAACATAATTGCAGCTTCCAAGCATAGAACCTTTGTCTGATGACTTTGCACATTATGAGAAGTGTGACGAAGAGGAGGAAGCCACGCATAGGGAGAGAAGTCCAAACAAACATTACCTGTATGTAGTCAGTACTGCTCTGAATACAGCACTGATGGTGCAGTAATCGCCTGCTTTGTCAAAGGAAACTTGATTCATGCTTTTTGCTTATGTCAGAAATATTAAAGCTCTGCCATAAAACTGTGTTTGAAGCTCTAAGAACTGTGTTAAATATTACCTGCACCTCCTACTGGTGGGATCTGTAATGGAAGCCGGATGTCTATATACAGCACTGTTGCCGAGATGAGATGGAATCTAGAAGCTGACTTTAGCTGAAAAAAAACCACACAGAAATGCTGTTTGAAACTAGAACTATTCCAGTAGTCTGCGTCCATTGAGAAACATTGCTGAGTATAAAAAGGCTTTGGGGTCTCCTTCATACTCTGGGGAGGTTCTTGTTGGTCCCAAGCTGTCCGCTGTTATTGATGTGGCCACTAAAACCTAACCTAAGCTAGGTGCCTGGGGTTTGTCACCTTTATTCCTATGGGAAGCTCAGAGCTTTCAGAGGGTCCGTTCTCCACTAACATGGAGAGCTTCAGATAGGTGCAAAAACTGGATTCAGGTTTTGCTTTTTAAACCTATGGGCTAAGCCACCAAAATCCCATTGTGCCTGCATCACGCAAGCTATTTATATCAGGCCCTTCCTGTTCCTTTCAAATAAAGGAAAATGTAATTAGAATTTTACATTCTGATTGTGCTAGGTAAATACAATTCTATGTGGCACTACAATAGTAGTATACCGGTATATAATTTCTCATCTCTTTGTAATGCCAGGTATATTTGTGATCTGACCTTTTGTAAGATCTGGTTTAGTGGCTATACAGGAGATTACAGTTCATAAGACACAGTGGGTCTGTGTAACCTTCCCTCTCCGCCTCCTGTTTGTCAGAGGTTCACCCAGAGCATGCAGGTGCAGACAGAGATGCAGCGTTTGACCCTAGAGCATGGAACAATGATGGGACCTCCCACACAGAGTGAGAAGACAGAGGAGGCCATGAAAAAGAAGCTCACCTCTAAGGTAAACCGTGTGAAGCGGTAATGGCTACTACCTGACAGAGGCAGTATACCGTTTCCTATAGAGTGCAGCAAATACGGTTGGACTCAAAGTTTATTCTCTGGTCTCTTTTTTCAGTTCCTGGCAGAGCACGTTGATGCATTTCAGTCTTCGACTGGCTTTGAATCCACCATCAATAATTTTGATAGCAACTTTTCTACCCACCTCATGGACCTCTTGGATAAACTAAGCATGTACAGTACCAATGACTGCGAGCACAGCATGATTAACATCATCTACAGGTGAGCAGTGTTGTTATACTGTCATGTCCACAACAATCTTCGCTAATGTGGAACTATGGGAGAAACCTTACTCAGGGGAGATGTATTGTAATGGCTGCAGGCTGATGCACAGTGACTCCCACATGGCCAGCTCCAGTGTACATGTGCAAGATCTCAGTACTCACACAGGATCTCACATGCAGCCCGGGGCAGTGAAAACTGGTGGCTGCCAGAACGGTTAGCGCTTCTTTGCCCTGCATATCAGCATGCTATATTTTAGCAGTACAGCAACATCATCGTACAGATTGAGCAGATCTCATTTGAGCTGCCCCTGGCGATAGAATCGCCATCCGACAGAAGGAAGCACTCGCGTGCACTGTTCTGTTGGAGCCCGCCACTGCCCTCCGACAGCTCCCCGCTGCTCCCCCGTTGCTACCACTAACCCAGCCTGTCTCCCTGAAATGGAAACTGATCCCCGCTGCCGCTTGACGGGGACACGCGAGCGTGTGAGATGCCCGCCTGACCGCCATCCTGCGCCAGCTTTGGGTATCTGGCGATTCCTCAAGCTGGCTGGGAGGCGCTCCATCTGTACATGGGGGAGAAGTGGTAAAGAAACACATAACCGCTAATACCGTTTCTCACCAGACAGACGATTAATACATCTTCCCCTCATTTGCTTGTTACATGATAAAATATTAGAGACTTTAAAGTGGATATTTTTCCTTAAGCTGGGTACACACCAAGCACCTGTGCTAACCCAGCAATGAGATGTAATCATACATAGGATCTGCTGTACACGCTAAACCATTCGCTGTGCGAGGGTGCACTGTATTGTTACATGATGCATTGGACGTGCTGCACATCCTATAGGATGATTCAGTGAGTGACATCCAGTAACAGCTTATCAGGGGAACACACTATAATATGATGTGAACAATGTTTTGTTCCACAGCACACTAGAACAATATATCCTATATTATAGCATGTACCCAGCTTAAATATTTGAGATGCTACTTTCCTTGTTAAAAAAACAAAACTATTTATATATAAATTGTTTAATATTGAAAATAAAAATCTTTTCTTGCTATGTACTTTGAGACCAAGAGAAAGCTTTTGTAATAGAATCCATTTTTAGGGAATAATATGCAAATTGTTATGAATATATTCAGTCTGCAGTCGCAAAGACTATGGCTGGAGTATAATAGGTTCTAAATTTCCAGATTGTACAGAAAAAAAAATATCACAGGTTTAAATCAAATTTGCCTCTTTTTCCAAATCTGTACCTGGTACATAATGATTTCAGTAACTTTCCAAATATCAAGTCACTAAATAATTCAGTTAAGTTGAATTTATTATTTTAGCAGTTTTGGCTCTTGTGATATCCCTTTTATTCCACAGGTTGGACTTTAATGGTTTCTACACGGAACGTTTAAAGAGGTTATCTGCGGAAAGAAGCCAAAAGATGCCCTCTCAGCCAGGGCAAAGCCGGCAGCCGGTTGCAATACAGTGACACAGGAATTCTTTCCCAGCCCTCCTGATGCTTCCTTCCTGAGCTACACGCCCATAACTGGCATCTTTAGGGTCTTCTAATGAATCACCACAGCGCAGTGGGCACAAATATAGGACACAGTCAGATATGGTAAATGACTATACAGGTGCCTGAACAATAAACTGCTGCCAATCCTTTTTTGCACACTCCAACCCAACTTTTATAACAAGTGTGAGTAAATAGCGCTGTTATCCGGAGCAGAGAAATGCACAGTGTGATAAAAGCTCTTACAGTGATATATGCGGAGAATTGCAAATGAAAGCTTTCTGCGTAAGTAGGTGTGTGACATCCTATTATGCTCCTTGGTGTTCCTACATGAAAATAAAGGTGTATACGTCATCAGATGTCTGTTTTTGTGTGGGAAGGGATGGATGTCGGTCCTAATATAACTGTTATCTAGACCATCGTGTTGTTCTGGTTCTTTCGTGAAGGGGAGATTTTTCAAAGCCTGATGATGGATATTGTGGAGAGAGATAAAGTACCAACCAATCCACTCCTGTCGGTATACAGGTGGTGTTTGAAAGACAGCAGAAGCTGATTGATACTTTATCTCTCACGTTGATCTCCAAATTTTGATAAATCTACTCCTTAGTTTCTAATCCACAGACAATGGTGACTATGATTATTCAGTATTGCTGTTTACACCGAGCATCTGATTTAAAAAATGTCAGTTCAGTTCTGCCCTCGCTGGAGCTGTGGTGTGGACCAAGCCGGGTGTTCTGCGTGGCTGTAGGGCTATCATACTGCGCTGCCTGTGTGCCGGACCGGGGTCAGACGGAAGGACGTGACATCAGCAACGCTTCTTCCCCCGCTGCATTCTGGGTGCTGGGACGCGCTGTCAGCGCTTTCTAAGCAGCGTTCTGAGCCTGTCAGGAGAACCCTGGGACACGCACTGCGTGGGTATTGGACGGACCTCCTGCACCTCAGTCCCGGCAGAGAAGCTGCATTCGGGTGATTACCTCTACCCGCCTGCTGGCTGAGATCGTGTATGTGAGGGAAAGCTGGCAGCAGTGGATCTGACCCTTATCCATCCCCAGTCCCTTTGGCTCCACAGCCGAGAAACTACATGGAAACGCCATATGGGGAAAGATAAATGAAGGTGTGTGCCCGATTAGACTCCTACGCTGCTGGTAAGTCCAGACACAATTGAATAGTAAATGGACTGATCATTTATCT
Source organism: Crinia signifera (assembly GCF_055691185.1). NCBI lineage: Eukaryota > Metazoa > Chordata > Amphibia > Anura > Myobatrachidae > Crinia > Crinia signifera. Next base: position 65,603,981 of record NC_139222.1, read on the forward strand.
GATGAGATGAGAAATCTGGGTGGAATGAGCTGCTCCCTTTACTGAGACTGTTCAAACTGTGTTAGTAGTCTACCTGTATCCAGTGGGGAAATCTAATATTGTGCCTTTTGACTGTCCTTATTGGCTAAATTTAGCCAGGAGAGCTATATGTAGCTGAACTGGAGCAAGTGAAAATCAGCTGGGAAAATATATTGGCACCTAAGCACGCTATTGATCAATACCAGCATCACTGCTCGAGGCACTAACATATCGGCAAACGGTATTAACTACTTGTAACACCTTATAAGTGTGTGTGTGTGTGGTGAAGCGCAGCATAATAGACATTGCTGGACATATATTAAGAATGCTATCTGGAAAAGCTCCAGGCTTGTTTTTGGCTGTGTGGACAAAGGTCTCACTAAGTTGGTACTATATGTCGGACTGTCTATTGGCTTTCCACAATTTCTGGTAAAGGGAAAAGAGAAAGTATAAATCTCCTCAAAGTAGTTCCTTCCTTAAGCGCAAGTTCAGTACTTCAGAACCGTTCTCTCACCAGAATGGGGAAAACAGGCCAGAACACAGCAGCCGTGAGGCTAGAGAAATATGTGCGTACACAAGCACAAAACCCGAGTGGCTCACGAGAAAACACCCCACAATGTACCCCTACAAAAGGGGGGAGCATCCCCGAACAGCAAAGAGAGGTCACTTTACAACAAGTCCTGGAAGCAGTTAATGCTTGTGAGATGCGCCTATCAGAACAACTTAACAAAGTTCAGTCAGATATTATGCTCTTGCGAGATGACGCACAAAAAATTTGAGTCAGGGTATCTGAGGTTGAAACTCGCATATCTGAGATTGAGGATACCATCGGTCCAATGCAGGCCCAGGTTAAAACCATGGCGGGTAAACTATCAGAGATGCAAAATAAGATTTCAGATATGGAGGGGCGGATGCGCCGCATGACGTTTTGTAGGGTTCGAGGAAAGAGTGGAGGCAAGCTCGCCCAAAAAATTCATTGAAGAGTGGTTAAAACAAAGCCTGGGGTCAGAGGCTCTCTCTCCTTTCTTTACAATTGAAAGGGCACATCGGGTCCCATCCAGGGCGCCGATACCTGGGGGACATCCACATACCCTAATCGCAAAGATATTGCACTTCAGAGATCGGGACAATATATTGAGGTTAGCAAGAAGCAAGGGGGATCTCTGCCTCAATGGCAAGAAAATATCGCTATTCCCTGACCTCCCATATGAGGTGCAAAAGGAGAGAGCTAGATACAGAGACATAAAAGCGAGATTCAGAGAACTGAACATAAAATATTCCATGCTCTATCCTACAAAGTTAAGGATTGTGACCCAGGATGAGACCAAGTTCTTCTTTACACCTGGGGAAGCCGCGGCCTGGCTAGATAAGAATCATCCAAACACTAGACAACTGGCAAATAGCTAATATATTGGCACGAGGGACTGATTAGAGCCAGAGGTCGGAGATAAGAGGAGAGCTGCTTTACACTTGGACATTTTTGTTCCGGTCCTTATGGTTTGATACTATGTTTCAATTGCATGAGGGAAATCTAGATATATAGAGACCGTGAAGCTGGAAAAAGGTTAAACAGTGTTTATCATGTACACGGGCGTGGGGGGAGGGGGTGGGGGAAACCAAAATAGATAACAAATAAAAAAATGCATGGAGCCCCCGGAGGGCAGGGCATGCCTAAGGTAACGTGACTAACAGTAAATTGCCCCTAGTGAAAGTTGGAGGGTTGAAAGGGTCATTTGACTGGGAGGGGTGGAATTAGGTATGCCTAGCGGGGTAGGCCATACAGGGTGGGGGGCGGTGAGTGGGTACATGTTATGTGTCTATGTGTTTGTGCACTTGGTATGCAGCCATATGAATTTGTGGAGCTAAACAGAGAACAACTATGTCATTGTATTTTGATCCAAATATACCCTGTGGTGATGGAGGAAAACCCGGTAGAGATTGTACTTGAAAGGAAATGGTAGAGTTTTTGACTTGGAATGTGCGTGGGCTAAATGAGAAGGTGAAGCATTCCTTGGTACTTAAACAATGTAAGGCCTATGCTGCCGATATAATCTCTCTCCAAGAGACGCATCTATATGGTGTTAATGTACTGGCGCTAAGGCGTCCTTGGATTGGAACGTCTTTTTATTCTCTTTTTCCTCTTCTGCTAGAGGTGTTTCTATAATCATCAAGAAAAATATTGTGTTTGAACTGATTGAATCCAAAATAGATCCTAGGGGTCGATATGTATTTTTGGACGGGAATGTTGACTCGATTAGATATTGTATATTAGCGGTATACATCCCCCCCCTCCGTTTTCCTATGAGATACTCAGACTGGCGGTAGATTTTGTAACCACACGCCCCGATAGTCTCATCCTATGTCTGGGTGATTTTAATGCAGTTATGAACCCTTGTATGTATATCAGTAGTAAGAGTAGGCTTGCTGAATTTATTAAGGAAGTTGGGTGGTGGAATGTATGGAGAGAGAGACATCCTAAGGTCAATCAATTTTCATGTTATTCTCCAACTCATAATACATTCTCGAGAATTGATTTGATCTTCTCCTCCAAAAACCTGCTTAAGAATATCTCAACAATAGAGTACGAGCCCCGTGGCATATCTGACCACTCTCCTGTACTGCTACAAATAGATTCTGACTTGCAGGTTGGTTTTAAGTATTGGAGATTCCATCCTTCCTGGTTGACCCAATTCAGTAATACAGAGGAAATGGGTGTTGAAGTTAATGAGTTCTTTAAGGTAAATATAGACTCTGCTAGCCCCACAGTGGTATGGGATGCGTTTAAGGCAGTCCTTAGAGGAAGCTTGATAAAAAAAATATCAATAGTAAAAAGAAAAACTCGAGAAGTAGCTTTAATAATGAAAATGGTAGAAAAGGAGTAGAGATACTTATCTGAAAAATATGAACCAACAAGACTAGAATGGCTGGCGGCACAACGAGGGTGGGTCGAACATCTCCAAATTATGGCCAATCAAAGATTATTAAAAAAATCACATCAATTCTATCGGAATATCTCTCAAAAATAGATATACCCTCAAATATAGTAGCAAAAAATATATTCAGATACTGGGAATTTGCAGATAACTCCATCAGAAATAGCTGGGACATTCATGGGTCATTTCAGTAAAGTATATCAATCTAAATTAAACTCTGGGAGCAATGATATTGCAAATTATTTAAGTAACATTGACTTGCCTAAGTTGTCATCTGAGGATAGCAGGTTAAACCCCCCTCCCCTTGGCAAAGATCATGAGCCTTGGGGAGAAGTTTGGAGGTGTGGTCTGCGCTCGTAATAGCAGCTTTTTGTGGGGTAAGTACAGATTTAAGCAAGATAAAAAGCGCTTGGCTAGGATATGTGTAAGGAATACATGTTAAAAAGTGCTTTGCCGTTTTCCTAAAAGAAAAGATAAAATGTTTACAGCTCTTTGTGAGCTATTTTGGGGTTCGAGCCTGTGCGAGTCTTCCGGCACTAATTTGAAGAGCCTAGGATACCCTATCTGTCCCTACGCTTACCTAGGTCTTCTGGCCTTCAGTCTTCTCCACGTGACGCTCGATTGCGATCTCCACACGCCAGCCGTCCGTGACCGGAAGTTCGGGTGTAGCGGCTTCCGGCTTCGGCGGTGTATGCGGTATCAGCTCCCCTGGCTTCCAACGCGTTTCGAGAGTGAAACTCTCTTTGTCAAGGATGCCGGAGTTCATTTCCTGTTGGCTTTTTATTCGTTTTTTTCTTCTTACTTTATTTGAATAACTTTATTTAAAACGGAAACAGTCATTGTTTTCGGCGGCAAGCACATGTCTTAAAGGTGTATACATCAGAAAAAATGGTGAATATGTTTTAAATGAGGAATGCAGCTAGTTCTATATCTATGTTTAATCCCATTGGTTGGAGGGTGTTTAGTTCATATATCCACTTCGTCTCCCTCTGTTTCAGGCTTTTCACGTTGTCTCCTCCTCTCCAATTGAGTGTAACTTGTTCAATTACATTGATCTTTAAGTCCTCTGGGTTTTTCCATGCTTTTCCAGAAAGTGGCTCGAAAGGCTGTGTGTTAGTAGTCCCTTTCTTATATTATAGATGTGTTCAGCTGTTCGTTTTTTCAACTCCCTTTTGGTCTGACCTACATATTGTAACCCGCAAGGGCATTCCAACAGGTAGATAATGTTTTTCGAGTTGCAAGTTGTATGCTGTTTGTGTCGGTACTCCTTCATTGTTTTCTTTGAGGAGTATGTTGTCAATGGTTTTGTTGAGTTTTTCTTGGTTGCTTTACAGCTGACACAGTTTAAGCAAGGGAAGAAGCCTTTTGTGGTCGTTTCCTGCCCCGGTTCTTCTAAGGGGATAAAGCTTTTTGTTAATTCTTGTTTTAAATTTCTGGCTCGCTTGTAGATTATCCTGGGTTTTAGTTCATTGTCCAATTGTAAGATATGCCAGTGTTTGTTCAGTATTGTTTCTATTTGTTTGTGATTTTAGCTGTATTGGGTGATAAAGGAGATGAGTGGTTCGGAGTTGTCTGTGTCTTTTTGTTTGTATTTTATTAATTCAGTTCTGTCCAGGTGTTCTACTTTTTCTACTTCTTTTTCTAAAATGTGTTCTGGGTATCCTTTTCTTTTGAATTTATTCATCATTGTGGTGCTTTGTTCTTTGAAGGTCGAGTCTTCTGTGCAGTTCCTTCGAACGCGGCGCAATTGGCCCCCTGGGATGTTGTTACGCCAGTTGCTGTGATGATTACTGTTGTAGGGAAGAATGTTGTTGCCATCGACTTCTTTTGTAAATGGTTTTTGTCATGATTTTATTTTCCCAGATGTAAATTTCCAGATCAAGAAATGTTATTTTTTGTTTGTCTGTGGTTGTGGTAAATTCAAGTCCAGCGTTATTGTTGTTCATGTGTATAATAAATTCATTCAGTTGAGTTTGAGTTCCTCTCCAAATAAAGAAGAGGTCGTCAATGTAACGATACCAGCAGATTATATGTTCTCTATATGGGTTGTTATTCCAAATTTGATCTTCCTCCCAGTATGCTACAAACAGATTAGCGTATGATGGGGCGAATGATGTCCCCATAGCAGTGCCTTTTGTTTGAAGGTAGTAGTCACCATTGTACCAGAAGTAGTTGTTTTTTAAGATGAACTCGATTTGTTCCATTATGAAGTTTATTTGCTGGTTTTGGAGATTTGATTGTGTTGAAAGTGTTGATCTAATGTTGGCACATCCAAGGTCGTGGCTGATGCAGGTATACAGTGATTTGACATCACTAGTACACAGAGTATATGATTCGTCCCATTCGGTGTATTGCAGTATTTGTAGTATATGGAGGGTGTCCTTCAGGTGACTCTTCTGTTGTTGCACTATGGGTTGGAGGAATTTGTCGATGTATTTGGAAAGGTTTGTGGTTAATGAGTCAATACCGGAGATTATTGGTCGGCCGGGTGGGTTCTGTAAGTTTTTATGAATTTTTGGCAGATGATAAAATGTCGGTATTTTCGGATGATCTGTTGAGATGAATTTGTGCTCTTTCTCGTTAAGGATGCCCATATCTTTTCCTTCATCGAGCTGTTGTTGTAATTTCACCTGGAATCTTTTTGTTGGGTCATTCGGTAATATTTTATATGTATCCTTGTCCGATAGGAGATTTCTTGCTTCTTCCTCGTATTGTTTTTTATCTAAAATCACCAGTCCTCCACCCTTATCTGCGGGCTTGATCACAATAGATTTGTCTTCCTTTAGTGATTTCAGAGCTTTCAAAAGCTCTGAAATCACTAAAGGAAGACAAATCTATTGTGATCAAGCCCGCAGATAAGGGTGGAGGACTGGTGATTTTAGATAAAAAACAATACGAGGAAGAAGCAAGAAATCTCCTATCGGACAAGGATACATATAAAATATTACCGAATGACCCAACAAAAAGATTCCAGGTGAAATTACAACAACAGCTCGATGAAGGAAAAGATATGGGCATCCTTAACGAGAAAGAGCACAAATTCATCTCAACAGATCATCCGAAAATACCGACATTTTATCATCTGCCAAAAATTCATAAAAACTTACAGAACCCACCCGGCCGACCAATAATCTCCGGTATTGACTCATTAACCACAAACCTTTCCAAATACATCGACAAATTCCTCCAACCCATAGTGCAACAACAGAAGAGTCACCTGAAGGACACCCTCCATATACTACAAATACTGCAATACACCGAATGGGACGAATCATATACTCTGTGTACTAGTGATGTCAAATCACTGTATACCTGCATCAGCCACGACCTTGGATGTGCCAACATTAGATCAACACTTTCAACACAATCAAATCTCCAAAACCAGCAAATAAACTTCATAATGGAACAAATCGAGTTCATCTTAAAAAACAACTACTTCTGGTACAATGGTGACTACTACCTTCAAACAAAAGGCACTGCTATGGGGACATCATTCGCCCCATCATACGCTAATCTGTTTGTAGCATACTGGGAGGAAGATCAAATTTGGAATAACAACCCATATAGAGAACATATAATCTGCTGGTATCGTTACATTGACGACCTCTTCTTTATTTGGAGAGGAACTCAAACTCAACTGAATGAATTTATTATACACATGAACAACAATAACGCTGGACTTGAATTTACCACAACCACAGACAAACAAAAAATAACATTTCTTGATCTGGAAATTTACATCTGGGAAAATAAAATCATGACAAAAAATTTACAAAAGAAGTCGATGGCAACAACATTCTTCCCTACAACAGTAATCATCACAGCAACTGGCGTAACAACATCCCAGGGGGCCAATTGCGCCGCGTTCGAAGGAACTGCACAGAAGACTCGACCTTCAAAGAACAAAGCACCACAATGATGAATAAATTCAAAAGAAAAGGATACCCAGAACACATTTTAGAAAAAGAAGTAGAAAAAGTAGAACACCTGGACAGAACTGAATTAATAAAATACAAACAAAAAGACACAGACAACTCCGAACCACTCATCTCCTTTATCACCCAATACAGCTCAAATCACAAACAAATAGAAACAATATTGAACAAACACTGGCATATCTTACAATTGGACAATGAACTAAAACCCCTCATACCGCCAAAACCCAGGATAATCTACAAGCGAGCCAGAAATTTAAAACAAGAATTAACAAAAAGCTTTATCCCCTTAGAAGAACCGGGGCAGGAAACGACCACAAAAGGCTTCTTCCCTTGCTTAAACTGTGTCAGCTGTAAAGCAACCAAGAAAAACTCAACAAAACCATTGACAACATACTCCTCAAAGAAAACAATGAAGGAGTACCGACACAAACAGCATACAACTTGCAACTCGAAAAACATTATCTACCTGTTGGAATGCCCTTGCGGGTTACAATATGTAGGTCAGACCAAAAGGGAGTTGAAAAAACGAACAGCTGAACACATCTATAATATAAGAAAGGGACTACTAACACACAGCCTTTCGAGCCACTTTCTGGAAAAGCATGGAAAAAACCCAGAGGACTTAAAGATCAATGTAATTGAACAAGTTACACTCAATTGGAGAGGAGGAGACAACGTGAAAAGCCTGAAACAGAGGGAGACGAAGTGGATATATGAACTAAACACCCTCCAACCAATGGGATTAAACATAGATATAGAACTAGCTGCATTCCTCATTTAAAACATATTCACCATTTTTTCTGATGTATACACCTTTAAGACATGTGCTTGCCGCCGAAAACAATGACTGTTTCCGTTTTAAATAAAGTTATTCAAATAAAGTAAGAAGAAAAAAACGAATAAAAAGCCAACAGGAAATGAACTCCGGCATCCTTGACAAAGAGAGTTTCACTCTCGAAACGCGTTGAAAGCCAGGGGAGCTGATACCGCATACACCGCCGAAGCCGGAAGCCGCTACACCCGAACTTCCGGTCACGGACGGCTGGCGTGTGGAGATCACAATCGAGCGTCACGTGGAGAAGACTGAAGGCCAGAAGACCTAGGTAAGCGTAGGGACAGATAGGGTATCCTAGGCTCTTCAAATTAGTGCCGGAAGACTCGCACAGGCTCGAACCCCAAAATAGCTCACAAAGAGCTGTAAACATTTTATCTTTTCTTTTAGGAAAACGGCAAAGCACTTTTTAACATGTATTCCGTACACATATCCTAGCCAAGCGCTTTTTATCTTGCTTAAAGATCATGAGCCTGTAAGGTGCCCATACAAGCTGCAATAATTGGATGTGTTTTGGTCCCGATAACATCGCACACGATTTCCTTGCAATGCGATCGGAACTTAGTGCAGCACATACTTGGAGTTGTGCGCTGGGATGTGCATGGTTGTGCTCACCGTACCCGTAAATCACAGCGTGTATCGGCACCTTGAGGTATATATGTATTTATTTATTTTAAATCTGTTTATTGTTATAAATTTGCAGATAGAATTACAACAAACAGGTAAATATAAAAGAAACAAGAATGACAAGCATACAGTTATAAAACAGAAATATAGATATACTTTTGTTATGCTTTTGAGCAGTGCGTGGAAATGACAGTTGAATACTGGAGAATCTTTGTTCTGACTACTCTGATGGTAGGTGGACTGACTGCCCATGTGCAGAACGAGCACTGACTTGACGCAGTCTCCCAGCATGATTGACTTTCCACTTTGCAGTAGGTGCGCGCCAGTGGTGTCTCCAGCGGAGCACCACTGGCGCACTACCATTAGGGGTCCCCACCCCCTCCGCTCCGGCGATCGTATGCTCGGGGATGGTCGGCGTGGCTCAGAGGGACTCGGGAGCGCTGAAGAGTTCAGGCGCCCGAGTGCTCCCGAGCCCCCGCGGACATCCCAGAACCTGCCGCCATATATCACTTCTGACTGTGACTGGCGGCTGGGGTAGCGGCGGCAGGTAAGCTCAGGCGTACAAACGCCAGAGCGGAGGTGAGGGGGGGGGGGGCTTTCTGCATCCTGTGGTGGGTTTAGCTGGGGCAGAACAAACCTGCCCTGGTAGGTTTGTCCTGCCCCAGCAAAACCCACCACTCGCGGGGTTAAAGAAAATGTAAAAGATTACACATTCCAGAACCAGTGTATATTGTAGAGAAATTATGAAAACTTATGGGCAACAGTTCTTGACGGCCTTATTTCGTGAACACAACAGTAACCATTTTAATTAATGTATGTGGGGTGAAAAAGAATAAATAGTATTGTATGTTCTAGAGCAGTGGTTCTCAAATTCGGTCCTCAGGACCCTGCACAGTGCATGTTTTGCAGGTCTCCTCACAGAATCGCAAGTGCAATAATTAGCTCCTCCTGTGGATCTTTTAAAATCTGTCAATAAGTAATGAGTGCACCTGTCGGGTGACCTGGAAAAAGTGAACTGTGTGGCATCCTGAGGACCGTTTTTGAGAACCCCTGTTCTAGAGGATCCTGAACTTGTATGACCGCTTCATACCTCCCAACACGACCCTCTCCAGGAGGGACACATTGCGCTGTTTGTGGACTTCTCTGTTAATTTATATTAGTATCACCTGTGTTAAAGCACCTTTCTTATGAATTAACCTGTTTAAAATAGGTGATGGCAATCATACATTAAGAGGGAAGTCCAGAAACAGAGCTTTGTGTCCCTCCTGGCATGGGTCATGTTGGGAGGAATGCAGCTTTGTGCCTAGCCAAAGGTTATAGCACATACCTCCCAACATAACCCTCTCCAGGAGGGACACGATGCTCTGCTCCTGGACTTCCCACTTAATTCACAATTGCCATCACCTGTTTTAAACCGGTTCATTGATAAGAAAGGTGCTTCAGCACAGGTGATGGTAATCATGCATTAAGAGGAAAGTCCAGGAATAGAGCATTGTGTCCCTCCTGGAGAGAGTCATGTTGGGAGGTATGCAGCACCTATTATTCTAATCAATTTTGACTGTTTCATGACCACGGCAAGTGTATTTTAGATACATCTTAGAAATGTATGTTTTTCTTTTCAAAGAAAGCGCTCAGAATACTATATTTTCAAACAATGGTCCTAATTCAGAGTTGATTGGAAAAGCCAAATCTCTTTTTCGCTGGTATCTGGAGATAAAGCATACTTGCCTACCTGACCCTCTCCATGCGGGAGAAAAAGCTCTGTTTCTGGGCTTCCCTGGTAATGTATGATTGCCATCACCTGTGGTGAAACACCTTTACCTAGTTACCCACAGGTGATGGCAATCATACATTACCAGGGAAGTCCAGAAACAGAGCTTTTTCTCCCGCATGGAGAGGGTCAGGTAGGCAAGTATGAGATAAAGTCATGCACCTCAAATGGATCATGTGCACTGCAGGTGGGACAGATGTAATGTGCAGAGAGAGTGAGATTAGGTTCAAACAGAAATCTTAATTGCAGTGAAACAATAAAGCAGCCAGTATTTACCCTGCACAGAAACAAAATAACTCAACCAAATCTACCTCTTTCTCTGCGCCTATTACAACTGCCCCACCTGCAGTGCAGATTGGTTTTGTTCATCTGCAAAAAGTGCAGCCTTGCATTGGTTGGTTCTTTCACCATAGAAGCCACCCCTCCCCATTTATCCGGGCTTGAGACCGGCTATGATAGTCACATAGGCTGGGTTAGTGGCCTCCAGAGAGGTGTTATGTCCTCTGGAGGTTTTGTTTGTTGTTATTATAGATGTTAAGGTGCCCATACACGGTACAATTATTATATACAATATTGTATACAATATCGCATCTCATCACATCTCAGTTTTGCCATGATATGAGATCTAGTACAAAAAGTTTGTGCTGGCATCTGGTGATGCCTTGTGGCTGGGCAATGTGGCAGCAGTCTCTGCAGTTAGTATGGACACATGAAGTTATAGCAGCAACACCTGACACAGTAAATGAGACAAATGAACATGCCTAAACCGAACAAGCTTAAGCAGATGGTCTTCATGGCAGCAATAGCCTCTGGATCAGTAAACCGAGTTTTTAAGCCACCTTTTAGCACAGTCATCCTGAATCCAGCCTTCATCTTCTGTTGGAGCCAGCAGTAGTACAATTCTGTGTCACTGATTTCTACAGAACGGATGTTCAGATGCTCTCCGTAGTCTGTTGTTACTCTGCCATTGTCAGAAGGCCCAAGTAGGTACTGTGATCGATATAGTCTATGGGTGACTTTTTCCTCCTCCTTATCCCAAGCCACAATTTGCCCTCGTTTGGCTCCTGGGCACTGAAGGGTGAGGCTTTGGCCTTCTGGAATATGTACCATTTGAGTTGGTGCCTTTAGTAAGTTTGGTATGTTTGGAAGGAAAGGCATATAATTCCACATTTTCCTCATACGTTTCAAGGCACCAGTTATCCATTTGCCGATCTTATGTAGGAGGTTGGATGGTGTTTTCCTGCAGGGTGATGTGCAGCGTCTGATCTGGATCTCTGGCTTGCGATTAGTAAGATATTGCTTAAATCTTGCTGGGACAGCGCCTGAGCCACATGGAGCCTCTTTTTTCTTCATGAGCAGATACCTTGGGAACAGTTGGTCACTCCTCACATGGCAGTAGCCCACTCTCATTTGTTCTCCTTGCACATCACAGCGATCACATACGGACCAGTCTGAAAAAGACGTGAAGGCTGTAAAGCCGTCCATTACCAAGTCTTCTTGTGGATGATCGTTCTTTTCTGAGAATTCCACATCTGCTGTTAGGGCAACTTGGATGTCGATGTTATAGCTATAGAAAAACTGCTTATCCCATGTGCCACATATGTAGTGCCCGGAATCTTTTGTTTGTGCCCGAAATAGTACAAGGTCGTACACTTGGATGGCAAACCTCTTCAGGGCATCGGTGTTACTCTGCATGTTGTTGCTGTCCACTTGGGTTCCACCGTTGACATTGGTGAACACCCGGCTGAGCTCACCACCCAAATTCTTCTGATAGTACCACACTACAGATTTGATCTCTTTTGGCTTGCAGTGGCATTCTAGCGTGATGGTCATGTCCGTCAGGTAAGCCGCTGTGTCAAATACTATGAATGCTGGGCAGTGCACGGTTCTGAATACATCCTTCTCCTCCAGCAGCTCCAATCCAGAAGCCGGTCTGATGTTTATTAGGAATGCCGCAGCAATAAGTAATAAAACGTGATGATGACTCCTCAGAGCCATCACCATGAAAGTCATTGTAAAACAATGTATAACTCAAGAAGCAACTATCAAGTATAACAGAAAAAAGCTATAAACCAAGCGCAGGAAAAAACAAACAGGGCTATTCGTTGTCCTTGCTGCTGTCCTAGAAGGGATACTCAACCCTTCTTAAACTCAAAAAGCAAAAAATACACACAGATAGACAGCGCAGACTGGACACTTAGTAACCCATTGGTTTAAAATTTAGATCTGTTTATTTTGTATAAATCTCTTAGAAATATAGTCAAACTTTTAAAAAAGGTCACCGGCCTGTGGGGTTCATACAATACATAGCATTTTACATAAAATAACATAAAAAAATAATAGTAAAAATAGATAAACATTGGAGCAGCATTCAATAATGCATAATACCAGCTTGGTTAAGCATATATAGGGTTATACCACTTTCACATCGCCGACACGTTTTAAAAACCGGTATTTTAAAACGGTAATTAAAACGGGTCAGAGCCTTAACATAGCCGCAGATTACCGTTTTAAATACCGGTTTATACCCCTTTCACATCGCACTTTTAAAACGGTAAATTGCCATTTTTTTTCCCTTTTTAAAACGTTTAAGCCTGCACTGTGAATGCATAGCATTGTACACATTCACATTGCACAAAAAACGGCAAGGAACCGTGTAGGACTCTGCTTTTTACACGGTTCGAAATGCCAGTTAACTTTAAACGGTAAATCGGCTGTGGTGCATTCACAGTGCAAGCTTAAACGTTTTAAAAAGGGAAAAAAACGTCAATTTACCGTTTTAAAAGTGCGATGTGAAAGGGGTATTAATTGCTTGTTACAGCAGGGTTAGATTGAAATCAAGCTCTTTGTCAGAAGGCTGTTAGTTGACAAATTGTTATGCTGTGCTTCCTGCACAGACCTTGCTTTCAGCAGCTTGTTAATAGATCAGTCAATCAGCCATACATATTTAGAGTTAGTGACAAATTTGGCACATATAAGCAGAAAGAATGCAAACAGGTATACTTATGCTCTTGCTCTGCGGCTTGTATGATGCTGTGTAATTGTAATCCACTTTTGGGGAGTATTAACTGGCTCTGCCTTGAGTATGTTCCCAGCTGATTTGATGGAATTCTTTTCAGCTTTATCCAGAACGCTCCGGCTTCCAGGTCCCCCACAGCGATGCCTTTCGTGCCTCTCGTACAAACAAACAGGGGCTGATGACGCGTTTCCCCGCCTCTCCTTAGTCAGCGGCTTCCTCAGATTCTGAGGAAGCCGCTGACTAAGGAGAGGCGGGGAAACGCGTCATCAGCCCCTGTTTGTTTGTACGAGAGGCACGAAAGGCATCGCTGTGGGGGACCTGGAAGCCGGAGCGTTCTGGATAAAGCTGAAAAGAATTCCATCAAATCAGCTGGGAACATACTCAAGGCAGAGCCAGTTAATACTCCCCAAAAGTGGATTACAATTACACAGCATCATACAAGCCGCAGAGCAAGAGCATAAGTATACCTGTTTGCATTCTTTCTGCTTATATGTGCCAAATTTGTCACTAACTCTAAATATGTATGGCTGATTGACTGATCTATTAACAAGCTGCTGAAAGCAAGGTCTGTGCAGGAAGCACAGCATAACAATTTGTCAACTAACAGCCTTCTGACAAAGAGCTTGATTTCAATCTAACCCTGCTGTAACAAGCAATTAACCCTATATATGCTTAACCAAGCTGGTATTATGCATTATTGAATGCTGCTCCAATGTTTATCTATTTTTACTATTATTTTTTATGTTATTTTATGTAAAATGCTATGTATTGTATGAACCCCACCGGCCGGTGACCTCTTTTAAAAGTTTGTCTATATTTCTAAGAGATTTATACAAAATAAACAGATCTAAATTTTAAACCAATGGGTTACTAAGTGTCCAGTCTGCGCTGTCTATCTGTGTGTATTTTTAACTATCAAGTATGCAACTTCTCTCGTCTAGTCACAAGTGACAAATGAGCCAGCACAGGAGTCACCACTGGGATAATCTCTTCTGTTATTTTGATGTCACAATACACTGTCACCATGGCAACCTGTAACCCCTGGTTAAAATGCCTGTAGTCAAAACTCATACCCTATGTTAAATACCAGTAAGCATATGAATTAACTAAATGTAGTGTTCTGTATGGCTATGTTTTTAAAAATGTTTATTTATATTTTGGTGTGTTGGTGACACTGTATGTGTCAGATTTCATCGATGGCAGTGGACTTAATTGTTGAATGCTATATACACAGTTCACAGATGTTGATGTTAAAGAGAGGGCGTAGTGATATACAGCTGGGAGTGATTTGCCCTGTCAGAGGAGAAGGGGCAGAGGGAAAGAGAAAAGAGAGGAGTGCAGGATGAGGTACCTGTGAGGACTCTATGGAAAGACTGCCCAGTGCCTCAGAGGGAGAGCTGTGAGGTACCTGTAAGTGAGGGACAGAGACCTGTACTCTCACTAGGAGAAAGGTGGGGCATTCCTGTGTGCCTGCAGATGGAGCTAAACCTGGCATGTCAGTTGGCTCAGTGTAGAAGATGGAGGAGCCAGGATAAAGTAGCCAGCCCTTAACATGAGAACTCATTGGAGGATGCTGGACAGATGGACAGAGGTGGGAGAGTGGTGAGTTAGACCACCCTCACAGTCCCATATAAGGCCGAAAAGGTGACACCTGGAGTCACATAGCAGATATATTGCAGAAGGGGATAGTACAAGGGGAGTGACAGCCTACTACAGTAATGTTTCCCAAGCCTTTGCCAGAGATAATGATGGTTATTCATGCACCAAGTTGTGCACAACTACAGAAAGCTAATTAACAGTGACCGTAAAACACTGACCGAAACGTTATAGCTGCGCACAGAGAGAGGTAATGTACAGTGACAGAGCGTTGTAGCTGCGCACAGAGAGATAAGTAAGTTACACTGCAGCAGTAGAGACTTGGCTGACAGACCCCAGGGCTAATCTGTCTACAGCGCATTGGTGAGAATACATTTGTTACCAGCTATCTGCATGGGACACGTAACTAAGGGAGGATAATTACAGTCACAGGGAGAGAGACAGATTTGAGCAGTAAAGTATTATATTGTACTGATTGTACTCAAGGAAGAAAGTGGATTTGGCTCAATTTCGAACACAAGTTACCTCAGAAAAGTCTGCTTATTGCACTGAGATAGTGACATTATTTATTCACAACTATAACAGTACTGAGGGAAAGCACTAAGTAGTTCTTTCTAGTTACTATTCTGATCCCAAGAGAGAGTGACAACTTCAATGATATTACAAGCCTACATGTAGCAGGGGTCTACATTAGACCCCTGGCTGCCATGGCAACCGATCGGCACCCTCCGATCTCGCCGCGGGGGGCCCCGATCGGCGCCGGAGGGGGGCGCCCCCCCTCCGATCAGCTATTTAAGCACTGCGAGCGCTTTGCCCGCGGTGCTCAAAGGGTTAAACGGCCACGATCGGCGAACTCGCCGCTCGTGGCCGTGAGAGCAGGTACCTGGCTGTAATATACAGCCATTACCTCCTCTCTTTCAAGCCAGCTCACTCCGTGAGCTGGCTTGATTCCCCCGCAACCGACTCATGACGTATATATACGTCATGTGTCGGGAAGGGGTTAAGTAAGGGGGGATCAGCAGTTCGCCACCCCTTGCTCGTGAGATCTAGTACCCAGCACTTTGCCAACGATGGGGTCCACCTATCTAATTTGGGTTTAGGGGTATTGTTGGGGGATATTTTTTCCTGTTTAACTTAAGTTAGCGGACACCTAGGTCAGTTTTCGTTCGGGTGGCATGCGGCGGCTCTTCGAGCCTATTTTAGTTTGTCTCTTAGAGCCTGGCGGTGGCAGTAGGGCGTCCTGGTCCAGCGGTCACTTGTGGCATGAGAGGGCGCTGGGAGGCACTGCCCCCTGGAAAGACGGCAGGGTGTCCTGCCTTTGCGGGGGGGGGGGGGCGCGGTGGGCACTCCGTCAGCGGAGTGTCCACACCGGCCAGAGCGGGGGTGGTGAGACTTCCCAGCGTTAGGTTGTGCCTTAGTCAGATGGGCCGTCTCAGTCGTTCCCATATTTAATATCAATCAGTTGGGGCGTTTAAGTCGCCGCAAGCCAAATAAATGTATAGACGCCTTAAGGGAGTATCCCTCTGTGAGTCATGCTATGCCTCTAAGCAGGTAACCAGTGTGAGCCATTCACCTTTACCTCAGTCTCCATTACAGTCCCCAGAGGCTTTGCAGGCTATTCTGGCTAACCTCACAGCCGAGCTAGCGGCATCAAAGCAGGATAGGGAGGTTTTTCAGTCCCAATTGACTCAAATCTCCTCCACAGTGGATTCACTGCAGCAGTCTGTGACTGCCTCAGTACAGGTTAGGCCATCCTCTCCGGGAACCGGGAAGAGGAAGGCTACTTCAGTGGTTTTTGTCCCAGATGATGATAACCAACTGGACCCTGACTACATAGACGAACCTTATCAGAATGTACCTGCTGATGATCTAGATGATCAGGATGCTCAAGGCATTGAGGGGGACATTTACCAAAATGGATTCGTAGAAAAAAGGTGTATTCGTAGGGAGAAATACACCTTTTTTTTACGAATTTGTATTTTCGGGATTTACAATCCCAAAAATACAACAATTCGTATTCCTAAAGATGGAACATTCGTATTTGTATTTACAAATACGAATGTCTACACCATCGATAGGATACGACAGAAATCACCATTCAAAAGAATGGTGGTTTCTGATTTACTAAGCAGCCGTATGGATAATACGGCTGCTTAGTGGTGTAAAACAGGCACGCAAATACGACAGGAAAATAGAACACCATTTTCCTGTTCTATTTGCTTTAAGCCTGCACGGATCAGTCAGATCCGTGCAGGCTGCGGTGTAAAAAAATAGAAAAATTAAATAAATTTTAAAAAAAACCGGCGTGGGGTCCCCCCCATAGCCGAAACCAGCATCAGGCAGAAGGAGCCGGGGCCGGTAATTAACCCCTTCCCGACATTTGACGTACATTTACGTCATGTCCGGGATGTACTTCCCGACACATGGCATAAATGTACGTCATGGATTTAAACTGTCCCCGCGTCTATAGACGCAGGGACAGTTTAAACATGTCTGCTGTCCCTGACAGCAGACATGTCCCTGCATGCCCAGGGGGGGCTGCGATGCCGCCCCCCCGTCGGCGATCGCTGTGATTGGCTGTTCAGTGTGAACAGCCATTCACAGCGTTTTCCTGTGTACCGGCGAATAACGTTCGCCGGTGACACAGGGATCGGTGGTGATTGGTGCTGTAAAGTACAGCACCAATCACCACGGGGTGTAAGGGTGACACTGGTGTCACCCCACCCGCCCCCAAAGGCCGTGATTGGTTCGTCGGACCGACGAACCAATCACAGCCATGGAGGGTGATTTAAACTAATGGTGACTGCACTGCAGACGCCATTCCGGTCTGGAATTGCGTGCAGTGCGGTCACCGTGCCTATCTGCCGCGATATACTGACCTGATCCTTGCAAATACTTACCTGATCACTGCTTGTAGCTTTCCTGGATCTTGTTACTTCTTGTGACTTCCTGTGTTGTGCTGTACTGTGTTGTGCTGCTGCAGTGTGATAGATTTATAGATAGAGAGAGAGAGATAGAGAGAGCTAGTGACAGAGAGTGCTATATTTTGTGCTGCTGCAGTGTGATAGAGTTATAGATAGAGAGATAGAGAGATAGAGAGAGATAGTGACAGATTGTGCTATATATTTTTTATATATATATACAGCTGTACTGCGTGTGCAACTGACTGCTGCCCCCCCCTTTTGTGCTGATCAGTATAAATTAACTGATCAGCAACTTTTTGGGGGCGCAGGTTTTTTTTTTTATATATATATACCTGTCAGTGCTGCTGCTGCAGTGTCATAGAGTGATAGATAGTGAGAGATAGAGAGATAGTGATAGAAAGTGCCATATTTTGTGTCTGCTGCCCCCCTTTTGTGCACCCCCAGCAACTTTTTGGGGGTGCAGGGGTTATTTTTTATATATATAACTGTCAGTGCTGCTGCTGCAGTGTCATAGAGTGATAGATAGAGAGAGATAGTGACAGAGAGTGATAGAGAGTGCTATATTTTGTGTCGGCTGCCCCCCTTTTGTGCACCCCCAGCAACTTTTTGGGGGTGCAGGGGTTATTTTTTATATATATAACTGTCAGTGCTGCTGCTGCAGTGTCATAGAGTGATAGATAGTGAGAGATAGAGAGAGATAGTGACAGAGAGTGCTATATTTTGTGTCTGCTGCCCCCCCCTTTTGTGCTGATCACTATATCTGAGGTGATCAGCAACTTTTTGGGGGTGCAGAGGTTTTTTTTTTTATATATATATATATATATATATATATATATACCTGTCAGTTGCTGCCAGTTGCACTGTCAGTTGCACCAAAGGTTGTGCACCTGCTGCCCCTCACTGGTAATCAGTGTCGCATCACTGATCACCTTTTTTTTTTTTTTTTGAGGGTGCTGTGGGGTCTTTTTTTAATTTTTTTTTTTTTTTGATCAAATTCCTGTTGCCTTTGAGCGCTGTTCAGTGACGGACGTTACTGACCAACATCTGTGCTCAATTTTTGGCGCAGGACCTTTTTTTTTTTTTTTTTTTTTTTGCACTACATACACACTACACACTACATACTACATTGAAATAAAGTTTGTACCCCCCCTACACTATACACGTGTTGAAACATTTCACTACCAGAAACACAAAAATAAAAATAGCATCCCAAATGTCATCCCAAATGTCATCCCAGTCATCCAGAAGAATGTATTCAGCGGAGGAGGCATATGCCATGCTTGCCTCTGACTCTGACACAGCCAGTGAGGCAAGCGGGGAATTTGAAGGATTCATCTTAAGCTCCTCTTCCTCCTCTAGTGATGAGGGACCCCCTCAAAGACGCCCCCGTAGAGCAGCTGAGACCCCCCCCCCAATAATTGATCTCGTATGGACCCCACCACCAGACAATTTTGAGCCCCAGGTTCCTGAGTTTTTGGCCATCCCAGGAATCCAATTTGATTCCACAGGTCTCAGAGAAATTGACTTTTTCAAATTATTTTTCTCTGATGATTTTATAAATTTAATGGTGGACCAAACTAATTTATATGCCCAGCAGTTTATTGCTCAAAACCCCACGTCATCATTTGCTAGGTGGACCCCTGTAGATGCAGTAGAGATGATGACGTTTTGGGGTCTGGTGTTTCATATGGGCATAGTAAAAAAGCCAGAAATTAGGCAATATTGGTGTACAGATGTTCTGTACAGCACCCCACTTTACCGTATGGCCATGACCCGGACTCGTTTTGAGTTAATCCTTACATTTTTGCATTACAACGATAATGCACAGTGCCCACCCAGAGATGATCCCACCTTTGACCGGCTATTCAAAGTCAGGCCGGTCATTGATCATTTCAGTGCCAAATTTGAAGAGATGTACATCCCAGATAAATTCATTTGCATAGACGAGTCCCTTATACATTTTAAAGGAAGGGTTAAATTCCGCCAGTACCTTCCCAGTAAGAGGGCAAGGTATGGCATAAAAATGTATAAGCTGTGTGAAAGCACCTCAGGGTACACTCACAGGTTTAGGGTATATGAAGGGAAGGATTCAAGAATTGAACCGCCAGAATGCCCCCCCTCCCTCGTAGGTGTTAGTGGAAAAATTGTCTGGGATTTAGTGCACCCCTTCCTGGATAAAGGTTATCACCTCTATGTGGATAACTTTTACACTAGCATCCCCCTGTTTAAGGCCCTTGGTTCAAGAGGTACAGCAGCTTGCGGTACTGTGCGCAAGAACCAAAGAGGCCTCCCAAAAACGCACATTGCCCAAGTAATGAGAAGGTGAAAGCAGGGGAATATGCACCGAAAATATGTTGTTGGTCAAATATAAGGACAAGAGGGATGTCCTTATACTGACAACAATTCACGGAGACAGTACCACCTCCGTCCCTGTACGAGGTACCAGTACCCACACCTCAAAACCTAATTGTATCCTGGATTACAATAGGTACATGGGCGGAGTGGATCTTTCAGATCAGGTACTGAAGCCGTACAGTGCCCTGCGGAAAACAAAAATCTGGTACAAGAAGCTGGCCGTGTATATCATCCAGATGGCACTGTATAACGCTTACGTGCTATTCCGTTCTACCAGCCAGAGGGGGACATTTATGCACTTTCAAGAGGAAGTCATAAAGGGCCTAATATTTGGGAACCAGCAGGCAGAGGGCCCCAGTACTTCTAGTAGTGGCCCCCGTATTGTACCAGGGCAGCATTTTCCTGATGAAATCCCCTCCACTGGAAAAAAGGGCAGGACACAAAAAAGGTGCAAAGTTTGCTATAAAAAGGGAATAAGAAAGCAAACTATTTTCCAGTGTGACACTTGCCCCGACAAACCCGGCCTATGTATAAAGGAGTGTTTTAAAATATACCACACATCTATGGATTATTAGGTTCATAATTTCACCGTGCTTCGGGGGTCTTGCTAATGCCACATAGCACCCACCATTCATTCCACCAGAATCTGAGCCGCAAAATCCAAAAATCACTCCTTCCCTTCTGAGTCCTGCCATGCACCCAACTGGTATTTTTTGGTCACATGTGAGGCATTGCCGTACTCGGGAGAAATTGGGGCACAGATTTTGGGGTGCTTTTTCTCCTTCATACCTTCTGAAAATGAAAAATTTTGAGCCAGAACTGCATTTTTGTGTAAAAAAATGTAATTTTTCATTTTCACTGCCCAGTTGTATCAAAATTGGTGAAACCCCTGGGGGTTTGAAATGTACACTATACCCCTAGATGAATTCCCTGAGGGGTTTAGTTTGCACAATGGGGTCACTTGTGGGGGGGTTCCACTGTATTGGTGCTTTGGGGGTCTTGCTAATGCGACATAGCACCCACCAACATTCCACCAGAATCTGTGCTGCAAAATCCAAATATCACTCCTTCCCTTCTGAGTCCTGCCACTTTTTGGTCACACATGAGGCATTGCCGTACTCGGGAGAAATTGGGGCACAGATTTTGGGGTGCTTTTTCTCCTTCATACCTTCTGAAAATGAAAAATTTTGAGCCAGAACTGCATTTTTGTGTAAAAAAATGTAATTTTTCATTTTCACTGCCCAGTTGTATCAAAATTGGTGAAACCCCTGGGGGTTTGAAATGTACACTATACCTCTAGATGAATTCCCTGAGGGGTGTAGTTTGCACAATGGGGTCACTTGTGGGGGGGTTCCACTGTATTGGTGCTTTGGGGGTCTTGGAAATGCGACATAGCACCCACCAACATTCCACCAGAATCTGTGCTGCAAAATCCAAATATCACTCCTTCCCTTCTGAGTCCTGCCATGCACCCAAATGGTATTTTTTGGTCACATGTGAGGCATTGCTGTACTCGGGAGAAATTGGGGCACAGATTTTGGGGTGCTTTGTCTCCTTCATTCCTTGTGAAAATGAAAAATTTTGAGCCAGAACTGCATTTTTGTGTAAAAAATTTAATTTTTCATTTGCACAGCCCAGTTGTATCAAAATTGGTGAAACCTCTGGGGGTTTGAAATGTACACTATACCCCTAGATGAATTCCATGAGGGGTGTAGTTTGCAAAATGGGGTCACTGTATTGGTGCTTGGGGGGTCTTGCTAATGCGACATAGCACCCACCAACATTCCACCAGAATCTGAGCTGCAAAATCCAAAAATCACTCCTTCCCTTCTGAGTCCTGCCATGCACCCAAATGGTATTTTTTGGTCACATGTGAGGCATTGCCGTACTCGGGAGAAATTGGGGCACAGATTTTGGGGTGCTTTGTCTCCTTCATTCCTTGTGAAAATGAAAAATTTTGAGCCAGAACTGCATTTTTGTGTAAAAAATGTAATTTTTCATTTGCACAGCCCAGTTGTATCAAAATTGGTGAAACCCCTGGGGGTTTGAAATGTACACTATACCCCTAGATGAATTCCCTGAGGGGTGTAGTTTGCAAAATGTGGTCACTTGTGGGGGGGTTCCACTGTATTGGTGCTTGGGGGGTCTTGCTAATGCGACATAGCACCCACCAACATTCCACCAGAATCTGAGCTGCAAAATCCAAAAATCACTCCTTCTCTTCTGAGTCCTGCCATGCACCCAAATGGTATTTTTTGGTCACATGTGAGGCATTGCCGTACTCGGGAGAAATTGGGGCACAGATTTTGGGGTGCTTTGTCTCCTTCATTCCTTGTGAAAATGAAAAATTTTGAGCCAGAACTGCATTTGTGTGTAAAAAATTTAATTTTTCATTTGCACAGCCCAGTTGTATCAAAATTGGTGAAACCCCTGGGGGTTTGAAATGTACACTATACCCCTAGATGAATTCCATGAGGGGTGTAGTTTGCAAAATGGGGTCACTTGTGGGGGGGTTCCACTGTATTGGTGCTTGGGGGGTCTTGCTAATGCGACATAGCACCCACCAACATTCCACCAGAATCTGAGCTGCAAAATCCAAAAATCACTCCTTCCCTTCTGAGTCCTGCCATGCACCCAAATGGTATTTTTTGGTCACATGTGAGGCATTGCCGTACTCGGGAGAAATTGGGGCACAGATTTTGGGGTGCTTTGTCTCCTTCATTCCTTGTGAAAATGAAAAATTTTGAGCCAGAACTGCATTTTTGTGTAAAAAATGTAATTTTTCATTTGCACAGCCCAGTTGTATCAAAATTGGTGAAACCCCTGGGGGTTTGAAATGTACACTATACCCCTAGATGAATTCCCTGAGGGGTGTAGTTTGCAAAATGGGGTCACTTGTGGGGGGGTTCCACTGTATTGGTGCTTGGGGGGTCTTGCTAATGCGACATAGCACCCACCAACATTCCACCAGAATCTGAGCTGCAAAATCCAAAAATCACTCCTTCCCTTCTGAGTCCTGCCATGCACCCAAATGGTATTTTTTGGTCACTTGTGAGGCATTGCCGTACTCGGGAGAAATTGGGGCACAGATTTTGGGGTGCTTTGTCTCCTTCATTCCTTGTGAAAATGAAAAATTTTGAGCCAGAACTGCATTTTTGTGTAAAAAATGTAATTTTTCATTTGCACAGCCCAGTTGTATCAAAATTGGTGAAACCCCTGGGGGTTTGAAATGTACACTATACCCCTAGATGAATTCCCTGAGGGGTGTAGTTTGCAAAATGGGGTCACTTGTGGGGGGGTTCCACTGTATTGGTGCTTGGAGGGTCTTGCTAATGCGACATAGCACCCACCAACATTCCACCAGAATCTGAGCTGCAAAATCCAAAAATCACTCCTTCCCTTCTGAGTCCTGCCATGCACCCAAATGGTATTTTTTGGTCACATGTGAGGCATTGCCGTACTCGGGAGAAATTGGGGCACAGATTTTGGGGTGCTTTGTCTCCTTCATTCCTTGTGAAAATGAAAAATTTTGAGCCAGAACTGCATTTTTGTGTAAAAAATTTAATTTTTCATTTTCACTGCCCAGTTGTACCACAATTGGTGAAACCCCTGGGGGTTTGAAATGTACACTATACCCCTAGATGAATTCCCTGAGGGGTGTAGTTTGCAAAATGGGGTCACTTGTGGGGGGGTTCCTAAATTTTAGCATCTTATGGTGCCTAGAAACCTACATGGTGCCTAAAAAATAATCTCATAAAAAGGAGGCTCCAAAATCAAGTAGGTGCTCCTTCTATTATGAAGCCTGTGGTTTGGTCAACGTGCACACTAGGGCCACATATAGGATATTTATGAAAACAAAAGAATTGGGGGAATCAATTTTTAGTCACATTTCTCTAGTAAAATCTACTGTGTTCCTTAGAAAAATGTATTAAAATTGCAAATCTGCAAAAAAAATGAAATTTTACCTACACTTTGTTTTAATTCCTGTGAAACACCTAAAGGGTTAACAAACTTCCAAAATGCTGTTTTGAATACTGTGAGGGGTGCAGTTTTTGAAATGGCATCATTTATGGGGGTGTCTCACATACAAGTCCCTCAAAGTCACATCAGAACTGAACTGGTCCCTAAAAAAATCAGTGTTTGAAATTTTCTTGAAAATTTGAAAATTTGCTCTTCATATTGTAAGCATCCTAGTGTCCAAAAAAATTAAAAGGAAGTTGAAATAATGATGGAAACATAAAGTAGACATATGGTCTATGTTAGTTATTAACTATTTTGAGTGGTATGATTATTTGTCTCACAAGCAGAAAATTTAACATTTTGCAAATTGCTAAATTTTCCATTTTTTTACGACATTTTGGTATTTTTCACAAAAAAACACAGACTGTATCGTCGAAAATTTACCACTAACTTGAAGTACAATGTGTCACGAGAAAACAATCTCAAAATCACTGGGATAAGTAAAAGCAAAAAAAAGTTATCCCCACTTAAGTGATACATGTCAGATTTGAAAAAAAGGGCTCTGTCAGGAAGGCAAAAACATGCTGTGTCAGGAAGGGGTTAAAAATCAGGGAACCCGACAAATAGGGGATCCCCGATTTTTAACAACCAGCCCCAGGCTCCAGGTCCGGGGCTGGTTCCCAAAATACGGGGGACAAAATGACTAGGGGTCCCCCGTATTTCAAGAACCAGTCCCAGGCACAACCAGCAAGCAGGGTAATGTCACAGCCGGGGGACACTTATAATATAAGGTCCCGCGGCCAAAACATTAACCCCCTGACCGGTCAGCCTGGCCAGGGGCCCTGGGGGAGTGGGGACCCCCCCAATGAAGGGGTCCCCCCCCTCCAGGACTTACCTGACCAGGCTGAAGCCTGGTACTGTCCCCGATGCCCCTGGGCGGTGGGCATCGGGCTGATTATGGTGTAAAAAAAAAAAAGACTAATCTATTGTTTTTTACTGTGGCACTACAAGTGCCAGCAAGCCTCCCCAGCAAGATGGGACTTGGAGAACCACAAGTCCCAGCCTGCTGGGCATTAAAGGGCCCGCTGGCACTTGTAGTTCCACAGTTAAAAAAATAGTACACAAAACACACTGACACACTTTTAAAATAAAACTTTAATACATACAAAGCCCACACATACTAATACTTACCTATCTTCTTTCCGTAGGTATCCCTGGTCCTGTGTCGTCGTCTTCTGGTTCTGTGTCGTCTTCTGCCTCCATGTCGACCGTCGCTGTCCGGATCCGACGAAATCCATTTGGGAAGCTGTGGAAGGAAACCATACTCACCTGTCCCAGCGCGACGTAGTCCAGGTAAGTGTCTTGGCAAAAAAACAAACCGACAGCCCTTCATTGGGGGGGTCCCCACTCCCCCAGGGCCCCTGGCCAGGCTGACCGGTCAGGGGGTTAATGTTTTGGCCGCGGGACCTTATATTATAAGTGTCCCCCGGCTGTGACATTACCCTGCTGGCTGGTTGTGCCTGGGACTGGTTCTTGAAATACGGGGGACCCCTAGTCATTTTGTCCCCCGTATTTTGGGAACCAGCCCCAGACCTGGAGCTGGTTGTTAAAAATCGGGGATCCCCTATTTGTCGGGTTCCCTGATTTTTAATTACCGGCCCCGGCTCCTTCAGCCTGGTGCTGGTTTCGGCTGTGGGGGGGACCCCACGCCGTTTTTTTTTATTTATTTATTTAATTTTTCTATTTTTTTACACCGCAGCCTGCACGGATCTGACTGATCCGTGCAGACTGCTACAAATAATTCGTATTAGCAGCCGTATATACGAATTCCTACGACATCGGTGGGTTACAAAGCAGTCGTATCTGACTGCTTTGTAAATGACCCTCCGGGACACGACTTTGCATACGACTGAAACAGTCGTATGCAGTCGTAGGGAAAATACTAATACGAAAAACTGGGTTTTTCATATTAGTAAATTTCCCCCTGAGGGTCTCATAAGAGAGATCAGATCTCGCCTATCCCGCCTCAGGTATCCATTTTTGGCAGGGTTCAGAAACAACCAATAACTTTTCCAGACTCTGAGGAATTATATAACCCCTTAGTAAAAGTCTGGAAGACACCTGATAAGAAGTTTCAGATGTCTAAAAGATTTCATTCCTTATACCCATTTTCGGCCGAGTCTAGAGCTAGATGGGAGACTCCTCCCACTCCGGACGCCTCATTGTCACGTTTATCAAAGAAAACCACCCTCCCCATTCCGGGAGCGGTATCGCTTAAAGAAGCACCAGATAAACGTCTTGATAGTGCTCTCAAAAATATTTACACTACCGCAGGTGTCATCTTACGTCCAGCTCTCGCCTCCTCATGGGTAGCCAGGGCAATGGAGACATGGGCCGCTGATTTGATCAGGGGCCTGGAACAGGATACTCCCAAGGAGGAATTGCTACCCTTGGCAGAATGTATCAGGGACGCTTCTACCTATGTTGGGGAAGCAGCCTCTGATGTTTCCACATTAGCAGCAAAGGTTTCAGCTTCTGCCGTCCTGGCTAGACGCACTGTGTGGCTACGCTCTTGGCAAGCCGAGCCAGAAATTAAAAAAGCGGTGGAAGCCCTCCCCTTCTCAGGAGATATGCTTTTCGGGCCAGAATTGGACAAGCTCATTTCCCAGGCCACGGGGGGGAAGTCGACCTTTTTGCCCTCTTTGGCTCCTGCACCGAAGAGGCAATTTGTAAGTCCTTCCGGTACTCTTTACTTAGAAGGGCGCCCACGATTTTGATCGTGGGCATCGTTAGTAAAAAATCTCGGGCATCTCGGGCATTGAATGCACTAAAAAATCGGGTGCAATCAACCGACGAGATGCCCGAGATTTCCCATAGGGAACAATGTTAAATGTCTCAATTGACCCAATTTTCCTGTTCAATGCCTCAATTGACCCGATTTTTCCATAGGAAACAATGTTAAATGGGCCACAGAGGCCAAATAGGCACCCTGAAGTGTATAATGGCCACTCGAATTGTTAACGCCACCCCACAATCAACGTCAACCCGATGCGTGGCGAGCGCAGCGAGCCCGCGAGGGTCGGCGGTACGCGTCCTACGACCTTTTCATACCCCCACTATCCACGTCGGTGTGGAGTTGAGAATAGAAAGTGTGGCGAGCGCAGCGAGCCACCGAGCCCGAAGCGTAGCGAGCCCCGCGAGGGTACGCGGACAGCTGTGAAGCCCGCGAGGGGACGCGGATACCTGTGAAGGTATCCGCGTCCCCTCGCGGGGCTCGCTGCGCTCGCCACGCTTCGGGCTCGGTGGCTCGCTGCGCTCGCCACACTTTCTATTCTCAACTCCACGCCGACGTGGATAGTGGGGGTATGAAAAGGTCATAGGACGCGTACCGCCGCCCCTCGCGGGCTCGCTGCGCTCGCCACGCTTCGGGTTGACGTTGATCGTGGGGTGGCGTTAACAATTCGGGTGCCCATTATTCACTTCAGGGTGCCTATTTGGCCTCTGTGGCCCATTTAACATTGTTTCCTATGGAAAAATTGGGTCAATTGAGGCATTGAACAGGAAAATCGGGTCAATTGAGACATTTAACATTGTTCCCTATGGGAAATCTCGGGCATCTCGTCTGTCGCATCGCACCTGATTTTTTAGTGCATTCAATGCCCGAGATGGCCAAGATGGGCGCCCTTCTAAGTAAAGAGTACCGTCCTTCCTTTCGCTCCTTTTGGGGTAATGCGGGCTTCAGGGGGAGAGCCAGAGGAGGTTTCTCTTCCTTCAGAGGCCGCCGAGGCAGAGGGGCCAGAGCCCCCCAGACCACTGCCAATCTCTCTCTCAACCCAAAGACCACAGACAAGCCAGTGGCATGACGGCCTACCGGCTCACTTGGGGGAACCCAAGGTGGGCGCCAGATTGTTACTGTTCGCGGAGGAATGGAGGTCTCATTGCACCGACGCGTGGGTTCTCCAGATTGTCTCCCAGGGGTACAAACTGGAATTTGCCACACAACCTCCAAACAGGTTCTTCCCAATAGGTCGCCCTCCATCAGTAGAGGCAGGTTTGAGCCTATTCGGGGCCATACAAACCCTGCTCGAGTCGGGAGTAATTATCCCGGTGCCAGCCCTTCAGCAGTGCACGGGATACTATTCAAGCATTTTCGTGGTCCCAAAGCCAGACGGATCTGCCCGACCCATTCTAAATCTGAAGCCCCTGAACGAATTTGTTCTCTACCACAGATTCAAGATGGAATCGATTCGGTCAGTTATTGCATCCCTGGAGAAAGGAGAATTTCTCCTGTCTCTAGATATAAAGGACGCGTACCTGCACGTCCCAATCTGGGGACCTCATCAGCGATTCTTGAGATTCGTACTGCAGGATCGTCATTTCCAGTTCAGGGGACTACCCTTCGGACTTTCTTCCGCTCCTCGGGTTTTTACAAAAATAATGGCATGCATGACCAAGGCTCTTCGTCTGCAGGGGATAACTATTATCCCCTACTTAGACGACCTCCTCCTCAAAGCTCCAACTCGGGAAAAGCTGATGGCAGATGCCATGACAACTTGCAGGTTTTTAGTAAAAAATGGGTGGGTTGTGAACTTCAAAAAATCACAACTCAACCCATCACAACGCCTACAATTTCTGGGCCTCATATTGGACACAGTAGAGGAAAGGATTTTCCTACCACCGGACAAGATCATAGCTCTACAAGCAAAGGTCAGACAGGTTCTGCATCAGAAAAGACTCTCAGCACATCTGTGCACTCAACTCTTGGGTCTGATGGTAGCTGCGTTCGAGGCGGTCCCTTACGGTCGCTTCCATTCTCGGACTTTCCAAGAGAATCTACTATCAATGTTCGGGCTCACACCTTCAAATTCACAAGCATATCATCTTGTTTCAGAAGGCTCGCTCATCCCTGCTTTGGTGGCTTCACACCCCAAACCTGCTTCAAGGACGCAGTTTCAACCCTTGCACATGGACAGTCGTCACAACAGACGCCAGTCTCAAGGGCTGGGGAGCAGTCGCCCTAGGCCACAGGTTCCAAGGACGCTGGTCGCTGCAGGAGACAAAGTTTCCAATCAATATCTTAAAACTAAGAGCAATCAGACTAACTTTACTACAGGCTCACAACCTGCTCCAAGGTCTACAGATCAGGATACAATCAGACAACGTGACCGCGGTCGCATATATAAATCGACAAGGGGGCACCAGGAGCAGGGCAGCCATGCGAGAGGTCTGTCCCATATTAGAATGGGCAGAAGCCCACTCCAAGGCCTTTTCAGCAATATTTATTCCGGGAGTAGAGAATTGTCAGGCGGACTATCTAAGCCGCCAAACGTTCCTTCCAGGGGAGTGGTCTCTTCACCCGGATGTCTTCCATCAACTGACGCTTCGGTGGGGGACCCCCGACATAGACCTGATGGCCTCCAGATTGAATCATCAGGTTCCTCTCTACTGTGCCAGGTCCCTGGATCCAGGAGCGGTGGCAGTTGACGCCCTATCAATACCAAGGCACTACCAACTGGTATACATATTTCCACCTTTCCCGTTGCTTCCAAGAGTTCTGAAGAAACTGAAAAGAGAAACAACAACAGCCATCTTAATTGCCCTGAACTGGCCGAGGAGGGCATGGTACTCGGATCTAAAACTAATGTCAATAGACAACCCGTGGCTCCTACCTCAAAGAGAAGACTTGCTTCTCCAAGGACCATTCACCTTCCAAAACTTACGGCTTCTGCATTTAACGGCATGATTGTTGAGGCCGAATTGCTGAAACGCAGAGGTATCCCATCCAGGGTTATTCCAACAATGCTCCATGCTAGGAAGAGTGTGACTTCGGCCCATTACCACAGGATTTGGAAGTCCTACATTTCCTGGTGCGAAAGGCTCGGCTATCCTAAGGCGGTGTTTAGCCTACCTAGGTTACTAGAATTTCTCCAGGAAGGACTGGACAAAGGTCTTCGTTTAGCCTCTCTGAAGGTGCAACTGGCGGCGCTATCTGTCTTCTTTCACCGCAGGGTAGCGGTCATTCCAGAGATACAAAGTTTTTAAAGGGGGTGTTGAGGCTTCAACCTCCCTTCAGATCACCCACTGAACCCTGGGACTTATCAGTGGTTTTGCGATACTTGCAATCAGACCTTTTTGAACCGTTAGACTCGGTACATCTAAAATATGTCACCTGGAAGACTGTTATGCTAGTTGCATTAGCTTCAGCGCGTCGTGTTTTGGAACTAGGGGCCTTATCATGTCGGCCCCCTTTCTTACAGTTCTACAATGACAGGGCGGAATTAAGGACTAATAGTTCTTTTCTCCCTAAGGTGGTTTCTTCTTTTCATCTTAACCAGCCGATTATCATTCCAGCTTTCACTGAAGACTCTGCTTCCCTAGATGCTGTAAGGGCATTGCGAATATACTTGGAAAAAACGTCAGCATTGCGGAAGACTGATAGTCTTTTTATTCTCTATTGTCATGAACGCAGGGGATGGCCTGCGTCCAAAAGAAAGTTGGCTCGTTGGATGTGCCTCACCATTAAAGAGGCCTACAGACATGCAAACAGGAATTACGGCTCATTACGGCTCATTCGACAAGGTCGGTTAGCACATCATGGGCCCTGGCAAGAAGGGTTTCCCTCTCTCAGGTGTGCAGAGCTGCGACCTGGGCAAGTGCGAACACCTTTGCCCGGTTCTATAAATTCGACGCCTTTGCCAAGGCTGAAACGTCCTTTGGCAGGGCTGTTCTGGGGGAATCTCAGCGCTCTCCCACCCGGGAGTAGTGCTTTGGTATTCTTCCCATACGTCATGACTCTGCAGTGTCCCCTGCTGGTCGAGGGAGAAATAAGGAATTTGGTACTCACCGATAATTCCCTTTCTCCAAGGCAGCTGGGGACACTGCAAGCCCTCCCAGCGCTGTTTTCCTGCCAGGTTATATAGGTTACTACCATGTTCCTACAAGTTGGTCCTTCCTCAGGAAGACTCAGTTTACCATGAGTGTATCATTCATGTTGTTGTTATGTTGGGTGATTCTGTTATCTATACCTTACTTACTAACTCATATCGTTCATCTGATTAAATATTACATGTTTTATGTTGTATATCCTCCTCCTTCTAGTTCTTCTTGCCTTTGTTTCTCTTCCTCTCTCTTCCTCTCTCGGTCACAGTTTTACTAAGACTGGGGCTTGGTGGGGATAGAGGGGGGAGGAGCCAGCCACTTCAAAAGCATCTTAAAGTGCCGACTCCACAGCACCAACACTATGCCATACGTCATGACTCTGCAGTGTCCCCTGCTGCCTTGGAGAAAGGGAATTATCGGTGAGTACCAAATTCCTTATTTTTTACGAATTTGTATTTTCGGGATTTACAATCCCGAAAATACAACAATTCGTATTCCTAAAGATGGAACATTCGTATTTGTATTTACAAATACGAATGTCTACACCATCGATAGGATACGACAGAAATCACCATTCAAAAGAATGGTGGTTCCTGATGTACTAAGCAGCCGTACTGATAATACGGCTGCTAAGTGGTGTAAAACACCCATGCAAATACGACAGGAAAATACACCTTGCTTTCCCTGTCGTATTTGCTTTAAGCCTGCACGGATCAGTCAGATCTGTGCAGGCTTCAGTGTAAAAAAATAGAAAAAAAAATAAATAAAAAAAAAAACGGAGTGGGGTCCCCCCCACAGCCATAACCAGCACCAGGCTGAAGGAGCCGGGGCCAGTAATTAAAAATCAGGGAACCCGACAAATAGGGGTTCCCCGATTTTTAACAACCAGCCCCAGGCTCCAGGTCCGGGGCTGGTTCCCAAAATACGGGGGACAAAATGACTAGGGGTCCCCCGTATTTTAAGAACCAGCCCCAGGCCAAACCAGCCAGCAGGGTAATGTCACAGCCGGGGGACACTTATTATATAAGGTCCCGCGGGCAAAACATTAACCCTACCGACCAGTCAGCCTGGCCAGGGGGAGTGGGGACCCCCCCAATGAAGTGGTCCCCCCCCTCCAGGACTTACCTGACCAGGCTGAAGCCTGGTGCTGTCCTCGATGCCCCTGGGCGGTGGGCATCGAGCTGATAAATGGTGTAAAAAAAAGATTAAACTATTGTCTAATACTGGGGCACTATGAGTCCCAGCAAGCCTCCCCCGCAAGCTGGGACTTGGAGAACCACAAGTCCCAGCCTGTGGGGCATTAAAGGGCCCGCTGGGTAGTGCCACAGTATTAAAAATAGTACAATAAAACACACTGACACACACTTAAAATAAAACTTTAATACATACAAAGCCCACACATACTAATACTTACCTATCTTCTTTCCGTAGGTAGCCCTGGTCCTGTGTCGTCTTCTGGTCCTGTGTCGGCGGTCTTCTGGATCCATGTCAACGTCCTTCTTCAAGTCGACGTCGCTGTCGGCGATGGCGTCCGGATCCGACGAAATCCATGTGGAAGCTGTGGAAGGAAACCATACTCACCTGTCCCGGGGCGACGTAGTCCAGGTAAGGGTCTTGGCAAAAAAACAAACCGACACACGAAACCAGCCCGGACAGTAGGAGCCGCACGGTGTTTGTGTACATCGTGCGGCTCCGCCTCCCGAATGCCGCTATTGGCCGCCTTGCGGCCTAGCGGCTCCTGATTGGCCACCATTGTTCTGAGACTGCTGCTGAAGCCAGACTGACCAGTTTCCGAGTGGTCTCCATAAACATGGCCGCCGGCCTCCTGCACTGAGGACATGTCTAGTGCAGGAGGCCACTACAGAGACTCTTTGGCTTGTATTCAATGCCGGTGCGAGCGGCCGGCGAGGGGGTTAAACTGCGAGGATCGCAGAAAACCAGTGATCCTCGCAGTTTAACCCCCGCGCCGGCCGCTCGCACAATGCAACGTTCCGGGGGAATCCTCGCCGTCACAGAACGGCGAGGATTCCCCTAAACTGCGAGAGCCGCAGCTAGTGCAGCAAACTCACTGTAATTAGCCTCGATTCTCGCAGCTTTTGGAGGCACATACGCAAATTCCCCCTCGCTCAAAAAACGGAGCGAGGGGGAATTTGCGTATGAGGGGGGTTAGTTGAATACTGACAGGGTGAGCGGTTCTGCTCGCAGTCACCGCTCGCCCACGGCATTGAATATATGCCTGTATGTTCCACCTACTTCCTGCCTGTGCGTTTCTTTCTTCCCTATGCTGCAGCCTGCCTCACTAGTGTCTGGCATCAAGGTAAGAGGGAGGGGGACTGTACAGGCTGAGCAGCCTGTAAGGTTCAGTTATTATACAGGGGGGAGCAGCCTGTGGGGGTCCAGTTATTATTTTAAGGGGGAGCAGCCTGTGGGGGTCCAGTTATTATTATAAGTGGGAGCAGCCTGTGGGGGTCCCATTATTAATATACAGGGGGAGCAGCCTGTAGGGGGTCCCATTATTATTATACAAGGGGAGCAGCCTGTGGGGGTCCTGTTGTTATTATTATTATTAATATAATACAGGGGGAGCAGCCTGTGGGGTCATGTTATACAGGGGGAGCAGCCTGTTGTGTCCTGTTATTATACAGGGGGAGCAGCCTGTGGGGGTCCTGTTATTATTACACAGGGGGAGCAGCCTGTGGGGGCCCTGTTATTATTATACAGGGGGAGCAGCCTGTGGGGGTCCCGTTATTTTTATACAGGGGGAGCAGCCTGTGGGGGTCCCTTTATATACAGGGGGAGCAGCCTGTGGGGGTCCCGTTATTGTTGTTATTATTATAATAATAATACAGGGGGAGCTGCCTGTGGGGTCATGTTACACAGGGGGATCAGCCTGTTGTGTCCTGTTATTATAAAGGGGGAGCAGCCTGTGATGTAATTTTATTATACAGGGGGAGCAGCCTGTGGGGGTCCCGTTATTATACAGGGGGAGCAGCCTGTGGGGGTCCCGTTATTATTATACAGGGGGAGCAGCCTGTGGGGGTCCCGTTATTATTATACAGGGGGAGCAGCCTGTGGGGTCCTGTTATTATACAGGGGTAGAAGTCTGTGGGGTCCTGTTATGATTATAAGACAGGGGGAGCAGCCTGTTGTGTCCTATTATACAGGGGGAGCAGCCTGTGGTGTACTTTTATTATACAGGAGTAGCAGCCTGTGGGGGTCCCATTATTATACAGGCGGAGCAGCCTGTGGGGGTACTATTATTATACAGGGGAGCAGCCTGTGTTGTCCTGTTATTATTATAAGACGGGGAGTAGCCTGTGGTGTCCTGATATTATACAGGGGGAGCAGCCTCTGTTGTCCTGTTATTATAAGACGGGGAGTAGCCTGTGGTGTCCTGATATTATACAGGGGGAGCAGCCTCTGTTGTCCTGTTATTATTATAAGATGGGGAGTAGCCTGTGGTGTCCTGATATTATACAGGGGAGCAGCCTGTGGTGTCCTATTATTGTTTTTTTGTTGTTTTATTAATACATATTTTTAAACCGCAAAACCTATAAACTCCCCATCGGGTATCCCCCAGGTCCACACTTTCAACTTCACCATAACTTCAACTTAAACCTTAACAACTAACTTATCTAATAAAAAAGACACAGGCACAAGTGCTGGCGTTTCAAAATGAATGTCAAATTTATTTGACAATTAACTAAACTATATATATAATGGTGGCGGCACCAAAGAATGGTCACTATAGGAAAGTGGGGTTAAAGATGTCTACCATACACACCATCGCTGGTGATCACTCTCCCCGGTCATCCACTCATGCTAGTGGTGACCATCCCCCGGGCAGAAGCATGGCCGATGACCATAGATGTCAGGGGAGAGCGACACCCCACTATCTACACACAAACATCAAGATCTTACAAGGATGACCGTTCTTTACAGCTAGGCCCTAAGCCGCAGCACCGCCACCAACTAGCAAAACGCTCAGCACTGTGTATCTAACCAGTTAAAAACATTGCCCAAAAACAGAGCCACGCCCTCCGGGCTCAAATAAACACCATCGCTTCTATACAGCGCACTCCGCTGAAAGTCGATGGCGTCATGGCGAATAACACCCCCGACGTTGGTCAGCAGATACTTCTCAACTGCAGCGTTCACCTTCTTCCGTGAACGCTCCAGGCGGGGGCAGGAAACAGCATTTCTCCACACAATCCTAGAGATAATGGAGGACCACACCAACCTACATGTTGGCAAACTCTGCGAGACGATATGGAGGTCCCGGACCATCACAGACCGTAGCTCAAGAGCGGAGATCCGCCCTAAGTCATTGCCACCCAGGTGGAATATGATGACTCTTGGGACCCCAAAATTCCGCAGGGCTCGTATCAGCCCAGCCTGCAGTCCTTTCCATAACATACCTCTCTCTCCCAGACGGAACACACATACATCAGAGGCGATGGACGCCCGCGAAGCCCAAAACACAAACGAATGTCCCATCATCCATACGGACTTAACGTCCTGTCGACCTGAAATATGTATAGAGAGGTTAAGGAGCTGTCGACAAACTGGCATACCGCACACACACCACACGGTTTAGGAGAGATGAAAGAAAAACCGTGGCCGACCAGCTCTTGAGGCACAAAACACACCGCCTGGAGTAAACTAACAAGTACGCCATGCCAGATTGTAATTAAGCCAAATTGTGCCCCCAGACGGATGTGAAAAAACACCTCAAAGCCCCCACTGGAAGTTGGCGAGCGCTTATGCGTCCAGTCGACCCATGGTGAAAAGTGACAGATAAAGCAGGCCGAATGTACCTTTGGAATGCTGCCGAGCGCCATCGACCCAGAGACTGAGTCTCTGCGTCGGAGCGGCCCTCCGCAGCCGCCGAGGTAGCAGCCCCAATCCTAAAGGAATGAGACCCAAATTCCTTTGGATCGAGGCCCGTGGCCTCCAGCGCCCGCCCCAAGACGTAACAAAATTGGTTCTTGGTGAGTGGAGACCCATCCTCATGCATCAGCCATGCGCCGGGTAGGTCCGGGCGCACCTGAGCGAAGGCCGAGACCAACGTCACAGGGCATGCCCTTTCCACCGTGCACGGGAGCAAGGACAGCCACCGCCCCCTCCCAGCCTGGTCCATCTTAGAACGTCGCAGGTGACATAGCACCGAGTCAGATTGGACCACCAGATCGTCCACAGCCAGAGGTGAGGGCGTCCGTTTCGACAGGGCCACCAACTCCCCAATCCTGAAGGCTCCATGATAGGCCATCACGTACGCTGTGCGGAACAAAAGGACCTCATAATAAGGCCAGCAAATGTCCCCCAGGGCGTCCAGCAATGCTGGAAGCAACGACATATCAATAGGGCGCCTGCAGTCCGGGAGAGCAGGCGTAGCCCTTCGCCAACCCCGCAACGCCCTGGACACCAAGAATGACCGGGACGGGTCCGCCCTACCCTGCAGCGAGGAGAAAAAAGACACCCCTGCCAAAGTCCTGCGCACGGAGGCGACAGAGCGACCAGCGGAGTATGAACTCCAAACAAAGGCCGCCATGGCCGCTTCAGGTGTCTTACCTGCCTGTGAGGCGGACAGTCGGAACTGCTCCCACTCCTGCCATCCTGCCTGATAGCAATGGAGCGTCCGTGGTGCGATAGCCCGCATGGCTAGCCCCTCCATTCCGGCCTGATCATCTGCCAAATATAAGAGGGACAGTGTTCACCAACAGGAGCTGCCTCAGGCGCCAGGGCCCGGAACTTATCCAAGTCGGCCCTGGACTGCCACGGAGTTCTGCCACGGAGTTCTCCACTCCGGGAACATGTTGTGCCACAAACTGAATGTTAAACAGTAGGCATTTCAGCACTAGACGCGCAAGCAGGCGAACCACCGGCATGGAGACTGAACCCTGCCGGTTAACCACGTGTACCACTCCCAAGTTGTCGCACCAAAATACTATACTAGATTCGCGGAGCCTGTCTGCCCACAGCTCCAGGGCGACTATAATGGGAAACAACTCTAGCAGCAACTCTAGCAGCAACTCTAGCAGCAACAGGTCCCTCCGCCACCCATTCCACGGGCCATGGGGCGGCGCACCATGAGCCGTGCAAGAAGGCTCCGAAACCCACCCGCCCGCTGCATCGGTATACAATTGTAACTGTGCATTGGTGCGGGGGCTCGCTGGCCAAATGAGGACCCCGTTAAAGTGCTCCAGGAAGGAAAGCCAAATGCGTAAGTCCCTTTTAATCTCGGCGGGAAGCCGAACATAGTGGAGGGGGTGCCTGACCCCCGCCATGGACCTCTCCAGCTTCCTACAAACACCCTACCCATGGGTATGACCCTGCAGGCAAAGTGTAGAAACCCAAGGAGTGACTGGAGCTGGCGCAACTGGAGTTTTCCCGTGGCCAATGCCAGGCTGACCGCCCCTCGAAGCCTAGCCAGCTTGTTGAGGGGAAGGCGGCAGCAGGCTGCAACTGTATCGATTTCGATGCCCAAGAAGGACAGGCACGATACCGGCCCCTCCTTCTTGTCCACCGCTATGGGGACCCCAAAATGTTGAAAAAGATCCTGCAGGTATGACAGAATAAAACCGCACCGCTGGGATCCGGCTGGGCCCACGCACAGGAAATCATCTAAGTAGTGGGCCACACCTGACTAGCCTGAACCTGACACCACGCACCAATGCAAGAAACTGCTAAAGCGTTCAAAATATGCGCAAGAAATCGAGCAGCCCATCGGCAAACACCTGTCCACGTAGAAACCCGTGGGGAGGCGAAAGCCCATGAACCGAAACGATTCCGGGTGCAGTGGGAGCAGGCGGAAGGCCGATTCGATGTCAACCTTAGCCAGCAGAGCCCCGCGGCCATGACTGCGCACTATATCAAGCGCCTGTTCGAAGGACTGATACCGCACGCGGCACAAGTCCTCAGGGATGGCATCGTTAACCGAGGTACCCGGGGGGTGCGACAAGTGTTGGATAAGCCGGAATTTGACGCTGGCCTTCTTAGGGACCACCCCTACTGGAGAGAGCACCAAGTTCTCGATAGGGGGCGACTGGAAAGGACCCACCATTCTACCCAAACTCACCTCCTTGGCCACTTTTTCTAAAACAACCCCGGGCATTTGTATCGCGGATTTTAAATTCCGAGGGGCATGGGCTACGATGTTCCCCTGTACGGGGAGGCGGAAGCCCAGACAGAAGACGGACTCTAGGAATTCGGCCTCCCCCCTACACGGGTACCGACCCAGCTGGCTAAGCGGTCGACCCGTACAGGAGAAGGGGCCTTAGTGAGGTGTACCCCCGGCTGCTGCAGCCTGGGGGGCCCCCCCTTGCTTTCCTTTCCTGCAATCTTTGAAGGGATGATTGCCCCAGCATTTGGAGCAAGCATGCTTGAACTTGCAGGTAGCCCCAAGGGCACAACCCGCTCCGTTGAAGGCGAAGCAACGCCCTCCCGCGAAAGGGGGGCTGGGTTTTGCGTGGGGCATGGGTGGAGACCTGCGTGGCAACCGGAGCGGCGGAGGGCTTCGGTCCCATCCAAATCTCCACGTCCTTACACCCGAAAGCCATGATGTTCAAACCTGACTGATTGCGCCGGAAGTTCTCATCATAGGAGTGCCATGATGAGTCGGCCTCAGAAAGGAACATTTCATGAATCATGTGCATGTAACGCACCATGGTTATGTGTTCCTGCAGTCTTGTTTCAAGGTAACAAGCCGCGAACATAAACATGCCCGCCTGCCACCGGTGATAGGTGCAGTAGGCCTCCTCCCCGATACCTCCGCGCCGCTTGGCTGCGCGATATTCCTTTTCGGCCTGTGCTGTCATGGAGAAGAAACTAACGTACTTCCCCTCGTTGATTCTTTCCTGCACGCTGCGCCGCAAACCCCTAAGGACAGCAGTGTTCTCGCATTGGACAACTTGACCCCTAGGAAAGAGCGGGGACCCTGAGCTACCACTGGAACTGGAGTGTCGATGCCGACGCCGCCTGCGAGATCTTCGGCCGCCCTCCCCCCCCGGACGTTCCCGAGTCGGACCCGCCCGAAGAGGAGGAAGTATGCGCCCTACGCCATTTTCGCTTAGCAGCTGACCCACCTGAAGTGCCTCCCGCTGGCACAAGGCTCATCTGAGCAGAAGTATCCACCGTCCCCACTGGAGGAGTCCCGGATGCGACGACCGCCATAGCTGTGAGGGGAGTAGAACCACCGGAAGATGTGGAAGGACTCGCCACCACTGGCTGAGATGGGGTAGGCATCCCGGAAGGGGCATTAGTGGGCTGACTAATAGCGGGCGCCTGACCACCCTGCGGGGGAACCTGACTCATCAGGCTGGACAGCAGGGTCATAAACTGCTGCACCCCCCCATCCGCTGCGGGTAAGGGGGTAGTGGCTGCTGGTACGGCTGCAGAAGTGGCTGGTGCGGACGCAGACCGCAGGGGAAACAGCCTGGACCGTCTGAGGATCTGTCGCCTGGCTATGTGTAAAGGGGACATACCCCTGGGGGCCCTCAAGTGTGTGTCTGCAGGCCCAGCCGGGCCTAATTGCCCCCCAGTGATCGGGCTATGTACTTGTCCTGCGCCCCTGGAGCGCCCCCGTCCTCTGGCCTGCCTGGGAGTATTGGGGGAGGGGACTCCAGAGGGGAGACCCCTCTGCTGTAAGCGGTGTGCCAGCACAGGAATGCTGGAGGGTGGCATGTCCAGTTGAAGGACAACACCCCTTGTCACCGGGCCCTGAATAGCACCCTGCCTGCCCTGGCCCCGCGACCTTCCAGTGCGAGCCCGGCTGGAAGCCCGCGATGCGGCACCGCCGGCGTCATTTCCGGCCATGTGTGTGTGATCTGCGGGGCGGCGGTGGCCTAGCCCGCTACCCCTAGTCAGTGAGCCACGGGCTCTACCCACGCCCGACCCCCCCGTAAGTCTGGAAGGCGCCGCGCGCCCACCGCGGCCTGTGCCTCCGCCGGATTCACTTTCGGCTACTTCATTGTGTGCCGCGGAGCGGCGGGGGCCTAGCCCGTCACCCCGAGTCAAAGCGCCGCGGCCTCTACCCCCGCCCGACCCCCCCCCGGACGTCTGTAGGGCGCCGCGGCCTGCATGCGCTCCACCCGAGGCCCGGCGCCGGACCGCGTCATCAGCCGGCGCCGCGTCTGGAGATGCGGTCGGCTCGGGAGCCGCAGGGCCGCGTCGCGCACGCCTCCGGTCCCCACTGGAACCACCAGGGATGCCGCCGCTAGACCCCGCAGCCCCCCCAGCCAGGTATGCAGCATCTGCCAGGCGGGCGGGCGCGATACCCTGCGCGGACGGGGCATTTTAGCTAAAGGGGCTAAACTGAATGGAAAGAATGAGAGTAAAAGGGGGTGAAGGGAGAGTGAGGGGAAGAGACAGCCTATAAAGAGGAGGATTGATGAGAAAGAGAAACAGAAGTTAGATTTAGTAAGCACGTGTACTACCCAGTCAGCTGCAGCAACAGGTCTTGCCTTCTCAGCAGCTTTTCGGACAGAGGAAGCTTCACATGCTAGCATGTGACTTTTCTTACCCTGTCTATACCCTCCCACTGCTCTGATAGGCCTTATGCCCATCCTGATTTACATATCAGTTGACCTTCCAAGTGTAACCTGAGGAACCCATCAGGGGTTTATGCTCTCTCATTGCTTACTCAGCATTCGTGGTTCTAATTTAACGATGCGCTGTTACTTATGGGCCAGTGCTCTGGACTTTCCCCCAGGCTAAAAGTTGCCAGCCAGCCCCTGCTTATTATCAATGTTCTTTATAGATTATTCTTTATCATTCATGTGTGTATATATATATATATATATATATATATATATATATATATCGTCCAGAGATGAGCAGCACGTCCTCGACGTTCACTTATAATGGGGTGCCCTCCATAACCTCCAGGGTCAATCCATACATGCAGACGGCGGCACTCACCCAAAAACAATTCTCATAGGCAGTGGTATGACCAACGTTTCGAACCTTTATTTAGCGGTTCTTCATCAGGATAACAAACATAGTGCATGAAAAAATATTTATACATACCTGATTCGGTGGGGGGCTCTGTGGGTATGTATAAATATTTTTTCATGCACTATGTTTGTTATCCTGATGAAGAACCGCTAAATAAAGGTTCGAAACGTTGGTCATACCACTGCCTATGAGAATTGTTTTTGGGTGAGTGCCGCCGTCTGCATGTATATATATATATATATATATTGAATAGTGGAGCGAAATTCTTTATTCTCGCACCCGATTGTTCTGTTTGTATATGATGTGCCCACTCTGACTTTTCTTACAGACTTTTGTTTGCACCCGAAGGGACCGAGGATTTCATACAGCAGGGAGCAGTGGTCCTAGAAATAAAGTGGGGTCCTCGTGCAAATATACTCAAAGTGACATACTTGGAGTATACAGCTGGTCCCGTATATATCCATTGGTTTTATTTGTCTGCAACTACTATGCACCTGTAATTAGAGATGAGCACGTACAGATCCTAGAGATCCAAACACCCCCGAACTTACCTGTTCCGAAGCATTCACAAGCTGTTCGCGTCCATCCCACCGATAATACAAACCGAAAACAAGGCCAAAACGTCATCATCCTCCCGCATCGGATTCTCACGAGACCGGATCTCTATAAGTCCCGGCTTCCAGCGTCATCTTCGCTTGGCACGGATGTTTCCATACTGTCTGCAGAGAGGGGAGGGGGACAAACTACACATAGGCATGCTATGGGGGCTGCAGGTGGGGGACAAACTAAAGGGGGAACTAACAGGCTGCCTAACTTTAAGGGGGCTTGTGAAAACAAAAGGGGAAACTACTGAGTAGTTGTACCCTGTACTGGCAGGGTACAACTACTAAGGGGAACTACTGTAATGGACTCACTAGGGGGGAGATGTATTAATATACATCGCTGCCCGGCCGCAGTGATTCTAGCACATATGTATTAACATATGTGGCTAGCATCGCAGTGCAGTGACGGAGGTACTATTATGGAGCATTACTAAGGGGGGCTGCTGTATAGGACTGCTGTGGGGGGAAAACTAAGGGTCTCCCCCCATTTTTTATTAAAATAAAAAAGGTGTTTTTTTAACCTGCAAGGGTTGTCAAGTGTGCCATATAAGTCCAGCTGACCTGTTCAGTGTCCCATATCAATCCATCTGTGCTGTGCTGCCCAGTATCTCATTAGTCCAGGGGAGCTACCACACATTTTTTAGGGCTGCTAAGTGTGCCATATCATACCAGACGTGTTGTATCATTCCAGGGGTCAGTCAAGTGTGCTGTATATTTCTTGGGGTCAGCCAAGTGTGTTATATAATTTCTGGGGTGAGCGAAGTGTGTACTATAATTTCTGGGGTGCTGATAAACCTGGGGAGCTGTCATTTTTATTAAAAGAATAAAAAGTACTTGTGTATTATCACGGCGCCCCCGATATGTGATCGCGCGATTTTTCATCGCATCGCATGCCATACACCCGATGCACTGTGATGCGATGCGATTTCAGCCCCCTATGCGACCAAATGGGTGCTTACAATGTTAAATGCACCCCCCCAGTATAAACGTGAACCCAAAGCATGGCGAGCGCAGCGAGGCCGCGAGGGGTGGAGGTACGCATCCTCCGACCTTTTCATACCCCCACTATCCACGATGGCATGGAGTTGATTTTATAAAGTGTGGCGAGCCCGAAGTGTGGCGAGCACTGCCGCGAGGCCACGCCCCCATTTTTCGCTGCTGTGGGGCATGCCCGGCAGCTCTATGAGCTGCTGGCCAGCCCCCCTGCCTGCAAGGATAGATGCTGTGCACATGCGCACAGCGTCTATTCACGGACTACGGGGGACTCCCAACTGCCCCCCCCCACCGCCGCGGGACACTGCCGGTGGCGGGAGGGACGTGGGAATGTCCCAAAATATCTGGATGTTCCCGCGATAAGCGGGACAGTTGGGAGGTATGCTACCTGCGTCATATCAGTCCAGGGGTGATGCTAAGTGTGCCATATCAGTCCAGGGGTGATGCTAAGTGTGCCATATCAGTCCAGGGGTGATGCTAAGTGTGTCATATCAGTCCGGGGGTGATGCTAAGTGTGCCATATCAGTCCAGGGGTGATGCTAAGTGTGCCATATCAGTCCAGGGGTGATGCTAAGTGTATCATGTCAGTCCAGGGGTGATGCCTTCTGTGCCGTATCAGTCCAGGGGTGATGCTACCTTTGCCGTATCAGTCCAGGGGTGATGCTACCTGTGCCATAACAGTCCAGGGGTGATGCTACCTGTGCCGTGTCAGTCTAGCAGTGAGGCTAAGTGTGTCATGTCAGACCAGGGGTGATGCTAAATGTGCTGTATCAGTCCAGGGGTGATGCCATCTGTGCCGTATCAGTCCGGGGGTGATGCTAAGTGTGCCATATCAGTCCAGGGGTGATGCTACCTGTGCCGTATCAGTCCAGGGGTGATGCTACCTGTGCCGTATCAGTCCAGGGGTGATGCTAAGTGTGTCATGTCAGTCCAGTTTTTGTGCCGCCCACTTGTGTCGCTTTGCATAGTCATCCAGCTACCTCGGTGCAAACTTTTGGCATAAAAACATTATTGTGAGGTGTTCAGGATTTATTGTGAGGTGTTCAGGATAGACTGGAAATTGGTGGAAATTAATGATATTGAGGTTAATAATAGCATAGGAGGCAAAAAAACCCAAATCTGTGATTTTAGTGATTTTTATGGTTTTTGGCAAATAAATACAGATCCAAAACACGAAGGGGTGGCTGCTTCTGCTGCTGCTGCTGCTGCTCTTCTCCTCACTAGTGACTGGGCTGAGCCTCGAGGCTGGGCAGGGCTCCTCCAGTGCACACAGTGTGCAACATGTGACTTCCTGTTAGATCAGGAAGCTAGGGATGGCCATCGTTGCCATTGCCATCGATGGTTGCCATCGATGGCAATTCGGCAACAGGCCATCGATAGTGCTAAACTATGCAATGGATGACCATCGATAATTTTACATATCGATGATCATCCATTGTGTTTGATTGATTGGCCTGTGGGCCAATCAAAACACGGGGGCAGGGCTTCGCGGGTGCCTGGGGCGGAGCTATGCTCCGTGTCCCGACACTTTAAAAAACAAAAACCCATCGTTTTGCTGTTCCATCGATGGAGGGAAACCATCTGGTTCTCCCCCATCGATGGCAAAAGTATTCGACATCGGCCATGAACCATCGATGATTTGAATCATCGATGGTCGATGGCCATCCCTACAGGAAGCTGGGGACGGGGACTTACGCTGCCTGAAATATCTGACAGGACAGGGCAGCACAGAGGAGAGGAGAGGGAAGGAGCAGGTGAGGGGATCCTGCTGCTGGTGCTGCTGCCTGTCATACAGTATGACAGGCACAGGCTAAGGCACACAGCATTATTACTAGAGCGCACCAGACCTTCCGCTGCGCCTCTGCTGTATTCCTCCTGTGGTGTCCACTGTCAGGTCCTCCGCGAATTGTGTGGGTGGCGCTACACCCGCGAGTGGGTGGAGCCATGTTCAGCTATCGGCCTCACATGCGGCCGGCCTCCCGGGAAAGTTCCCGGTGACTTAAATGGCCAATCCGCCCCTGTTGGCAGCCACCAGCACTGGTTTTGCCTGTTACCTTGTCCATTAATAATATGAATTGATCCTAGCCCACCAACCCAAGGCACCCCTGCAAGTGTCCTGAGGCACCCCAGGGTGCCTAGGTACACAGTTTGGGAACCACTGGTCTAAGTGATAAAATCATAGCAATTATCGGAGATGAATTCATTGGGTGTATTCAATGCCGTGGACGAGTGGTGACAGCGAGCAGGGCTGTCTGCTTGTTGTCACCGCTCGCCTGGTCAGTATTCAACTGACACCCCCCGCACGCATACACTGATGTACTACTAGAAAAACACATTTATCTATTG
Source organism: Crinia signifera (assembly GCF_055691185.1). Classification (NCBI taxonomy): domain Eukaryota; kingdom Metazoa; phylum Chordata; class Amphibia; order Anura; family Myobatrachidae; genus Crinia; species Crinia signifera. Next base: position 65,648,728 of record NC_139222.1, read on the forward strand.
CTATCTGTGTAATTCCTCAGGTACACGCACAGTATGTATACAGCAATATGATCTAACACTAACACCAGTGACAGAAATGACCAACCTAAAAGGTAGATATTGCCGCATTTATACAGCTTCATAATCAGGAACGAATACCCTTTAATGTTGTCACCATGGATGTGGGCCCCGAAGACTCGCAGCCCAGTGGTCTGGTCTGAATTAGGCCATATGTTACATGCTGTTTTGAAAAATGACAGGCGCTGATTGGTTGGTGCTTTATCACTCTCCATTTTATCACTTTTCAAACTAAAGGTGCGTACACACGGGGAGGTATATTGCTCAGTGTCTCCTTTTCATCAGCGACCAGAGATGGTCGCTAATGAAAAGGAACCTCTGCCGGGGGAGCCGCAGAGGTAATCAACTGGTCGCAGCAGCAAACTCCTGCGACCAGCGATTAGAATGGGGCTGAAAATGGGAGCGATTTATAGCAGGGGCACTCTCCCATCACTAGCAATATGGTCACCAGCGACCATATTTCCAGCGATTATAGCCCATATCGCTACCGTGTGTACACGGCTTTATCACATCCCCTTAGTACTTGCCCATTACCTCGTTAGCTGCTATATTGCATGCAGAGAACCATGTCACCAGCCTCACCACTGCGTCGCCCAGACTGAAGGGCCATAGGTTAACCCTAGGAGTTGATGTTCCTCAATAGTGACTTGAGATGCCACTGCTGGGTGTCTGTCTTCTTTCTTGGATGGCAGCTTCTCCTGTGATGATTGGTGGTTACATAAACTAGATAATCACAGCTGTGTATGCATTTGCATGCCAACCTGATTTATACTCTACGTGCAAATGCCCCGTTGCCATCCAGTGTCCCCCATGTAGCCACACGAGGAGATGAAGTTCAGTTGTGCACAGCCCATATTGGCCACAAATCCATAGAGATCTATATGTCTGACTTATACAACATGCGCAGGGTGGTACATATGAGATGCCGCGGCTTCAGGCCTTTTGTGGTTATAGAAAACAAGCCCTTTACTGGATTGCATTTCATTGGGGAATGGCTTTGTGGTGCTTTAACCCTTTGAGTGCCCATGAATTTGTCAAAATAGGTGTGAAAATTGCCAAGCAAACATCATCATAACGACCGGCAATGTTACCTTATATAGGAAATATAATCTGTTTTTACACTTTTGTTATTTGAATTGATATAACAAACCTGGCAATTTTAGCAGATATTTTGAACACATGAGATGTTGGTCTCAAAGGGTTAAAAAAAATAACAAAACACACATGCCATTACGCTGACTTGGTAAAATGATGGTAATCTCCATTGTTATAGTGTTGGATGTCAGTACGGTCACTTTGCACGGAGGGGTTTTACACAGACACGATTTATAAACATGTTGGTTTAACTACCTGACATTACTGAAGGAAGAGATGTAAGTAGAGGTGGGCAACACATCCCCTGGCCCAAGCTCTCCAAGCATGTGTCTGCACCAGGTGACGGGTAGTCATACCCATCCAGGGGCACTGACGGGGAGCATGGGCCCCGCTATGGATGTGCAAATGTGAGTAACTGTGACCCTTAGAAACCTAGAATGTGACGGCAGATAAGAATCACTTGGCCCATCTAGTCTGCCCCTTTTTTAGATATGTTGGAGCCGAGAAAGTCGGCTCCCGATTGGCCGCTAGGCGGCCAATAGAATCATTCGGAGGAGAGGCACGGAAGATGAATGTTCTCTGCGTCTCTCCTCAGTCCGAGCGGGGTGAAGCATGACTTGGACTACGGCAGAGAGAAGAAGACGGGATCTTCGCCAGAGGACCTGGTGAGTAGGATTTCCTTCCACAGGTCTCCAAATGGATTTCTTTGGATCCTGGACTCTTCAGCCCTGGAGACCCGGACCAGCCCCGGAACCAAGACCCAGGACTCTGCAGCCACGGACCCAGGAACCAAGGCACCAGACCCTGGACCATGGAGCCCCGGGACCTACCAACGGGCTCAAGATAGGTAAGTATCAGTATGTGTGGGCTTTGGCTGTATTAAAGTTTTATTTTTCATATGTCAGTGTGTATTTGACTATTTTTCATACTGTGGAACTACAAGTACCAGCGGGCCCTTTAATGCCCCGCATGCTGGGACTTGTGGTTCTCCAAGTCCCAGCTTGCGGGGGAGGCTTGCTGGGACTCATAGTTCCACAGTATGAAACAATAGTTTATTCTTTTTTTTACACTGCAATCAGCGCGATGCCCACCGCCCAGGGGCACCGGGGACAGCACCAGGCTTCAGCCTGGTCAGGTAAGTCCTGGAGGGGGACCCCTTTATTGGGGGGGTCCCCACTCCCCCAGGGCCCCTGGCCAGGCTGACTGGTCAGTAGGGATGAATATTTTGGCCGCGGGACCTTATATAATAAGTGTACCCCGGCTGTGACAACCCTGCTGGCTGGTTTGTTCTGGGGCTGGTTCTTAAAATACAGGGGACCCCTACTCATTTTGTCCCCCATATTTTGGGAACCAGCGCTGGACCTGGAGCCTGGGGCTGGTTTTAAAAAATCGGGGAACCCCTATTTGTCGTGTTTCGTGATTTTTCATTACCAGCCCGGCTCTTTCAGCCTGGTGCTGGTTACAGCTGTGGAGGGGACCCAACGCCGTTTTTTTTTTTTTATTATTATTACTTTATTAACACTGAAGGCTGCAAATACAACAGGAAAATAAAGTGTGTTTTCCTGCCGTTTTTGCCCGGCCATTCGCGTCCGTTTTACGCTAATTAGCGGTCGTATTTGCAATACAGCCGGTTAGTAAATCAGGAATCACCATTCTTTTGAATGGTGATTTCTGTCGTATTCTATCGATGGTGTATTCATTCGTATTTGTAAATACAAATACGAATGTCCCATCAATACGAATACGAAAATTTGTAGTTTTGGCATAGTAAATGCCAAAAATACGAATAAGCCCCCCAAAAATCGTATTTTCGTATGAAAATACGATTTTTTTTCCCCACTAATTTTTCTTAGTAAATTTCCCCAGTTACCTCAAACCATATTTGATCCTTATTTTTTTGTAAGGATATCAATATGCCTATCCCAAGCATGTTTACATTGTACTACTGTATTTGCCGCTACCACCTCTGATGGGAGGCTATTCCACTTATCTACTACTCTTTCTGTGAAGTAATTCTTCCTCAAATTTCCCCTCTTCCATTAATCTAGGACTGTGACAGTGGTCATTGCTGACATCACAGACCCTCCTCTTAAATACCTGGGCACGACTGCATTTTTCAGAAACACCCCCCCATAACGCCGGTTTCCTGTCAGTCACATGGCCAGATGCACTAAGCTTCAAAAGTGATAAAGTGGAGAGTGATGAACAGCCAGCCAATCAGCTCCTACCTGACATGTCACAGACTGTTTAAAAAATGTCAGGCAGGTGCTGATTGGTTGGTAGTTTAACACTCTCCATTTTATCACTTTTGAAGCTTAGTGCATCTGGCCCAGACTCTGGACAGTTTGTGTTTATGATCCATTTGCATTTTCTGACGCTAATCACCCTTGCACATGCATTATGCGACATAGGATTAACATCTTCTATCTGACCCCCACGCCAGCCACAAAATAATAATATAACCATAAAATACCATTAATAAAATTATATAACAGAAAGACTCAGACACAGTGATTGCCATTCATTGGTTATTTATTTATCTATTAGAACTAAATCAATTAGGAAATGTATGGTGCCCATTACCTTCCACCATCTGAGGGGTGTCCCATGTATATACCATATAATCACACAATCATAAGTAACCATAATATAAATAAAGACTCAGAGACATGTATTTGGCAGAATAAAAGGTGGAATTTATTTGAAACACATTAAAATATATTTAAATATTTAAATATGTTTAAACTAAGATTGGTGGCAAAGGGGTCTATTGGGGAAGCAGTGAGAAGAGTGGAGGGAGGAGCCAGTAGAGATGTTACCAATAGCAACCAATCACAATTCTCCCCTCTTTCCACTGCTTCGTGGATAGCTCCCAAAGCATTCAAATTTAGTAAAATGGATGATCTGCCAAAAAAAATAAAAAATGTTTAATTGAATGCCAATTAGCCGAATAATGACAAGCTTCAGGGCCAATCAGAAGCAACATAAAGACACATGAGGGAATAGGGGGTTGGGGGAGAGCAAGGATAACACAAGTAGAACTCGGCAAGAGGTGAAACCAAAATCCTGCTGAGGGACTGAAGAATTTGAAATTGAGAGCCAAATTTTAATGTGCCAAATTAAGTCCGTCAGTTCAGGTAAAAAAGGTAAAATCCCTCAAGACTTCTGCTGACAACAGCAGCAAGTAGCTAATTCCCGAGTAGGGTAGACAGGGGGAGACAAGACAACAAGGACATGATCAGTTAGAATAGTACTTACGTCCTTGGATTGCACCCCTGGATGTTTGGGGGCAATGATGTTCTTGATTTCCTCTAAAGATGACGCTGGGGAAATCTGCTCAGGTCAAAGCATCGGGCGCGGCACAGGGGGCAGATGCTGTTGACGTCCAGCCACTGTGTCAGGCATGAGACGTGGAAAACATGCCTGCAGGATGTGACCGCCACTTCCTCACAAACCCAAAACTGGGAGATGCAGATGGTGCAGGACTCTACAGCGCCGCCTCCTGTAAAGGTGCATCTCCTGTAGGATGGAAGGCGGGCAAGGATGACTGCTGGTCTCCGTGCTACCAAGGATGGTGCTGCCGCTGCTGGTGCTCCTGAGGACGGTGCCGCTGCTGGTTGGTCTGCTGCAGATGGTACGCCTGAAGATGGTCTGCGGCGTCCAGATCGTAGCCAGGAGGTGTTTGGATATGGCCCAGTTCCAAATAACTGGGCCAGTTCCCTCCGGCTCATTGTTGATGGTAAATTGCACCAAAGGTGCACAGAAAAAAAGAAAAGAAAACACAGATGTTAATGTGCGCTGATCTCTCTGATCACTGATAATACCTGGAGGAAACGCTGTAAAAGCTGGATATTTTATTCTTGTGCTCACCTCTGCTCCTGCTCAAGAAATGCCAGTGAGAGGCCAGCACACTGAGGTTTTACACCTGGCATGTGGCATGCGGGCGGGAGTTGGAAATGGCAGTTGGTCTCTCTGTCCCATGCCTCACATCATCTTCCCACTGATATTACACAGTAACACATTTGGGAAATCAGTGAAAAGTGAGAGATTAGTGCTCAGGGGTCACCACACCAAGGGCAGGATGGTTTTTGGGCATGGGGACCCAGTATTTTAATCTGTCATTGCCTCTGCCATCTGAGGAGCAAACATATCTATCTATATTTCTACACATATCTACTGTATCTATCTATCTATCTATATATATATATATATATATATATATATATATATATATATTTATTAGGGATGGCCATCGTTGCCATCGATGGCAATTATGCAACTGGCCATCGATAGTGCTAAACTATGCAATGGATGACCATCGATATTTTTACATTTTAATGGTCATCCATTATGTTTGATTGATTGGCCTGTGGGCCAATCAAAATATAGGGGGTGGGGCTTCGCAGGTTTCGGAGCTATGCTCCGTTTCCCGGCGCTTTGACAAAAAACAGCAAAACATTGTTTTGCTGTTCCATTGATGGAGGGAAACCATCTGGTTCTCCCCCATCGATGGCAAAAGTAATCGACATCGGCCATGAACCATCAATGATTTTGAATCATCGATGGGCGATGGCCATCCCTAATTTTATATATATATATATATATATATATATATATATATGCATATATTAGTGTTGCTTCAGGTGTCACTCCTGGATGTCCAAACCATGATTTTCGTGTATAAACTCCGGTGCCCTCCAAGAAGATGGTCACTGCTGACCACTCGATACAATAATGGCTTGGGGGCGGCGGTACTCGGAAGCAAAAAAGTAGACAAGAGACGGTGTGTGTTCCCACACACCGCTTCTTGTCTATTTTTTTGCATCCGAGTGCCGATGCCCCCCGGAGCCGCCGCGGGTGCAGATCTTGGTGGTAGTAGCAAATATTCAATCGATATATACAGTGTATATATATATATATATATATATATATATATATATATATACACACACATATACATACATACATCTTTGCGGCCACAGCTTATGCTACGGAATTTACATATCGTAGCGCCCGCACCACCCTGGGTCCACACCACCCTCCCGTGTCCACGCCACCATCCATTACCTTTAGTAAAGTTGTGGCGAGCGAAGTGAGCCTGCAAGGGGACAATGATGCTATTCTGAAAGCGGCTAATGTAACTGGCGTAAGCTGTGGCCGCAAAGATGAGGAATTACCAACAATTCTGTCCTTAAGAATCTTCTGTCTCTGGAGAATGTGGTGAATGACAATGTTTGACGACAATAGTGGGGGTGGGGGGGGGGTTCTGATTTCTGTTCAATATATGGCGGTCAATGAGGTTTATGTCTGTGTGCTATGTATGATACACAATGATGTCTGTGTATAATATATAGGTGTAATAGGTATTCTGACGTGAAATATATTAGGGCAACTTTGGCCCTCCATCTGTTGCTGAACTACACATCCCAGCATGCACTGCTACATATTTTGCTATTAGCCATGTTAAAACTGCAGCAAAAGCATTCTGGGATGTGTAGTTCAACAACAGCTGGAGGGCCGAAGGTTCCCCATCCCTGCCTTAAATTGTGATAATAGTTGGTATATAATATGATCAATATAGCTGCCACCACATCATGCAGTGTTCCAGCTTCTTCTACCACATTTACTGTATGTGTGGATCTGAGCCAGTGTTGCCAGTGGTGCCGATAAAGGGGGTACTAATTACCAATGGGGCCCCATTACCTGCCAGCAGCAGCTCTTCTCAATCCAGCACATGCTTCCATGTGCTGGGCTGCAGTGTGGCCAGGGTGGTGATTAAAGTGCTATTTTTCTCTAGATTTTTACTAAAGGGTGCATGGCCACGCCCCCTGAAACGTGCCGGGGCCCAGCTAGGCTCTGTACTACCCAGCATGCAATAGGCTCCTGACGTTGGCACCTCTTTGTTACACATCTTCATCATCCTGCACATTGGTCCTTTCACTTTTGATGAGCACATTTTCACCTTCCAGTTTTCAGTGGGGCTGATGCATGTAACGAGCACCTGGAAATGGGGAGGCCTTGGTACTTTTCTCATGTTTTATAGTAACACTTGTCCATATAACAGGACTATGATTTGTCACATGCTGTGCCGTGCAGTCCCCCAGTTATTGCAGGCGTTCTCCATCGTCACATTAATGCATATATACAGATGGAGCCCTCCCCAGCCAGCCTTCTCTGGAGAGCCATGGTGAGCCAAGGCCTATTGTTCTCAGCAGCAATACAATACATTACTGGATTAGCAGAGTAATCCTATTACTCACTTAATCCTATTAAAGGGCTAGATGAGGATGGCTCTATCTGTAGGAGCCGATTCAGACCCATTCGTTAAGGTCCAAATTCGTCCCCGATCCCGATGTTCGGGGTTTGCACATGTGTGAATATGCGCATCCGCAAACCCAGGGAGCAAGTAGCCTAGGCAAGTTTCACACTCACCGGCCCGTTGGCTCCAGGAGAGGCGGGAACCGGCGGACAGCAGCAGGGGAACGTACCTATAAAAACGCTCCCCTGCTAACGTCTATGCCTGAGCGGACCCCGGGCGGCTAGGCTGCAACAATACGAACAAGACTGAATCGGGCCCATAATGTCAATTCATCCAACCTTTCTATTGTTCACAAAAAAAATTCTAAAAATCGCTTGTATGTAGGTCGGTGTTTTTAAAAAGGTGCAAAAAAAAAAATGACTCCACAATAAAATCACTTAACGTTTATGATATTTACAATCAAATCTATAATTTATTTTTATGGGCATTTGCGTTTTGTTGTAGAAAATAGGTTCCTGGCAGATTTATTATGGATTCACTTACCAGGGGAAACGCCAAAGGCAATATCACACAATAGTGAATATAAGAATGTAGTTTATACATTTCATTAACTTGTGCTCTGATGGTCAGCATAGTATGGCATCTTATGGGCATCTTATGCCCAGGATGCACACACCGGACCCCTCCTCATCAGTTGACACCAAGGCAGGACTAGTCATCTGACAAATGTCATAAGGACCAATGGCCTGATGCACCGTTCAGACAGTCTTGAGGCCTTTTCCCAGCAGTTCCGCCAGACTGGTATGCGCATATTGGGGCGTGGCATGTGACCACACCCCCTGTTTGTGTGCATACACAGACAGAAGGAATGCCAGGGCTTAAGTTTAGTCCCAGTTTATCCCTGACAGCATCAGTGGTGAACCATTTACACCTGAAAAGGATGCAGTTCTAGGATTCCCTCCAGTCTCTCTTCGTTATCGCATGCGGAGCAGCTTACAGAGGTAAATAGGTCCAAAGTTTGCAGTGAGATGCGGAACGACCAACTCCCCTATGCGGCAATTTGTGTGGAAATTAAAAGTATTTCTGAACACATCCCGGAAGGATCGGAGGCTCTGGATCTCGGCATGGACTCCATACTCCGAGGCCGCCAGCTTGAGGGCTCTCTCCACTACGCACTCGTTCTGGAGTTGGGAAAGAGAGCAAGTGGCGTACACCACCTCTCCTCCTGGTGCCGCAGCCCGAAGGCCGGATCTGTGGGGAAATAAGAGAGAATCATTCTCCGTACAAGACAATCTGAATGGTGGCAACATTTTACCTCTAGAATAACATAACAAGAATAGCAAGGAAACACACACACAGTATAGGGGGTCGATCCTAGGGTGCGAGGTGCCGTTCCCACAAAGCATAAACGCCAGCAACGACTCCCGATTTTGCACCCTACAGAGGCTGGTTTCACACAGAATTGCTCACTATAGGCGATCGAGCACTTTTTGTCTGAATTCCAGCCGTCCAGATGATTTGTAAGTATCTTTTTAGAGAACCACCTGATACAAACATTCAAAAAGTTGTGGCAAGATAGAAGAAATGGAAGTTTTCCATAATCACTTCAGAGGAGCTGATACTTGTAGTGCCACACTACAAAAAAAAACACCTCTGCCATTTAATATGCAGTAAAATTGAAGTTCTTAGCATAATTTTAGCAAAAATGATGCAGGATCACTAACATTTAGAAGGTTCAAGTCCAGACTGCAGGACACCGGGCCAGCACAATCACACTGACTCAAGGCATCAAACTTGTAACAAGGGGGTAGATGAATGAAGCAGTGATAAGGGAGGAGAAGTGAGCCAGAAGGGGAAGTGGCCCACGGCAACCAATCAGCACCGAAGTAACATCTATAATTTGCATAATATAAAATTATACAGAGCAGCCGATTGGTTCCCATGAGCCATTTATCATCTGTTACATATCATGTCCCCAGTAGTACCTGTTACATATCATGTCCCCAGTAGTTCCAGTTACAGATCATGTCCCAGTAGCGCCAGTTACAGATCATGTCCCCAGTAGCGCCAGTTACATATCATGTCCCCAATAGCGCCGGTTACATATCATGTCCCCAGTAGCGCCGGTTACATATCATGTCCCTAGTAGCGCCAGTTACAGATCATATCCCTAGTAGTGCCAGTTACATATAATGTCCCGTGTATCGCCAGTTACAGATCATATCCCTAGTAGTGCCAGTTACAGATCATGTCCCAGTAGCGCCAGTTACATATATCCCTAGTAGTGCCAGTTACAGATGTCCCCAGTAGTGCCAGTTACATATCATGTCCCCAGTAGCGCCAGTTACATATTATGTCCCAGTAGTGCCAGTTACATATCATATCCCTAGTAGTGCCAGTTACATATGTCCCCAGTAGCGCCAGTTACATATCATGTCCCCAGTAGTACCAGTTACATATCATGTCCCCAGTAGCGCCAGTTACATATCATGTCCCCAGTAGTGCCAGTTATATATCATGTCCCCAGTAGTGCCAGTTACATATGTCCCCAGTAGCGCCAGTTACATATCATGTCCCCAGTAGGCCCATTACATATCATGTCCCCAGTAGTGACAGTTACATATCATATCCCTAGTAGTGCCAGTTACATATCATATCCCCAGTAGTGCCAGTTACATATGTCCCCAGTAGCGCCAGTTACATATCATGTCCCCAGTAGTACCAGTTACATATCATGTCCCCAGTAGTGCCAGTTACATATCATGTCCTCAGTAGTGCCAGTTACATATCATGTCCTCAGTAGTGCCAGTTATAGATCATGTCCCCAGTAGTGCCAGTTACATATCATGTCCCCAGTAGTGCCCGTTACAGATGTCTCCAGTAGTGCTGATACAGATGTCCCTAGTAGTGCTAGTTACATATCATGTCCACAGTAGTGCCAGTTACATATCATGTCCCCAGTAGTGCCAGTTACGTATCATGTCCCCAGTAGTGCCAGTTACGTATCATGTCCCCAGTAGTGCCAGTTACGTATCATGTCCCCAGTAGTTCCAGTTACACATGTCCCCAGTAGTGCCAGTTACAGATGTCTCCAGTAGTGCTGATACAGATGTCCCTAGTAGTGCCAGTTACATATCATGTCCTCAGTAGTGCCAGTTACATATCATGTCCACAGTAGTGCCAGTTACATATCATGTCCCCAGTAGTGCCAGTTACATATCATGTCCCCAGTAGTGCCAGTTACGTATCATGTCCCCAGTAGTGGCAGTTACATATCCTGTCCTCAGTAGTGATGGTACAGATGTCCCCAGTAGAGACAGTTACATTATCATGTCCCCGGTAGTGCCAGTTACATATCATGTCCTCAGTAGTGCCAGTTACATATCATGTCCCCAGTAGTGCCAGTTACGTATCATGTCCCCAGTAGTGCCAGTTACATATCATGTCCTCAGTAGTGATGGTACAGATGTCCCCAGTAGAGACAGTTACATTATCATGTCCCCAGTAGTGCCAGTTACATATCATGTCCTCAGTAGTGCCAGTTACATATCATGTCCCCAGTAGTGCCAGTTACATATCATGTCCTCAGTAGTGCTGGTACAGATGTCCCCAGTAGGTTTTTAGCCCCACACACACAAAAATATTACATTCTGGAGATTATGGTTTATGGAATAATTTGGAGAACGGATATTTGGATAAGGGATACTCAACCTGTAATTATATTATTACCCAGATCCGTTCCAAAAAAAATCATTGAATACTGTACAGATGTAGTGGGATTCATCTTTGCAGGGGATGGCGACGCCAGCCGCCATCCCCTGCCCCGCGCCATCTGTATGCCGGAAGGTGACGCGCGCACGAGGTCCGGTGACGGTGCTGCCCATCGGTCGCCCGGTGCCCACACTGGGCGACCGCACCCCCCGCATTGCCCTCAGACAGTATTGTGTCCGCCTTGCCGCCCGGATACTGAGACGCGCGTGCGTGGGGGACGCACGCGCATCTCAGTCAGTTGGAGCGCTGTGTTGCTGGCGGATCGCCAGCAGCATGCTGCTGGCAATTCGCCAGCAACAGTAAGGGCGGCTACATCTGTAGTTCCAAAATTCCTGGCACAATACAGAGACCTGGGTATCAGTGACCAGGAGCATAGTCTGCAGCAGTGGCACCTATGACGCTGCTTTGTCCTCATACGATGGAAGATGTTTTTCTCCTCTAGAAGGGAATGCCAGTCTGTGGTACATGGAGCATCTACCAGAACCTGCAGATCCAAGATGAAGAATTATATTCTAAAACAACACTGGGCACAGTGGTGGGGGAGGGGATCTATGGTCCTGCAACCAACAGTGGCTTGTTGGCTTAGCTAAGACATGCAGGGGCTGAACAACACACAGTAGGAAACACTAGGGAGATATACAGTAGGTGACATCCACTCTAGTACATACCACCCGATTTTCGGGTCCTGTCCCGCTGTTCCACCCGCGGCCGGCATTGTCCTGCTGCGGGGGGTGGCAGTTGGGAGCCCCCCCAAGCTGATTGAATAGATGCTGTGCGCATGCGCACAGCGTCTATTCGCGGCTGAAAATGGGGTTGCGGCTAATTTGCATAAGCCGCACCCTCATTTGCATAGACCCGCCCCATTCCCGGGCGTATCCCTATTCCAGCAGCCAAGAAGTTGGGAGGTATGCTAGTATCCCAGTGTAACCCAGGTCCAGTGACCAGAAAACACAACCTGCACAGCTTGCAGGGTTGTAGCCAGAAAGCACTGATAATGGTCATTGGATCTCTGCCATTTTTTACCTAACGTTTTGTGTGAACAGCTATTACTGGGAGGGAGAGATTACAGCCCCCCTTTATGGTCCTGACCACTCCAGTTTTACCCTAGGGAGATACATTACCCACCCCCCCCCACCCCCGTGCCTGCCGGCAAGCGATGCACCAAATATGTTTTAAGAGACAGTCAGGCTTGTCCCCATCTATGCACAGGGGCCACGATAAGAGCACATCTGCTCCTTACTGTATGCGTGCTGTGTATGTGTGTTGTGTGTATGTATATATGCTGTGTGTGTGTGTGTATGTATATATGCTGTGTGTATGTATATATGCTGTGTGTGTGTATGTATATATGCTGTGTATGTGTGTTGTGTGTATGTATATATGCTATGTGTGTATGTATATATGCTGTGTGTATGTGTGTATATGTATATATGCTGTGTGTATGTATACATGCTGTGTGTGTATGTATATATGCTGTGTGTATGTATATATGCTGTGTGTATGTATACATGCTGTGTGTGCATGTATATATGCTGTGTATGTGTGTTGTGTGTATGTATATATGCTGTGTGTAGGTATATATGCTGTGTGTATGTGTGTGTGTATGTATATATGCTGTGTGTATGTATATATGCTGTGTATGTGTGTTGTGTGTATGTATATATGCTGTGTGTGTAGGTATATATGATGTGTGTATGTATATATGCTGTGTGTGTGTGTGTATGTATATATGCTGTGTGTATGTATATATGCTATGTGTATGTGTGTATGTATATATGCTGTGTGTGTGTGTGTATGTATATATGCTGTGTGTATGGTGTGTGTTTTTATCCTTAGTGGGTCTCCCCTTATATTAAGTACCCCAAGCTCCCTGGATACTTAGGGCCGGATTCAGACTTGATCACAAAAGCAAAATCTTTCTCAAAAGGGTAAAACCATGCTGCGCTGCAGGTGGGGCAGATGTAACATGTGCAGAGAGAGATTTGGGCGAGTTATTTGTTTCTGTACAGGGTAAATATTGAATGCTTTATATTTACACTGCACATTAGAATTCAGTTTGAACACACCCCACCCAAATGTATCTCTCTTTGCATGTTACATCTGCCCCACCTGCAGTGCAGCAGGGTTCTTCCCAATTGAGAAAGATTTTGCGTTTGGGAACAACTCTGAATCAGGCCCTTAATCAGGCTCTATCCCCAGTGACAACTTGTGTCTGCAGACAGCCCCTTTCCCCACTGTAGGTCTCCAGCCTGGCATTTAGGGGAGATCACTAGTTTCCTGTGACTTGGAGATGGCATCTTATCTCGGGTCAGCCCACCGTGTGAACAAGATAAGTTCCAGATCTGACCCGGGACTTTGGTGGGAAGGGGTAGACGTTATAAGTTACACTGCACATAGGGCGCATTGTCGGGTGCAGTAAGAGTGGAGGAGATAAATAATAAGCAGCAAAGAGAAGGTTCATGTTTATAATACCCCTTTCACATCGCACCTAATTACCGGGTACAAGCCGGTTTCTTGCCGGTTCGACCCGGTAATTAGGGTGATGTGAAAGGGGTTTCCGGGTCCCGCAATCAGGTTGCAACACGGCAATACGAACTGGTAAAAAAGAAGGGTTCTTACCATTTCGTTGCTGTGCAGTATGAATGGGTTAAACGGGTCGAGCGACCCTTTTCCCATTCACACTATGGAGGAGACAGAGCTTGGAGCAGCGCCAGCTCTCTCTCTGATGACGCGCTGACACTGTTGCAGTGTGAACATGCACATGCAGGGTCGCACTGGGACTGAACCAGTTAAAAGTCCCGGTGCGACCCTGGATTTGCGATTTGAAAGCGGCATTATAGACAAGTTACGTAATAAGGGATACAGTTAGCTAACAGCTAATCCTGATTTTGTTACCCTGACCAACACTGATTGGTCACTTCGACAGGCAGCCTCATTTAAAGGAGGTTTAGAAGGGTTGTGGATTTTAATATCCTTATCTTTTATCTTTGTTGCTTATTGTGTTCTACGGTGGAGTGCGTGGTAGTATACCTGCGCACCGAGTGATTAGCTGCAAAGCACTAGGCACGGTCTGACTTCACCGTCCTGATAAATAGACAGTCATAAAAAGTAGGTTTTTGTGCTGAGCTCTATTGTGTTCTACGGACAGACAGCCACTTACCCGGTCATACATGCCCTCCTCTGGCCAGTCTGTCCCATCCCACGAGGTGACACGCACTCTGTCCTCTGTACGCAACTCTTGTGGGATGTAGGCCTGTGGGACCCTGCGCAGGCGGTTGCAGCGGGAAATAGAGGAGTCGTTGGCTGCAAGGTATGCCTGAGGGGGACTAAAGAGAGAGTAGGGCAGGGGGAGCAGAGGCGGTCCTGCAGCGATGCATAACCCACAGCAGAGAGAGCCAGCACCGGGAAGGGTGATCCCTGGAGAGGACAAGGGCCTGTGCAGTGCTGTGAGCTGCTGACCTGTAAGGAGCGGGGGCTGCGCAGCTGTGACCAGGAATGGCGCCAGGAGAGCCAGGCTCCTCCAAGTCCCCTACTGCTGCCACCTGCCAGAGGGAAGGGAACCGCGCTGCCCCCACTAGCTGCCAACCACAGGATGAGCCCCAAACCCGGAGAGAACAGAATGATGTTGTGTGCTGCCGAGGTGTCCTACATACATAGTGCCTGCCCGTGAAGGAGCCGAGAGGGTGAAGACTAGAACCTCGAGGAAGAAGGTGCTGAGGTGGTAAATTACCTGGGAGCACACCCAGCCGGAGGATTCCCCCGGGGTTGCTCCGAAGAAGATAGAGGACGCAGCAAGTGGAGACCAAGGACTGCAGGCACCACGGAGGACACCCGCTCTCGAGGAAGGACACGCAAAGGACCCCTAGCTGGAGACCTGTAGAAGCCCCCTCAGTGGTGCGGAGCTGCCCCTAGAGTTGCCTGTCCGAAAGTGTGTTATGAACACTAGGCAACATCAAGGACAAGAGCCGCGCAGAGGACAGGTGACAGCCCAGCGGAGGAGAGGACAGAGGAAGATCCCCAGCCTGATAGGAGCCGGGGGTGGAAGCAGAGGCCGACCCAGAACAGCACGACAGGCGGAGCCATGGACGACCCAGCATCTCCTGCTGCAGGAGCCGATGACACAGGACACAAGACACTAATGCTGTGTACACACGGGGGAGATAGGTGCTATAATCGCTGGGAATATGGTCGCAGGCGACCATATTGCCAGTGATTGGGAGTGTGTCCCGGCGATAAATCTCCGGGTGCACGCTCCCGTTTTCTGCCCCATTGTAATCGCTGGTCGCAGGAGCTTGCTCCTGCGACCAGCTAATTACCTCTGCGGCTCCCCCAGCAGAGGTTCGTTTTCAACAGCGACCATCTCTGGTCACTTGTTGAAAAAGAGACACTGAGCAATATATTGCTCAGCAATATATTGCTAGCAATATATCTCCCCCGTGTGTACGCACCTTAAGACTCCTACAGTGTCTGCTGTTTCAGGGGCGTGGGGTGTAGCGCCTTCGGATCCGGGAGCAGCCTGAGTTTTTGACTCATCCACTGATACCACAATATTTTCTGCTCAAACTACATAATATTAATAATTAGCCACCATATATAACCAGGAGGAATAACTTTAAGTGGGGGCAGGACGGAGACTGTGTACAGACCAATTGTTCTAAATATACAGTTTAGTCATTGGCACAAAACAGCAAAATATGTTAAAATTAAAAAAGTGCATTAAGGAAAAAGTGAATAGAAATTGGAGCTGTGTTTCCGTGTCGCTGTACACTTATACAGTGCCCGTGTCAGCAGATTTCCACATACACAATTTTCTTTAATAACTCATGGCGACCTATTCCTGTGTTGACCTTTTTCATGCAGCCTTTTGGATTGTGTCGACCGTTTTCAGCGTCAATTTAAACCAGGTCGATCTTTTTCATATGTAGACCTTTTCACTGCCGACCAATAGATCTAATTACTGTCGACTTAATGATTCTCACCCCTGGTCACAGCATCTATAAACTGTTATGTAGGACAGGAGACAAGTCCCGAAAACTAAAATATCATAAATTCCCAAACGTTGGGCAAAAGAAGCAGCCTCTGTGTTTTCCTTCACATGTAGTCATACAGGTAGAGTCGGACAACAGGAATAATAGGCGCTACATGATAATGTATTTATAGCATTCCTCCCAACTGTCCTGATTACAGTGGTATGGTCCCGCTATTTAGAGCCTGCCCTGATGTCCCTTGAGTTGAGGTGATCATGGCTGCTCTGCTTTGTGGAGCAGCCGGTGATTGCTGGATAGGTGCCGTGCGCAGCAAGGAGAGACGGGGCTGGGTACGCTGGCAAAGAAGATGGAAAACCCGGGGCCTCGATGCCCGGTCCCGCCCCCGTTGCACATAGCCCCGCCCCTTTCCAGGGCCAGCTGCATGCAGGTCCCACTGATCTATTGGTAAAAGTTGGAAGGCATGTTTGATGTTCTGTGTATACAATACATTCCTTTTTCTTTTTTAATAGTAGGATCGGCAGCAATTAGCTGTATGCTCTGGCCTTCGTCTGCGGATCTTCGCCTCCAATGAAGTGTATGGCCTTTGTCAAACATACATAAAAAAAAAAAAAATGATACCCGATCTATTGTCTGCGGGCGCGGCCTGACGGGCAACCCGTACAGACAGACGTGATTCTAGTCTGGCTCTAAACACAGATATTTCTCCATTCCCTGGAGAGAAATTGGCCTCACATTCCTTGCTGAAACAGGTAAGGATCATATGGTCGACCTAAAGATTGTCGACAGTCATTAGGTCAACATACTGCAAGGTCGACATGGGTCAAGGTCAACAGGTCATTTGGTCAAAAAAAGCATTAGGTCGAAATGGTCTAGCTCAACATGGGGTTTTGTACTTTTTTTTTTTACCCGAATGCCGACACAGTCAACATGGACACAGGATTAAGTGCACCGCATCCCCTCGCATGTCTGGCTGTGCTTGGCACTCTATGTTATTCTCCCACCACACCCTAGTGCAGGCATTCCCAACCACGGTCCTCAAGGCACACCAACAGTACAGGTTTTAGTGATATCCAGGCTTGAGCACAGGTGACTTAATTAGTACCTGTGATTTGGATTAATCCATCTGTGCTGAAGCCTGGATATCACTAAAACCTGCACTGTTGGTGTGCCTTGAGGACCGTGGTTGGGAACGCCTGCCCTAGTGGATGGTAGGGCATGAAATTCCGCCTGTCGGCACATGTCGGCTCAAAAAACCCCCCAAAGATCCAGTGAAAAACCCAGTCGACCTAGACCATGTTGACCTAATGACCTGTCGACCTAGACCCATGTCGACTTTGCAGTATGTCGACCTGATGACTGTCGACCATCTGATATCGCTGATACAGGTTAATAGATAGAGGTTATCAATCCGCACGGCCTGTAATTGGTATAGCTATCTCACCCCTGCATTACTATATTAAGGGGGAAATTTACCAATATGAAAAACCTAGTTTTTCGTATTGGTTGTTTCCCTACGACTGCATACGACTGTTTAAGTCGTATGCAAAGTCGTGTTCCGGAGGGGGATTTACAAAGCAGTCAGATACGACTGCTTTGTAACCCTCCGATGGTGTAATGATTCGTATTAGCGGCCGTATATACGGCTGCTAATACAAATTATTTCTAGCAGTCTGCACGGATCAAGTCAGATCCGTGCAGGCTGCGGTGTGTAAAATAAATAGAAAAATAAATAAATAAAAAAAAAAAACGGCGTGGGGTCCCCCCCACAGCTGTAACCAGCACCAGGCTGAAGGAGCCGGGGCCGGTAATTAAAAATCAGGGAGCCCGACAAATAGGGGCTCCCCGATTTTTAACAACCAGCCCCAGGCTCCAGGTCCGGGGCTGGTTCCCAAAATACGGGGGACAAAATGACTAGGGGTCCCCCGTATTTCAAGAACCAGCCCCAGGCACAACCAGCCGGCAGGCTAATGCCACAGCCGGGGGGAGACTTTTTATGCAAGTCCCCCCGGCCAAAGCATTAACCCTACCGACCAGTCAGCCAGGCCAGGGGCCCTGGGGGAGTGGGGACCCCCCCAATAAAGGGGTCGCCCCCCTCCAGGACTTACCTGACCAGGCTGAAGCCTGGTGCTGTCCCCGATGCCCCTGGGCGGTGGGCATCGGGCTGATTATGTTGTAAAAAATAGAAAAAACTATTGTTTTTTACTGTGGCACTACAAGTGCCAGCAAGCCTCCCCAGCAAGCTGGGACTTGGAGAACCACAAGTCCCAGCCTGCTGGGCATTAAAGGGCCCGCTGGCACTTGTAGTTCTACAGTTAAAAAAATAGTGCACAAAACACACTGATACACTTTTAAAATAAAACTTTATTACACACAAAGCCCACACATACTAATACTTACCTATCTTCTCTCCGTAGGTATCCCTGGTCCTGTGTCGTCTTCTGGATCCATGTCGACGTCGTTCTTCAAGTCGACGTCGCTGTCGGCGATGGCGTCCGGATCCGACGAAATCCATGTGGAGCTGTGGAAGGAAACCATACTCACCTGTCCCAGCGCGACGTAGTCCAGGTAAGGGTCTTTGCAAAAAAACAAACCGACACCCCGAAACCAGACCGGACTTACGGAGACGCACGTGTGTTTGTTTACATCGTGCGGCTCCGCCTCCCGAATGCCGCTATTGGCCGCCTTGCGGCCTAGCGGCTCCTGATTGGCCGCTAGGCCGCAAGGCGGCCAATAGCGGCATTCGGGAGGCGGAGCCGCACGATGTAAACACCGTGCGTCTCCGTCAGTCCGGTTTGGTTTCGGGGTGTCGGTTTGTTTTTTTGCAAAGACCCTTACCTGGACTACGTCGCGCTGGGACAGGTGAGTATGGTTTCCTTCCACAGCTCCACATGGATTTCGTCGGATCCGGACGCCATCGCCGACAGCGACGTCGACTTGAAGAACGACGTCGACATGGATCCAGAAGACGACACAGGACCAGGGATACCTACGGAGAGAAGATAGGTAAGTATTAGTATGTGTGGGCTTTGTGTGTAATAAAGTTTTATTTTAAAAGTGTATCAGTGTGTTTTGTGCACTATTTTTTTAACTGTAGAACTACAAGTGCCAGCGGGCCCTTTAATGCCCAGCAGGCTGGGACTTGTGGTTCTCCAAGTCCCAGCTTGCTGGGGAAGCTTGCTGGCACTTGTAGTGCCACAGTAAAAAACAATAGTTTTTTCGGTACTTGTTTCCTAGAACGGCCACAACGATTTAGATCGTTGTGGTCGTAAGATAAAAAATCGGATCGGTCGCATCGCATGCGATTTGGTCGCATACGATGCGACCGATCCGATCTGCCGATTTTTCACCCGATTTTTTTTTTTTTTACACCAGATTTGTTTAAATTGCCCCCCCAAATGTTAATAAGTGTGCTAGACCCCACGATAGACGTGAACCCGAAGCGTGGCGAGCGGCGGCGGTGCGCGTCCTCCGACCTTTTCATTCCCCTACTATCCACTAGGGCGTGGAGTGAGAATATAATAGTGTGGCGAGCGCAGCGAGCCACCGAGCCCGAAGCGTGGCGAGCGCAGCGAGCCCCGCGAGGGGACGCGTCTAACTTCACAGGTATACGCGTCCCCTCGCGGGGCTCGCTGCGCTCGCCACGCTTCGGGCTCGGTGGCTCGCTGCGCTCGCCACACTATTATATTCTCACTCCACGCCCTAGTGGATAGTAGGGAAATGAAAAGGTCGGAGGACGCGCACCGCCGCCCCTCGCGGGCTCGCTGCGCTCGCCACGCTTCGGGTTCACGTCTATCGTGGGGTCATGGCGGGCACATAAAAAATGTGAAATGGGTCATATTGGCCCATTTCACCTTTTTTATCATTTTTCCCTATGTGAGATGGACTTAATCAAGTCCATCTCATCTTGTGCCATTATAATGGCACAAGACCGACCGATTTCAATGTTAAAAGATTTTTTAACATTGAAGTCTATGGAAAAATCGGGTCAATCGGTCGGTCGCATCGCGGCCGATTTTAATTGGTCGCGACCGACCGATTGACCCGATTTCTGTCAATCAAATGGAAAAAATTGTAAAAAATCGGCCACATCGTGAGGATCGTGTCCCTTAATTAAGAGCCACGATCACTCACGATTGTGGCCGTTCTAGGAAACAAGTACCGTTTTTTCTATTTTTTACAACATAATCAGCCCGATGCCCACCGCCCAGGGGCATCGGGGACAGCACCAGACTTCAGCCTGGTCAGGTAAGTCCTGGAGGGGGGGGACCCCTTTATTGGGGGGGTCCCCACTCCCCCAGGGCCCCTGGCCAGGCTGACTGGTCGGTAGGGTTAATGCTTTGGCCGGGGGGGACTTGCATAAAAAGTCTCCCCCCGGCTGTGGCATTAGCCTGCCGGCTGGTTGTGCCTGGGGCTGGTTCTTGAAATACGGGGGACCCCTAGTCATTTTGTCCCCCGTATTTTGGGAACCAGCCCCGGACCTGGAGCCTGGGGCTGGTTGTTAAAAATCGGGAAGCCCCTATTTGTCGGGCTCCCTGATTTTTAATTACCGGCCCCGGCTCCTTCAGCCTGGTGCTGGTTACAGCTGTGGGGGGGACCCCACGCCGTTTTTTTTTTTTATTTATTTTTCTATTTTTCTATTTTTTTACACTGCAGCCTGCACGGATCTGACTGATCCGTGCAGGCTAAAACGCAAATAGAACAGGAAAATGGTGTTCTATTTTCCTGTCGTATTTGCGTGGGTGTTTCACACCACTAAGCAGCCATATTGTCAGTACGGCTGCTTAGTAAATCAGGAATCACCATTCTTTTGAATGGTGATTTCTGTCGTATCCTATCGATGGTGTAGACATTCGTATTTGTAAATACAAATACGAATGTTCCATCTTTAGGACTACGAATTGTTGTATTTTTGGGATTGTAAATCCCAAAAATACAAATTCGTAAAAAAAAGGTGTATTTCTCCCTACGAATACACCTTTTTTCTACGAATCCATTTTGGTAAATTTCCCCCTAAGTATCAATTGGTAATGGGGGAGGCGCACCCAGGAATATGTATTAGACTTGGAAGCAAAGAAAGATAAAGTATTCGTACAAGGGGCAATCTAGGTTAGCATATATTAATGTTCTGATTAATGTTATAGGTACATTAATAAAGTGACCCAAGAAACAGAGAATTGGCTAAAACATGACCTTTATTGATTCATTTATTAAGGACAGCGAAATATTAAAAACATAAGTGAAAAGTGATAAATGTGAAATAAAGTGCATTCGAAAAATAATTCAAATAAGTCTGTTACGTGTGTGTTATCGGTCATAGCATGTGTGTCTGTAATACTGTTATTAATCTCCACGCAAATATCAATTATTGCTCTAATTAGGCAGTCTTGTAAATTCATTATCAAAGGGACATGTGCACGTTTCAAGATGACGGGTGCAGCAAAATTGTTAGGAATAAAGGTGCGTACACACGGGGCAATATGATCGCTGGCAATATATTGCTAGCAATATATTGCTCAGCAATCATATTGCCCAGTGTCCCGTTTTCATCTGCGACCAGAGATGGTCGCAGATGAAAATTTAAACACTGCTGGGTGAAGAGGCAGGGGATGTCGCTGGTCGGAGGAGCATGCTCCTCCGACCAGCGACCATTCAGGGGCTGAAAACGGGAGCGCGCACCCGGCGATTTATCGCTGGTGCACACTCCAATCACTGGCAATATGGTCGCTCAGCGACCATATTCCCAGCGATTTCAGCCCCTATCGCCCCCGTGTGTACACAGCATAATCGCCCCCGGATGACGTCAGCGAACCGGGACCAGGGCGGTCTTTTCGTATGGGCTTAATGGGCACTTGCTCTGGGGCCCCAGGTGTATAAGGGCCATACTCTGATAGCTGTCCACATCTGACCTGTTAATTGCACATCCCAGTCAGAATTCTCAGGTTCTCTCTGACTTAAGGTGCCCATAAACGTCTCGATGCGGGCGTGTATTTTGAGCTTAAATAGCACGCATCGCATGCCTTGTACATGCGTTGTGCATGCAATGCGATGAAAAGCAAGTACAAAAAGTATGTGCAGCACATACCTTTTGTACAGTGCGATGAGATGCCGCGGGAGCGCGCATCTCAAAGCACACATTGCACCCGCCGCATTGGAATGTGTATGGGCACCTTTAGAGTTTTTCTGAGGAGGGGAGAATAGGTAAGGGTCCCAGTGCATTGCTTTGCCCAGGGGCCTACACTGCTGTTACGACGGATTCAGTATGAAATCCCGGCGGTCGGGATCCCGGCGTTCAAAATCCCGACGCCGGAATCCCGACTGCCGAAATCCTGACAAGGGGGGCACGTGGATCGCCCCCCCCCCCTTGCGGGCTCGCTGCGCTCGCCACGCAGCGGGCCCGGTGCCTCGCTACGCTTGGCACGATAATTTATTCTCCCTCCAGGCCTGTCGTGGACACCCACGGAGGGAGAAAATGTCGGGATTCCGGCATCGGGATTCTGAATGCCAGGATTCCCTCCAACGGGATTTTAACTGCATCCCGTTAAGACGGCCCTGGCCGGGACTGAACCGTTTCAACGTCCCGGTGCGACCCTGCATTTTGCGATGTGAAAGCTGTATCAGTGTGTCCGGTCATGTACTTTGACTATTCATGATCCAGCACTGAGATTGACTTATTTGTGAAGGCAGGAGAAATATTTTCATGGTCGCCAACCATCAAAGGATTTCTCCTGCAGCAGTGGAATACGAGGGCAAGTGTCTTTTTACACATCCCCTTGCATTGTAGGGAGGGGAAACGGTGGGAACAGTGACGTAGCTACTTTTTATGCGCCCCCCCGCCGCTAAAAAAAATTCGCCCCCCCCCTCCCCCTCCCCTCGGCAGCCCCCCCCCCCCCCCCCATGCCTATACCCGCTGCTGGCTGCGGTACCTGTATGCCCGGTCCCGTAGCGCTGGCTCCTGCTGCTAATAATGAAACGTGACTCTTAGAAAATGGCTGCCCCCCTACTGCAGACAGAAAACTGTCTGCAGTAGGGGGGCAGCCATTTTCTAAGTGTCCGTTTTCATTATAGAAGCAGGAGCCAGCGCTAGGAGAGACGGGACTGTGACAGCAGTCACACAGCACGGCAGGCAGGCAGGCAGGTACCGCAGACGGCAGCGGGTAACTATAGCCCCGCAGACCCCCGGCGCCCAAACTTGCTCTGCGCCTCCCCGCCACTGCGGGGGCTGCGGAGCTATAGTTACGCCAGTGGGTGGGAAACGGTATTCGGCAGGACGGCCTCTCTAGCAATCAGGCACATCCCCCGGTGCTCCTGTATAATGCCCCATTCCCAGCAGTCACCTCTCCGGTCACATCCCCAGGTTTTACTGTATAATGCCCCAATCCCAGCAGTCACCTCTCTGGTCACATCCCCCCGGTTTTACTGTATAATGTCCCAATCCCAGCAGTCACCTCTCCCTCACATCCGCCAGGGTTACTGTATAATGCCCCATTCCCAGCAGCCACCTCTCCGGTCATATCCCCCGGTGTTACTGTATAATTTCCCATTCCCAGCAGTCACCTCTCTGGTCACATCCCCCTGGTGATACTGTATAATTTCCCATTCCCACCAATCACCTCTCAGGTCACATCCCCCTGTGTTACTCTATAATGCCCCATTTCCAGCAGTCACCTCTCTGGTCACATCCAACGGTGTTACTCTATAATGCCCCAATCCCAGAAGTCACCTCTCTGTCACATCCGCCAGGATTACTCTATAATGCCCCATTCCCAGCAGTCACCTCTCTGTCACATCCGCCGTTTTTACTGTATAATGTCCCAATCCCAGCAGTCACCTCTCTGTCACATCCGCCAGGGTTACTGTATAATGCCCCATTGCCAGCAGCCACCTCTCTGGTCACATCCCCCGGTTTTACTGTATAATGTCCCAATCCCAGCAGTCACCTCTCTGTCACATCCGCCAGGGTTACTGTATAATGCCCCATTGCCAGCAGCCACCTCTCCGGTCACATCCCCCGGTGTTACTGTATAATTTCCCATTCCCAGCAATCACCTCTCTGGTCACATCTCCCGGTTTTACTGTATAATGTCCCAATCCCAGCAGTCACCTCTCTGTCACATCCGCCAGGATTACTCTATAATGCCCCATTCCCAGCAGTCACCTCTCTGGTCACATCCCCCGGTTTTACTGTATAATGTCCCAATCCCAGCAGTCACCTCTCCGTCACATCCGCCAGGATTAATTTATAATGCCCCATTCCCAGCAGCCACCTCTCCGGTCACATCCCCCGGTGTTACTGTATAATTTCCCATTCCCAGCAGTCACCTCTCTGGTGACATCCCCCCGGTGTTACTGTATAATGTCCCATTCCAAGCAATCACCTCTCCAGTCACATCCCTCGGTGTTACTCTATAATGCCCCATTCCCAGCCGTCATCTCTCTGGTCACATCCCCCGGTGTTACTGTATAATGTCCCATTCCCAGCAGTCACCTCTCTAGTTACATTCCCCTGATTTTACTGTATACTGTCCCACACCCAGCAGTCACCTCTCCGGTCACATCCCCCGGTGTTACTGTATCATGTCCCATTTCCAGCAGTCACCTCCCCCGGTGTTACTGTATAATTCCCCATTCCCAGCAGTCACCTCTCTGGTCACATCCCCCGATGTTACTGTATAATGCCTCATTCCCAGCAGTCACCTCTCCGGTCACATCCCCCGATGCTAATGTGTAATGACCCATTCCCAGCAGTCACCTCTCTGGTCACATCCCCTGTGTTACTGTATAATGTCCCATTCCCAGCAGTCTCCTCTCCGGTCACATTCCCCTGTGTTACTGTATAATGCCCCATTCCCAGCAGTCACCTCTCTGGTCACATCCCCCGATGTTACTGTATAATGCCTCATTCCCAGCAGTCACCTCTCCGGTCACATCCCCCGATGCTAATGTGTAATGACCCATTCCCAGCAGTCACCTCTCTGGTCACATCCCCTGTGTTACTGTAGAATGTCCCATTCCCAGGAGTCTCCTCTCCGGTCACATTCCCCTGTGTTACTGTATAATGCCCCATTCCCAGCAGTCACCTCTCCGGTCTCATCCTCCGGTGTTACTGTATAATGTCCCATTCCCAGCACACACCTCTCTGGTTACATTCTTCTGATGTTACTGTATACTGTCCCATACCCAGCAGTCACCTCTCCGGTCACATCCCCCGGTGTTACTTTATAATGCCTCATTCCCAGCAGTCACCTCTCTGGGGTTACTGGATAATGCCTCATTCCTGTATAATGTCCCATACCCAGCAGTCACCTCTCCGGTCACATCTCTCGGTGTTACTGTATAATGTCCCATTTCCAGCAGCCACCTCTCCAGTCACATCCCCCCAGTGTTACTGTATAATGTCCCATACCCAGCAATCACCTCTCCGGTCACATCCCCCGGTGTTACTGTATAATTTCCCATTCCCAGCAGTCACCTCTCTGGTCACGTCCCCCCCGGTGTTACTGTATAATTTCCCATTCCCAGCAGTCACCTCTCTGGTCACATCCCATCCCCCAGTGTTACTGTATAATGTCCCATACCCAGCAGTCACCTCTCCGGTCACATCCCCTGGTGTTACTGTATAATGCCCCATTTCCAGCAGTCACCTCTCCGGTCACATCCCCCGGTGTTACTGTATAATGCCTCATTCCCAGCAGCCACCTCTCCAGTCACTTCCCCCGGGGTTACTGTATAATGCCCCATTCCCAGCAGCCACTTCTCCGGTCACATACCCTGGTGTTACTGTATAATGTCCCATTCCCAGCTGTATCCTCTATGGTCACATCCCCAGGTGTTACTGTATAATGTCTCATTCCCAGCTGTATCCTCTACGGTCACATCCCCCGGTGTTACTGTATCATGTGCCATTTCCAGCAGTCACCTCCCCCGGTGTTACTGTATAATTCCACATTCCCAGTAGTCACCTCTCTGGTCACATCCCCCGATGTTACTGTATAATGCCTCATTCCCAGCGGTCACCTCTCCGGTGTTACTGTGTAATTCCCCATTCCCAGCAGTCACCTCTCTGGTCACATCCCCCGATGCTAATATATAATGACCCATTCCCAGCAGTCACCTCTCTGGTCACATCCCCTGTGTTACTGTATAATGTCCCATTCCCAGCAGTCTCCTCTCCGGTCACATTCCCCAGCGTTACTGTATAATGCCCCATTCCCAGCAGTCACCTCTCCGGTCTCATCCTCCGGTGTTACTGTATAATGTCCCATTCCCAGCAGACACCTCTCTGGTTACATTCTTCTGATGTTACTTTATACTGTCCCATACCCAGCAGTCACCTCTCCGGTCACATCCCCCGGTGTTACTGTATAATGTCCCATTTCCATCCCCCCGTGTTACTGTATAATGTCCCAATCCCAGCAGTCTTCTTTCCGGTCACATCCCAGGTGTTACTGTATAATGTGCCATTCCCAGCTGTATCCTCTCAGGTCACATCCCCCGATGTTACTGTATCATGTCCCATTTCCAGCAGTCACCTCCCCCGGTGTTACTGTATAATTCCACATTCCCAGCAGTCACATCACCCAATGTTACTGTATAATGCCTCATTCCCAGCGGGCACCTCTCCGGTGTTACTGTATAATTCCCCATTCCAGCAGTCACCTCAGGTCACATCCCCCGGTGCTAATGTATAATGTCCCATTCCCAGCAGTCACCTCTTCGGTCACCCCGCCCCCCATTGTTACTGTATAATGCCCCATTCCCAGCTCTCACCTCTCCGGTCTCATCCTCCGGTGTTACTGTATAATGTCCCATTCCCAGCAGTCACCTCTCTGGTCACAACCCCCGATGTTACTGTATAATGTCCCATTCCCAGCAGTCACCTCCCCCGGTGTTACTGTATAATGACCTATTCCCAGCAGTCACCTCTCCGGTCAGCAGCTGGATGATTTTGTTGGTGAGTTTCAGGATCTTATGGTCATTGTCTCTCTCATTTATCAATGATTAGATTAGATTAGATACAACTTTATTGTCATTATCCTAATTTAGGACAACAAAATTCAATTTAGCATCTATCCGTATACAGCCATATTATAAAAAACCAGAAGTCCATACAATTTATACAATGAATACTAAAAACCCAATAACCCCCCACCCAAGCTACGTTCCCTATTTAAATTAACAATAGCCCTTGGAAAAAAGCTATTCTTCATCCAAGTCGTCCTATTCCGTAGGCACCTAAACCGCCTACCTGACGGTGAGGTTAAAGCACAGTCTTGGAATCCTGGGTCCTGATCCCTCTTCTGAACACATAGGGACGGCTGCTGCTGGGTGTCTCACATTCACCGTCCTTCTTTGGTGGTACATAATCCTAAGTGAGGAGAAAAATGTTAAATCAACTGCACTGATGGTATAGCAGCTCTCATAAATGCAAAGGTTCTGAGGGGTAAAAAAGAGCGCTGGGATAAGTTTATACGAGTGACACCTGTAAAGTAAAAATGTATTAGTAAAATAATGTTTACACTCCTTTTGGAGGATGTGAGGTGAGAGAGGGAGATTGTCGTGCTGTCCCTACTAACCCTAACCTTACAGAGGCAGCGGTATTCCTCAGCTCAGTTGTTGTCCGCTTCTGGGTGGAATCTTCTGTTGCGGCTTTGGTCCCAGGACGCGGCTTGCTGACGTCAGCGACTGGCGTGTCGGTACTTCGGGCAGCAGCAAGACGGCTTCTCCTCTCCTTAAGTCTCCAACGTGTTTCATGCCTCGCTGGGCACTTTGTCAAGGTGGGGTGACTGATAGAAGTTGCTCCCTGTATGTAAGGAAATGAAGTAGAAATTGACATCCAATTTTAACATTTTGTGTATTTCAAAAATGTAAAGAAATAAAAAAAGTTTGGACATTTTCCGAAAAACAATCTGGTTGGAACAAATATTTTAACGACATTTTGGGTGTCACGAACGGGGAAACGGTGTCAAGGCATGCATTATATGTAATAGTAGAGTGCAAGACTAATAAAAAGACTAATAAAGAGATTACATCTCCATATGTGCCAAAGTGGTTTGTGCAAAAGGCTAGTGAACAGCTAACGAACCCAATACACCAATCATGTCCAAACTATGGCCCGCCAGCTGTTGTGAAACTGCAAGTCCCATCATGCCTTGCCACAGTTTTGCTATTAGGGAATACTAAAACTATGGCAAGGCACGCTGGGATGTGTAGTTTCAAAACAGCTGAAGGGCCACATTTTGGACATGCCTGCAACATACGCTCAGTGACAAACAAGCTTTAAAATCAAAGTCAATTGTTTGGTGACCCGACTCCCAGGCTGCACATCACCTGGATTTCTCCTCGCACCCTTCACACACAGTAGGGCAATAAGCTGCATCTAGTTTATTTAGGGCGCAAAAATGCAGCCGACAAGACCAGGGCAAGTGCTGTGAACAATTCATTAGCTCCCACTACATTAGGCAAGAGCTACGGGTGCACAAAACAATTGAATCACCATTATATGTTGTTTAGCACCTTACATAAATTATATATATATTTCTTATTATTATTATTTTAATATGCAGTACAGTAAGACCAGCAACCCTTACCACCAGCATAGCTCTGCCCCAACACTCATGAAGCACCGCCTACATGTTTTGATTGGCCCACAATCCAATCAGTCAAAGAAAATGGATCACCATCAATAGGTAAAAACATTGATGGTCATCCATTGCATAGTATGCCACAATCAATGGGCAGTTGCACTATTGTCATCAATTGCAAAGACGTCCATCCCTAAAGCTGTGCGCACACAGTGCAAGTGAGCCTCTGTGCTAAGATTGCAGTTAAGCACAGATGGCTCAGCATTGTGTGCTGAACAATCTGTCACAGCCAGTGTTCTCTGGTGTGAGAACACTGGCGATGACTAGATTTATAACTGGATGCAGTGTAAATCTAGTCAGGCAATAGCGACGCGCGGGACCGCGCAATCGTCATCACCAGAGGGTATACACGTGGAGTGATCCTTTTCTCATTTCTAAGCGATCTAGTCAGATCACTTAGAAATAAGCCTCATATCCCCCTGGGTGGGATGTATTAATGTACATCACTGCCCCTCGCCTGCCAGCCGCCGCGATGCTACCGCATATGTACTAACATATGCGGCTAGCATCGGGTTGCGGTGACGGAGACCCCCGCGATACCTGTAATGTGTTGTGCGGGGGTCTCTGTCACATCCTGGCGGCTGTCAGTGTCCCCCTGCCTCTCCTCCTCCTCCCTACAGCCGGATGTCCTCCCGGCTGTGACACCTGCTGGGGGAGGAGTAGATCGATGGAGGATGGGAGGGGGGGTCGCAAGGACGGCGGGCGGCGATAGAAGCCCATAGGCATCTATAGGGTATCGCCACCCAGAGGTGGCGATACCCTGCCAGGCGGAGATGGGGCGGACGGGTAATGGTACATAGGAAAATGCGGTAAAACCCCCGTTTTATCACATTTTTCCCTTTAGTACATCCCGCCCCCTGTGTGTATGCCCCATTAGGATGGTAGATAATACAGTATACACTTTAGACTACAGTATAACTAATGTGACAATAATCCCTGTATAACCATCCAGCAAGCAATCCCGGCGGGTGACATGTACTTGGTGTCACCTGAACGCAGCAGTGATCCCAGCCTATATACAGTATGCCCAGTTATCCTACATCTGCACTAATGGCTACGTGCAGTTTGCTAGCCTGTACGGTTTGGCGCACCTGTATCTCACCACATTGGCATGCCGGGCACATATTTACCATTACAC
Source organism: Crinia signifera (assembly GCF_055691185.1). Taxonomy (NCBI): domain Eukaryota; kingdom Metazoa; phylum Chordata; class Amphibia; order Anura; family Myobatrachidae; genus Crinia; species Crinia signifera. Next base: position 65,678,677 of record NC_139222.1, read on the forward strand.
TCACATGTGTTTATTATCATAGAACATAGCAAAGCGCGCATAGCTACTGCAGCAGAGAGAGAACATATGGTATACACACAGAGGCTTCCCATAGATTATAATCTGGTCTATATACACCTGTGTCACACTTTGGGAAAGCAGATAGATAATATACAGTGTATAATAATGCAGACAGCACTGGGGCTGAGATATTACAACCTGAGCCATAGAGTAGCGCTGCTGAGGATACACTGGTATGCCCATACACATAGATATCCCCAGTAGCACCATGCAGCAGCCCTGTGGGAGTCACATACGTGACCAACATACAGACTGAGCTCCAGTCCTCACCCACAGGTTGCTCAATGCTCAGGGGGTGTTCTGCACATGTGCACTTACCACATACTTGCTTACTTTTGAAAATTAGTTTCAGGGAGATTATAGATCGCACTGAAAGGCATTGTGCAGAGCACTCTTGAGGGGGCGTGTCACAATCTACCCAAGGGGTGTGTCTATCTCCATATATGGGTGTGTCTACTGTGACCAAGTGGTGTGTCCTGCAGCGGCACATAAAAACGAAAGTACAAAGCGCAGTACTGGCTACACACTGATCTCTCAGCTACATTACACGGAAGGGCTACTCCCTGACATCACAGCTACATTACACAGCATGACTGACATCACATAGCAGGGCTACACATTGACATAACACATGAGGGCTGCATGCTGACATTACACAGCAGAGCATAATACTGACATATACATCATTATATAGAGTATATGTGACATGCTATACATTTGGTAGACTTGTGGTTGTTGTTGTTTTTTAAACAGGGCACCTTGGGGGGGTTTAAACTAGACATCTCCTCTGCAGGTCCCACCCTATTAGAATATGAGACAGGGGGAATCAGGGACAAACAGAGAGAAGTGAAAGAGAGAAAGTGTGTGTGTGCGTGCGCGCGAAAGAGAGAGATAGAGAATGTCAGGGGGGGGGGTAGGTAAATGAAGGAAACGTGAGGAGGAGAATGAGAGAGTGTCAGAGTGTGTGAAAGATAAGAGATAAATAATTTGGCTGTAAGGAAAAGTGAGGGAATGGCAGAAAGAGTGAGAAAGTGTCAAGGATAAAGAGAGGGTGAGAGAGAGAGTTCCCAGGATAGAGAGTTGCTGGAGATGTTATAATTGGAGTCACGGACAGAGAATGGGGCTAAGAGAGAGGGAAGAGAGAAATGGGGTGATAGAGGGTGTCAGAGGGGCATGAGAAGCAGGCTTTGCCTGCTCTTAGCCTGCATCGTAAGCATGACAACAGAAGCATGAGTTTGACTGGAGAGAAGTTCTGAAACCATCTCATCTCCTATTTTACAGGTACATGAATCCCATTTGAACATCTGATGCTTTCATTTAAAGAACAGTCTGCATTGTGAATTGTTTTGTTACTTGGAGCCTGCAACTTCCCCCCTCCACTAATTAGCCTGTTGAGGAATTTGTGCAAACACCAGCCCCTCCCCCTGTACCAGCTGACCCAAACTTTCCTTTAATATTGGAAATGTTTGCAAGCCTGCTTTAAAGGCTTTGCCTGCTCTTAGCCTGCATCGTAAGCATGACAACAGAAGCATGAGTTTGACTGGAGAGAAGTTCTGAAACCATCTCATCTCCTATTTTACAGGTACATGAATCCCATTTGAACATCTGATGCTTTCATTTAAAGAACAGTCTGCATTGTGAATTGTTTTGTTACTTGGAGCCTGCAACTTCCCCCCTCCACTAATTAGCCTGTTGAGGAATTTGTGCAAACACCAGCCCCTCCCCCTGTACCAGCTGACCCAAACTTTCCTTTAATATTGGAAATGTTTGCAAGCCTGCTTTAAAGGCTTTGCCTGCTCTTAGCCTGCATCGTAAGCATGACAACAGAAGCATGAGTTTGACTGGAGAGAAGTTCTGAAACCATCTCATCTCCTATTTTACAGGTACATGAATCCCATTTGAACATCTGATGCTTTCATTTAAAGAACAGTCTGCATTGTGAATTGTTTTGTTACTTGGAGCCTGCAACTTCCCCCCTCCACTAATTAGCCTGTTGAGGAATTTGTGCAAACACCAGCCCCTCCCCCTGTACCAGCTGACCCAAACTTTCCTTTAATATTGGAAATGTTTGCAAGCCTGCTTTAAAGGCTTTGCCTGCTCTTAGCCTGCATCGTAAGCATGACAACAGAAGCATGAGTTTGACTGGAGAGAAGTTCTGAAACCATCTCATCTCCTATTTTACAGGTACATGAATCCCATTTGAACATCTGATGCTTTCATTTAAAGAACAGTCTGCATTGTGAATTGTTTTGTTACTTGGAGCCTGCAACTTCCCCCCTCCACTAATTAGCCTGTTGAGGAATTTGTGCAAACACCAGCCCCTCCCCCTGTACCAGCTGACCCAAACTTTCCTTTAATATTGGAAATGTTTGCAAGCCTGCTTTAAAGGCTTTGCCTGCTCTTAGCCTGCATCGTAAGCATGACAACAGAAGCATGAGTTTGACTGGAGAGAAGTTCTGAAACCATCTCATCTCCTATTTTACAGGTACATGAATCCCATTTGAACATCTGATGCTTTCATTTAAAGAACAGTCTGCATTGTGAATTGTTTTGTTACTTGGAGCCTGCAACTTCCCCCCTCCACTAATTAGCCTGTTGAGGAATTTGTGCAAACACCAGCCCCTCCCCCTGTACCAGCTGACCCAAACTTTCCTTTAATATTGGAAATGTTTGCAAGCCTGCTTTAAAGGCTTTGCCTGCTCTTAGCCTGCATCGTAAGCATGACAACAGAAGCATGAGTTTGACTGGAGAGAAGTTCTGAAACCATCTCATCTCCTATTTTACAGGTACATGAATCCCATTTGAACATCTGATGCTTTCATTTAAAGAACAGTCTGCATTGTGAATTGTTTTGTTACTTGGAGCCTGCAACTTCCCCCCTCCACTAATTAGCCTGTTGAGGAATTTGTGCAAACACCAGCCCCTCCCCCTGTACCAGCTGACCCAAACTTTCCTTTAATATTGGAAATGTTTGCAAGCCTGCTTTAAAGGCTTTGCCTGCTCTTAGCCTGCATCGTAAGCATGACAACAGAAGCATGAGTTTGACTGGAGAGAAGTTCTGAAACCATCTCATCTCCTATTTTACAGGTACATGAATCCCATTTGAACATCTGATGCTTTCATTTAAAGAACAGTCTGCATTGTGAATTGTTTTGTTACTTGGAGCCTGCAACTTCCCCCCTCCACTAATTAGCCTGTTGAGGAATTTGTGCAAACACCAGCCCCTCCCCCTGTACCAGCTGACCCAAACTTTCCTTTAATATTGGAAATGTTTGCAAGCCTGCTTTAAAGGCTTTGCCTGCTCTTAGCCTGCATCGTAAGCATGACAACAGAAGCATGAGTTTGACTGGAGTTTGGACTGGATTTGGACTTACACCCGCACATGGCATCATTTTATTTTTCACCAATTACCATCTCTCTCAGCCTCTAAGCCGATGAAAGCTATGTATTTTCTTTGTTTACTGTCTCTTTACAATGATTTGTACCATGTACCTCCGTAACCACTGTTTGCAAAGCCTGTATGCTGTACCATCACTAGTTGCACACCCGTTGAACAACAAGCTGGCAGGGTGTGCCAGCTTTGGAAGAAAAGTGCTACAACCAGTCGAACTCATGCTTCAGTTGCCATGAAAATAATATTATTACTGCTGCCTTTGAGCAGCATGATCAAGATGGCGCCGCTGATGGCTGCCTAGGAGCTGTGCAGCTCAGCCAAATATGTTCCATGTGTGATAACTGTACTGTCTCTCTGCTTGTATTGTTACCTACCTGGCTGTTTCTGTGACCAGTGGCGCCGCTGATGGCTGCCTAGGCGCTGTTCAGCTCGGTGGGTATGTGCTCCCTATGTGATAACTGTACTTAATGTTACCTTCCTGGCTGTTGCAGCGACCAGTGGCGCCGCTGATGGCTGCCTAGGCGCTGTGCAGCTCGGTGGGTATGTGCTCCCTATGTGATAACTGTACTTAATGTTACCTTCCTGGCTGTTGCAGCGACCTGTGGCGCCGCTGATGGCTGCCTAGGCGCTGTGCAGCTTGGCCAAATATGTTCCATGTGTGATAACTGTACTGTCTCTCTGCTTGTATTGTTACCTACCTGGCTGTTTCTGTGACCAGTGGCGCCGCTGATGGCTGCCTAGGCGCTGTTCAGCTCGGTGGGTATGTGCTCCCTATGTGATAACTGTACTTAATGTTACCTTCCTGGCTGTTGCAGCGACCAGTGGCGCCGCTGATGGCTGCCTAGGCGCTGTGCAGCTCGGTGGGTATGTGCTCCCTATGTGATAACTGTACTTAATGTTACCTTCCTGGCTGTTGCAGCGACCTGTGGCGCCGCTGATGGCTGCCTAGGCGCTGTGCAGCTTGGCCAAATATGTTCCATGTGTGATAACTGTACTGTCTCTCTGCTTGTATTGTTACCTACCTGGCTGTTTCTGTGACCAGTGGCGCCGCTGATGGCTGCCTAGGCGCTGTTCAGCTCGGTGGGTATGTGCTCCCTATGTGATAACTGTACTTAATGTTACCTTCCTGGCTGTTGCAGCGACCAGTGGCGCCGCTGATGGCTGCCTAGGCGCTGTGCAGCTCGGCGGGTATGTGTTCCCCACATGTAATGTCTTAATGTAATATATGTAATGCCTTCACCCCCCCACCTTCATCCCTGCTTGATGCTGCACTGTAAATCCACAAAAAATTCCTAGTGTGCGCAAGCATACATGGCCAATAAAGTTGATTCTGATTCTGATTCTGATTCTGATATAGAGAAGGGGGATAAGAGAGAAGTTGTCATGGATAGAGAAAGGTGCTGTGAGAGAGGGGAGAAAGAAAGGGAGAATGTCAGGAATAGAGAGGGTGTCACAGATAGAGAGTGGGTGAGAGAAGGTGTAACGGATAGAGGGCTAAGAGAGAGAAGGGGGAGAGAAAGAGAGGGTGTCAAGGATAGAGAGATGGGGGATTGAGAGAGAGAGGGAATAGAGAGAGGGTCTCAGGGATAGAGAGAGGGGGGGTGAGAGTGAGAAGGCGATGGAGATAGAGAGGGGATGAAAAGGAGAGGAGAGTAGGAGGTGAGAGAAGAGACAGAAAGGGCTGAGAGAGGGTGTCCAGGATAGAGAGGGGGAAGAGAGAAAAGGATGTCAGGGATAGAGGGTGAGATGTACTAAGCCTTGAAAAGTGATAAAATGGAGAGTGATAAACCACCAGCCAATCAGCTCCTACCTGTCATTTCTGTGTGGCATGGCATGTAGGAGCTGATTGGCTGGTGGTTTATCACTCTCCATCTTATCACTTTTCAAGCTTAGTACATTTGGCCCAGGGAGGGATGTATCAATATACATCGCCGCCCCTCGCCTGCCAGCCGCCACGATGCTACCACACATGTACTTACATATGCGGCTGGCATCGGGTTGCGGTGACGGAGACCCCCGCGATACCTGTGATGTGGTCTGCGGGGGTCTCCGTCACATCCCGGCGGCTGTCAGTGTCCCTCTGCGTCTCCTCCTCCCCCTGCAGCCGGATGTCCTCCCTACTGTGACACCTGCTGGGGGAGGAGGAGATCGATGGAGGACGGGAGGGGGGGTCGCGCGGACGGCGATAGAAGGGGTATCGCCACCCCTGCCAGTCGGAGATGGGGCAGAAGAGAGCACTAACCAGGCAGCATGGAGGTGACTGTGAGGAACTGCTGATGTCAGACGTCAGCAGCCAAGTTGCGTCCGTGCCGGAGTCATGTCCTGGGAAAGGAGACAGCAATGAAGAATGTACATGTAAAATAGACGAACCAGAGGCTCTAACCTCAGTGCCGTGGGTAAAGGGGGATGTGATGAGAGTTAGCAGGAGAGGGATACATTTGTGGAGTGGGTAGGTGGTCAGGGGTGCCGTGGATAGGGGGATGTGAGGAGAAAGTTAGGAGAGGGGTACCTGTGAGGGAGGGGTGTCAGGAGTGGGATGTGAGCCTGTAAGCATGGTGACTGACACACTGCTTGGGGAGGGGCCACGTGCTGTGTTCTTCCCACAGGACTACCAGCTATCCTTTCACTCCCCATCCCCATTTATTCTAAACTTGCGCATGCGCAATCCACATTGTAAGAGGGGGCAGCTTTGGGGAATACTGGCCCTGCGCTTGGGCTAAAAGCAGGAGCCTCCTGCAAAATGCAGGAGGGAAGGCAAGTCTGCCCCCCATATAACACACCGTAGTACATTATAACACCCAGTACATTATACACCCCCACCCCATATTGGACCTAGTACATTCACATACACAACATAGTATATTATACACAGCCCCCTCCCCCATATTGCACTCAATACACACAGCACATAGCACAATACTAAATTATACACAGACCCCCCACAACCAGTGAGCACACGTTATATTACACACACACCTGACCCCCCCCCCCATACACACATTATATACAGCCCCCATTCCCACAGCACTCACTTGGCTGTGTTCTTCCTTCCAGGCAGTGCAGGAAGTCATCACATTACAGGCAGAAGACGAGGAGCTGTGAGACTAGAGCAGCTGCAGCCTGCAGGACTGACACACACGGAGCCTCAGTGTGGGGGCGGGGCCAGCCTCAGGAAGCCCCGGTAGCTATTTCTCCTTCTCCCAGTGCACAGACAGACAGTCTGGACTTCCTGTCTGTGTGCCCAGCAGCTCGGCCCCCGGCGCTACCAACAACTACCCAGCGGTGCGACTTCCCGATACAGGCCCCACCCCCGGCCAGTTCAGGACGCGCGCATGCGCAGTCCAAATTCAATGGAGGTTTACAAAAAAAACGGGAGGAAGGAGGGGGATTGCGGGGCAGCGGGAGGCTCATGCAAAAATCGGGAACCTCCCGCTGAATGCGGGAGGGTAGGCAAGCCTGCTGTGACTGCTGACACATATTAACACGCACAATATTTGTTTTCATTTTATTCCTTTAAGAGAGGGCACCAAATTCCAGCTTGTATCCAGGTGACCGGGATGAACTTACACCCCTGCCCAGCGATTTCATCGGTGGCTGGGAGCCGACATCGGCAAGTGCAGAAAATGTAAACAGTATGCCCCAATAAAACTGCATTTAGAACTACAGTAACATTACCTTTCTAGCAGGTCTGTTAAGGTGCCCATACACAGTGCGATGCGATGGCGCTCCCACGGACATCGCATCGCACAGTACAAAAAGTATGCGCTGCACATACTTATTGTACTGCTTTCTGATTGCATCACACGCAAAACGCATGTGATGCGATCCAGCCCATAACGGGTGCAATAATCGCACCGTGTATGTGCGGCACTGCTGAGGTGGTGGGCGGAGAGAGTTCCGGCAGGCGAGGTGCAGCAGTGCAGACTGCGCAGCATGACCTATGACCTAGTCACACTGCGCAGGCCCACCGCTGTGGTCGGGAAAAGACGGGCAGCGTGTGAGCGGTTGTTCAGACGCTGCCCGGCATTAGACTGCCCATGCGCAATCCCGAAATTGGAGTGGAATTGAAATCTCTGACATTTTGGGGACCAATCCCGGGATCCCGCCGATCCCAGGATTGGCCACCCTAATATAGACTAATGTAAACAAGCGTTACATGGACGTGTGTCATTATATAGGTATAGTAGCCGTCCTTCCGCCCCTCACAGCAGTCATATAAAGCTGCTACGTGTGTACTTCCGGCTATACTGAGCAGACCCACTCACGGACAGGTTAAGGACTATGGGCCAGATGTACTAAGCTTCAAAAGTGATAAAATGGAGAGGGATAAACAGCCAGCCAATCAGCTCCCACCTGCCATGTCACACGCTGTGTTTGAAAAATGTCAGACGGGAGCTGATTGGCTGGCTGTTTATCGCTCTCCATTTTATCACTTTTGAAGCTTAGTGCATCTGGCCCTATAACCGGTCTGTGTCTGCTGTTACCAAGCTATTCTCCTCTGATTTAACATAACATTAGTTATCTGGCCTCCCTTACTGGACAACCAAGGGGAAAACATCACCAGGCTAATAAAAATGATCACACACACACACACTGAATAGGTTTGCATGCATTAGGTGGACCACTGAAGGTCGACAAATTTTAAAGGTCTAAACATGTCACAATTCAATGAATGTGGTTTTGGGCACCTACAGCCTGTGTAAATTTCACATTTGTAAACTAATCAGCAGCAATAGTTAGCTTAATTCACCAGAATACAGATCTCCATAGCTGAGTATATAAATGCCAGTAACAAATATGGCCGCCTGGCCTCAGTGTGTTGGCAGGATCAGCCATTTTGCTGTCCCAACTGTAGCAATTTGTCAGTTGGTGTACCTGAGACTGAAGAGAGAAGCTGCTTCTGGAAGAGAGAGCTAGTTTGCTGCGACAGCTAGTGTTGTACTCCCAGCAGATTTCTACAGGATCCCGCTGTTCAGAGACCCATAACACCTGAGCTTTACTGGACATTGTTTTTTTTTTTTTTTATTGTGCTTTTATTTCAGATCGAGATGAGCAGAAGAGAGTTACGGCGGCTCCAGGAGGACCACAGGAGATGGAGCCGCCAAGGAGATCAAGGTAAGTGAGCTATTGGGGCAATTAGTCCAATCTAAGGGGCGATTTATAACAGCAGGGAGAGAGATAAATTACCAAACTACCAGCTTCTGTCATTAATAATAATAGGAGTTGTTTGGCTGGTACTTTACCTCTCCCACTTTACCTTTCTACATGCCATGATATCTCTCTGACTGTGTGGCATGCGGGCGGCAGTTGGGGTTAGCTGCACATGAGCTGTATGTAATACCCTCACTTTGTGGGAGATTCATGAAATCTTGGAGAGAGATATTGTGGGGAGAGATACAGGGCCCAATCTTTAAATCCATTTTAGACACTTAAAACCTATTGCTTATGATAAATGGTGCTGCAGCAAACCAGCACCCAAATGCCATTTTTCAAAAACATGACAGGAGCAGATTGGCTGGAGCTAAAACTTTTGATAAATGGGCCCCAAAGAGGTCTATGTACTAAGACTTGGAAAGAGATAATGTGGACAGAGATAATCTACCAACACGCCAGCTCCTAACTAACATTTTCAAACACCTCCTGTAACATGGCAGCGAGGAGCTGATTGGCTGGTACTTTATAACCAAACCCTTTATCCCAGGCTTAGTACATAGACCCCAAAGTACCAATAATCAGTCCCTAAATGTCATTTTCAAACCTTCTGTAACATGGCAGTGAGGAGCTGACTGGCGGTACTTCATAACTAGACACTTTATCCCAAGGTTAGTACATAGGCCTCCAAAGCTCCTGGAATTTTCAGGCTGACAGGGAGATGCGGTAAGCTTTAGCGACTGGTAGAGATAAAGTACCTTTACCTTTAGCCCCTAACTGTCATGTTACAAGCTCGGTTTTTGCGACCGTTCAGTCTTTATTCATTGCTATGGGAGGTGCTACCCACAGCTTCAGCTGGGACCTACAACACCTAGCAAGCCTTCTCGTAGGTGCACTAAGGATCCTTTTACTGAATCATAAAATATCACTTTTATTAGTATATAAAATGTAAATAGCATCCTGGGGAAATATCCACTGACCTTCACTCTGATTCCTTCCTAATGCCTGATGTTACTCTGGGTATGGGCTGATTGCACTAAGGTCAACATACATTGGGTCCATCACTGAAGGTTGACACGAGCCAAGGTCGACATAACAGTGGACATTATCACACCACTCAACATTTCATCTGGCATTCCCTCTGTATTTAACTGTAATTTGTCAGCTTCACCGGTTTGGGGATCTCACGTTTAGCACCGATAATTACGGTATATAGAATGTTATTTGCATTATTTTAAAAGCATATAAAAGGTGTTTTTCCTGCTTGATATTATATGAACCATTGTCAGTTTGGAATATTTATTTTATGTTTTCATTTGTTACACACTGTTATACTTTTTTGGGTACTTGTTTCCTAGCACGGTGCCCATCGCATCGTATACAATGGTATGCGATGCGACGCGATGGCACCCGATGTTATACAATTTAAAATCGTATACCATTGTATGGGATACGATTTTAAATTGTATAAGCACCCTAATGGGTGCTTTCAATGTTAAATGGCCCCCTATAAGATTATTAATTGTATAAGCACCGTAATGGGTGCTTACAATGTTAAAAGCACCCCCACTATCAATGCCAACCCCACTATCAATGCCATCCCAAAGCATGGCGAGCGCAATACAAGTAAAGTAATACGCGTCGCCACGCTTCGGGCTCAGTGGCTCGCTGCGCTTGCCACACTATATAAAATCAACTCCACGCCGACGTGGATACTGGGGGTATGAAAAGGTCGGAGGACGCGTACCGCCGCCGCTCGCCACGCTTCGGGTTGGCGTTGATAGTGGGTGTGGCATGGGGGTGCATTTAACATTGTAAGCAACCATTAGGGTGCTTATACAATTTAAAATCGCATCGCATGCGGCTATACGGCATGCGATGCGATAGAATGCATAAGATGCCATACGATTAAAAATCGTGGCGCCGTGCTAGGAAACAAGTACCCTTTTTTGTAATCCGTTTGGCTATAGTAATGGGGGGTTGGGATCATTTGGTCTACAGCATGATGGTCGACACCATTAGGTCAACATGGGAAAAGGTCGACATGGTTCTAGATCGAAAGGTCATTAGTTCGACAGGTCATTAGTTAGACAAGGTCTAGGTCGACAGTCAAAAGGTCGACATGGAGTTTTTCAATGTTTTTTTTTACCTGAATATCAACACAGTCGACATGGACACAGTTTAAAAAGCACCGCATCTGTCCAACTAATGACCTTTCGCCCTAGAACCATGTCAACCTTTTTTCGGTACTTGTGTATTTTGGCGGCGCCCATCCCATCGCATACCATAACGCATACGATGGTATGCGATGCGACGCGATTTCGTTTGATAGTGTGCGATGGCATACAATTTTCAAATTGTATGCCATTGTACATGGCATACAATGCCATACGATGCGATGCGATTAAACATTGTATAAGCACCCTAATGGGTGCTTACAATTTTAAATGCACCCCCACGCCACCACCCCACTATAAACGTGAACCCGAAGCGTGGCGAGCGCAGCGAGCCCGCGAGGGGCGGCGGTACGCGTCCTACGACCTTTTCATACCCCCACTATCCACGTCGGCGTGGAGTTGAGAATAGAATAGAGCCACCGAGCCCGAAGCGTGGCGAGCGCACGCGGATACCTGTGAAGCCCGCGAAGGGACGCGTTTACCTGTGAAGGTATCCGCGTCCGCTCGCCACGCACCATTAGGGTGCTCAAAAGCACCCTTTAGGGTGCTTATACGATTTTTCATTGCATAGGGGGTCAAAATCCGGTACATGGCATGCGATGTGATGCAACGCGTTCATCGTACGATGTACATCGGGGGCGCCGCTATAATACACAAGTACCCCTTTTTCTATGTCGACCTAGACCCATGTCGACCTAATGATGTCGAACATGCTGTAGACCAAATGACCACATCCCAGTAACGGGCTGATACAGCAGCCATATCATTTTTCAAAACTTTATTATTTCGTTTAGCATGACCACTGCTCCGGGAGAGATTCTAATTTATTATACCACTGTATTGTATTCACTTACAGATATGAATAGCTTATTCTAAAAGGTGCAAACACACGAAACGATGTTGGAAACAATGTTGGAAATGATCCAACATGGTTTCAGATGGTTTCAAATCGTTCAACGTGCGTACACACGAAACGATTTGAAACACTTCACAAAAAATTGGCCTATTATCTTCCTGCATGCTAGGAATATCATAGACCAATCCTAATGATCGGCTGGTGCAAGGAACGATTTGAATAGGCTGTTCCTATCGAGATTGGGATTGTCCACATCTTGCTTCAAATCTTTCAGTGTGTAAGCACCTTTACTCTTGTCCATTAGTGGTCATGCCCGAGTTCAATCATGTTTGATCTGAGCTCTTAAAAAGGTGCCATTGCCTCCTGAACCACCCATATTGTTTAAGTCATCTGTGTATCAGTAATCATTGCCAGACGTTTCAGCAAGATATAACCGGCAATACTCTGCTACCTAGTTACACATATTATTCATATAGTGGTCAGATCGCACAATAGAGCACAAAAACTACAATCCGTTAAGGCAGCACGCTCCAGGTAACAGTCAGGCTGCGGCTCTTGCTAGAGCAGTATAGCCCAGTGAGGGCTAACCTTGACACTCCAGCTTTGTTGGACTACACATCCCAGCATGCCCTGCTACAGTTTTACCAATTGGCTATGCTAAAACTGATGCAGGGCATGCTGGGATGTGTAGTTCAACAACAGCTGGAATGTCAAGGTTAGCCGTCACTGGTATAGACTGTCAGGGTAGCCCTCTTATAAGGGTTTAGGGATCACAGATCGCAGATCCTGACCACAAAGTGGTTGGGATTGGTAAATCAGGTTGAAGTGGACATGGTGCATTATTAATCACTGACCCATGTGACACAGGCCGACTCCATGGTACACTTATGGTGGTTCTGTATGGTAATCACTGGGTTCTGGTCTGGTACTATCAGGCTCTTTCAGAGGTTCTTAGAGGCCCAAAGAAACACACATCTTTGAGGTCCCCGCCATCTTATTCTTAAACAAAAATAATAATAACATTTGTAATGTTAAATTGATTTGAATGCTTACCTTTAATATAATGTACATATAAATTCTGGGTACTTGTTTCCTATATGGGCGCCCGCTAAGTTAATTGCGCAAAATGCTATTCTCCGTATAAAAATCGGATCGCATCGCATCGGATACCACAAATACACATACACGATATTGAACGATGCGATTCGATGCGATGCGATCCGATTCGATTTCCCATAGGAAACAATGTTAAATGGATCAATTTACCCAAATCAGCATAGGGAAGAATGGTAAATGGGCCAGAAACCCCAAAAAAACCCACAGAGCAGTGGAATGTCCCCCCAAAAGTAGTTGACGCCACCCCGCCATCAACGTGAACCCGAAGCGTGGCGAGCGCAGCGAGCCCGCGAGGGGCGGCGGTACGCGTCCTCCGACCTTTTCATGCCCTACTATCCACTAGGGCGTTGAGTGAGAATAGAATAGTGTGGCGAGCGCAGCGAGCCACCGAGCCCGAAGCGTGGCGAGCGCAGCGAGCCCCGCGAGGGGACGCGGATACCTTCACAGGTAAACGCGTTCCGTTCGCAGGCTTCCCAGGTGTCCGCGTCGCCATGGACACCTGGGAAGCCCGCGAAGGGACGCGTTTACCTGTGAAGGTATCCGCGGCCGCTCGCCACGCTTCGCTGCGCTCGCCACACTATTCTATTCTCACTCCACGCCCTAGTGGATAGTAGGGCATGAAAAGGTCGGAGGACGCGTACCGCTGCGCTCGCCACGATTCGGGTTCACGTTGATGGCGGGGTGGCGTCAACTACTTTTGGGGGGACATTTCAATGTTCAGGGGTGTTTTTGGCCCATTTACTATTGTTCCTATGATAATTTGGCTAAATTGAGCCATTTCACATTGTTTCCTATGGGAAATCGAATCGGATCGCATCGCATCGTATACCATCGTACATCATCGAGTACCGATTCAGATGCGATGCGATCCGATTTCATTACGGTGCCGTACGTAGAAAACCTGGGCGCCCAGATAGGAAACAAGTACCAAATTCTGTATACATATACTGATGTAGTGGATTATTGGAGATTTCAAGTTCTAGTTTAGACACTAGTTGTGAAATGTAATAGGATGAGAGATTCAGAAAGTGAGAGATTTGGTAAGAAAGCTCCAGTTTTTTTAAAGTAGCAATCATTTACACTGTAAAGGCAAACTGGTTTTGCTGTGTAAATGATTGCCGCTTTAAAAAAACTGGAGCTTTCTTACCAAATCTCTCACTTTCTGAATCTCTCATCCTATTACATTTCACCCTTGGTATTCATCTAGTTGCCAAAATAGCAAATAGACAAATATAGAGGAGGCCGTCAGAAGGCAGGGGTAGCTGGGATGGTGGCGGAGGCCGGTGAATAGTACTCACCCTGGGTTGCTGGTCCTCGGTGCAGGCCGGTGATCCACACAGGTCAGACAGCAGGTGCAGATGACGCAGCTCTCCGGCGGGAGTTAGGGCACCGGAGAGCTGCATCATCTTCATCCACCTCCTGTCCTGTCATCTGCGCCCGCTGCCTGTGTGGATCCCCAGCCTGACCATCTGCACCATGGACCAGTAACCAGGGTTAGTACTCCCTACCCCATTCAAAACGGCCAGGACCTTGGGTTGAACCCGTGAACAACCCTGCTTGGTTGAAATCCTGGCAAATTTTCCCAGGAGTTTGGCCCGGGAACCTAACAAACCAGCGCTAGTCGCGGGTTGTTCCCGGGCCCTACCCGGGAAATTAGGCTGGTGTGAAAGGGGTATTACAAAAACTCACTTGAAATATAACCCTGATATTCTGCCTCTCATCACTGACAAATCATAATTATGAGGTTGTTGATATTCTGCCATCGAAAAAACGGTTCCGCAGTATCCCGGTACGTACAAAGCGCATGCTAAACAGTTTTTTTCCAACTGCTGTTAATATGCTGAATGATAAACAATGAAATGGGATATGTTTGTGCAGGCACTTGTGTGTCATTTTTTGTTGACAGTGCATTGTTGTAGTGTATTGTTGACACAATAAAGTATTCTATTCAGAATGTGATTGCTGTAACTCAATTTGCTGATCAGCAATTGCTTTGAACATGTTATTTATTAATAATAGTTATTTAATAATTATCTAGTAATTATAGCTACAATATAAAGGTATATCTTTTCAGACGATTCTACGCAGACCGTTTTTGTGGAGAGGCTGCGCTCCGAGCGCCAAAGAAGATCTCGTCAGGAAACCCGTGACGAAACATCTCAAAGGGAGAACAGAGCCCGAAGCCGTTCACCCATTTTTATCCCTGGTCCCAGGGAACTTCATCGAGCCTCTGATCCTCCAGCTGAACATCATCAGAATTACGCAGACCTCGTAGACAAGCTCGAGAGGGAGTATTTCAATGACAGGATGTTGGAGATGCACGAGCAGAACCCAGAGTCGACCATCTTTGTTGAGATCAACGCGCAAGACTTCCTGTAGTCTGAAATGGTGTTCATCGGTGAGCTTAACCAACCAGCCATGATCGTAGAGGTCAACGGACAGCATATCCTGGCCATGGAGGTAGACAGCGACAGTCGTAACCCCGAATACCTGCAGATACGTCTCACCAGGGAGAATGTCGCACCCTGGGATTTGGAGATCAGCGCATTTCCATCGTGCACTATTGCTGAGGATGAAGAACCACAATCCTGCGTAATCTGTATTATGGAGTTCCAAAATGGAGAGCGGGTGTCAGTTCTGCCCTGTGGCCACAGATTTCATCCGAGCTGCATCTACGTGTGGACGGACTCAAATCCCAGCTGTCCTGTGTGCCGCAGACAGTCCACTCGGTGGCCGGTCGTGTGTCGTATCTCCTGAATACACCGAGAACATGAAGATCTTCTCCACCGTACATCGTGGTAATTCCTTCTATCTCTCTCCTCACAGGTGTTATCCCATTTTGGGTTTTCTTCTCTCTCTTTTCTTTACACTCTTTTCTGCATTCCGCACCATCACAACCGCTCTATCCCATCCCATCAGCTTTCAGCTGCCTCTATTACACTCCACCCACACTCCTGCGGCCTAGGGCTGACACGACTTGGGAGCATTTTGCCACTCGTCACCGTTAGCGGTGAGGGTCCCGAGGGATTTTCCCTGTTATCGCCTGAATACACGGTGACACTATTGGCTCGTGTTCTCTGTGCAGGTTTATCAGGATTTTCAGGTTTTTACCTCGGGCCAAGTCGTCTCACCCCCTCCTACCCCCTCACTTAGCATTAGTCATGTTAGTATTTGTTTTGGTACTTGTGTATTTTGGCGGCGCCCACATTTGCTACGTACGTAAGCGTAGCGAAATCGCGTCGCATCGCGTCGCGTACGATCGTATCTATGCATGCGACGCTATGCGATGCGACGCGACGAGATTTACCCGTTCCCGCTCTCTATGTCCCCCGCAAGTAGGCCCATCTGTACAAATGGGCAATATTTACCCACATAACAAAACATCTGCACAGCAACTGAGTTTTGATACGGCCACAGATAATGTGGCCATATCAAGTGTGCACAGTAACAGACTTTTGATTTGCCCACAGATATGTGTCAATATTTATATTTTTTCTCTGGCAACCCTGCCCCTTCTCACATCTGTCCTGCAATTTCTTTGTGGGTTAGTTGTTGACGGAGAAGGTGTTGTTTGAGAGTTACTGAGAGCTGGATTGATTTTTGGATTATATTTGCTGCTGTTTCGGATTATATTTGCTGCTGTTTCTGCATTTGCCGGTGTTTCTATATTTGCTGCTGATTTGCTGACACTGGTTTGCTGACTTGCTGATACTGGTACAAGACTGCTGATACTTCTACAGGATGGCAGAATCGGCTGTACCTTCCCCCCCAAGCATCTATAACCTCCCTAAGGATGATGAGGAGGCTATTGCATTCCTGCAGGTGCATAACCTCCTACCGCAGACGCGGACGTGCAAGAATGGGCACCCTATGCGGCTGGCAGTGAAGGAGGGAATGTGGCGGTGCCATATCAAGTCCTGCAGAGCCAAGGTGAGCGTCAGAGAGGGAACTTTCTTCTCTGGCTGTCGACTCCCTTTGTACACCATTGTGAGGTTCACCTACTTCTGGTCCCAGGAGCTGACCTCCATAGCATTTTCCGACAAGGAACTGAAGCTATCCAACAAGACTGTTGTGCAGTACAACAGGTGGATGAGAGAGGCCTGTACTGCAGACTTGTTAGCCCAGCCGCAGCGGCGCATTGGTGGCCCTGGACTCATTGTTGAGGTCGACGAGACACTTTACGTAAAACGTAAATATAATGTTGGCCGTATACTTCCCCAGCAATGGGTCTTCGGAGGGATATGCCGCGAAAGTGGAATGTGCTTTCTTGCACAAGTGGCTACCCGGGATGCAGTGACTCTAATGGCTGTGATTAGAGACAATGTGGAGCCAGGCACAACCATAATGTCGGACTGCTGGAGAGGGTACAGCACGGCACAACTTGAGGAGGCTGGGTACACACATGCCCGTGTGAACCATCACTTCAATTTTGTGGACCCTGAAACTGGCGCACATACGCAGACGATTGAACGTCTTTGGGGAGCTGCTAAATGGCGTAACAAGCGCCACAGGGGGACTGCACGCCAACATCTGCAGTCATATTTAGAAGAATTCATGTGGAGGAAATGTTTGGCAAGAGACAAGCCGTTTGAGCGCATTCTGCAGGCACTGACTTTAATTTAAATATAGACTTTCTACTTATTCATTCATGCATGTTTTCAATTCAGTTTTTTATTGTCATTCAAATGTTCTTTATTCATTATGTTCCAATTTTACTAAATTTATACCATTTACCGTTCAAATTTTTTGTGGTTACTGTGTCAGAAGAATGATATGTAAGGTGTGAATGTGGGGTTGATGTGGGTAGTGGGGGTTTGTAAAAAGTCGGCGGACGCGTTCCGCCGCCTTTTGCCACGCTTCGGGATGGCGTGGATACTGCGGGTGGCCGTGGATAGTGGAGGGGGGGGGGTTGTGTCGATAGTGCTGGGTAGGGGGTGGCCGGGTATAGTGGGGGGACACCCTAAATGTCATCTCTGGTGCCATTTAGGGGTATAGGCCATGGCAAACGTCGGGTGCGATGTAACATCGTACACCATCGCATCTTGTGGCATACAATGCCATGAGACGCGACGAGACGATTGTATGTAATGTATTACATGGGAACACCCATTTAGTACATTACAAACATAGCATACGATCATCTCGTCGCGTCGCACACGTATGGCATGCATTTGCCATGAGACGCGACGAGATGATCGTATGCTATGTTTGTAATGTACGAAATGGGTGTTCCCATGTAATACATTACTTACAATCATCTCGTCGCGTCACATGGCATTGTATGCCACAAGATGCGATGGTGTACGATGTTACATCGCACCCGACGTTTGCTATGGCCTATACCCCTAAATGGCACCAGAGATGACATTTAGGGTGTCCCCCCCCACTCTCTACGCCCACCCCCACTATCCACGCCATCCCGAAGCGTGGCGAGCGGCGGCGGAATGCGTCCTCCGACTTTTTTCATACCCCCACTATCCACGTCGGCGTGGAGTTGAGAATAGAATAGTGTGGCGAGCGCAGCGAGCCACCGAGCCCGAATCGTGGCGAGCGCAGCGAGCCCCGCGAGGGGACGCGGATACCTTCACAGGTCTCTGCGTCCCCTCGCGGGCTTCACAGGTATCCGCGTCCCCTCGCGGGGCTCGCTGCGCTCGCCACGCTTCGGGCTCGGTGGCTCGCTGCGCTCGCCACACTATTCTATTCTCAACTCCACGCCGACGTGGATAGTGGGGATATGAAAAAAGTCGGAGGAAGCGTTCCGCCGCCGCTCGCCACGCTTCGGGATGGCGTGGATAGTGGGGGTGGGCGTAGAGAGTGGGGGGGGGGATACCCTAAATGTCATCTCTGGTGCCAATTAGGGGTATAGGCCATGGCAAACGTCGGGTGCGATGTAACATCGTACACCATCGCATCTTGTGGCATACAATGCCATGAAAAATTGTATGATATTGTACAGTATCGCGCGATATCACATCACATGCCTTAGGGTATGCGATGCGATGGGCGCCGCCAAAATACACAAGTACCGACTTTAATGTCTATTTTATATTGTGTTTGCTGTGTTATGTTATTCATAAGGTGTGTACACACGGTGGCAGTTAACAATTTGTGCACATTGGTGGAACATTTGGGTCGCAAGGCCTAAAAATAAAATGTGAAGTGCATGTGACAAGGCTTCCGATGTTGACTATATTGCCAACATCGGAAGCCATATCTCACCGTCTGGGCACACCATTATTGTACTGTTGTAGCAGACTGCAGTTTTATGCTACGGTCAGTAATGTGGTATTTTACTTTTAAATTAGGCGAGTTGTAAGATTTTCATTGCAGTTTAAAAGTGAAGGTTGCTGTTTTATGATCTTATTATTTTACTGCTGTAGCATACTGTGTTGTCATGGTGTTATTGCGGATTGCTGTGCATGTTTTTAATAGGATAGTACCTACAAGTACATAATTTTATTTTACTGGTGGAGTAGCATGTGGTTCAATGTAATTAACATCTGCGGTAGATTTTCAAAAATGTACTAACATATTAATATGATTTTTTTTGTTTTTCACTTTTGTTTTGTAGACGCTGTTATCAGGTTGAAAATCCCCATTTGCTGCTAATTTTCCCCTTTCCAGAGATTTGGTAATTTTTATTAAATTCTGTTTACACTTGTATTTGGAATATTAACCATTACAGTTCATGGTATTTGACATAATACATAGCCTTCAATGATGTTGTTTTCTTTCTATTTTTTAGCCATGTCACGGGCGCTGGACAACCGCTTCTGGGGTCAATTTATTGACATGTACAAGGAGAACCGCTGCTTGTGGAAGAGAAATCACAAGGAATACCGTAACCCAGAGAAACGTAATCAGGCATACCAGAAAATGGCTGATTTCAGTAGGAAGTTTCACCGTGCTGCAGACTCTACCTGGGTTCGGAAGAAGATTGCAAATCTGCGAACCGTGCTGGTAAAGGAGCACAAACGGGTCTTGGGTTCAGGATGTTCAGGAGCCGAGACTGATGACCAATACAGACCGAAATTGTGGTACTACGAGCGAATGAAATTTATCGTCGAGCAAGAATCAGGGAGAAGAACAGAGGGAAGTTCAACGGAGGAAGGCTCTCAGCACTCACAATCTGAGAGTGCTGACGTTGGATATGAAATGTATTGTATGTAACCAAGTCTAACATTGATAGACATTATAATTATTTTTTTTTTTTTTTTTTTTTTTAGGGATTTTCCCCTGAGCCGGAAGAAGAAGCTGGTCAACAGGCGGAAGCAGTGCCCTGTCCTGAGGCACCGGCACCGACAACATCTGGTGCTCCGCCAAGGAGGCTGAGGAGGAGACCTGTCTCCCAGCCGACCAGCTCTCTTCAGATGAGCCAGGGGTATTGCTGTCCGTACGCGGCGGAGGCACTCAGGAATCCTCCTGATTATTTCTCGCAATTTGGAACCCACATTGGCGGGGAGATGCGGAACATGGCTCCCGACCAGTTCTGCTTCTTCAAGCGTGTGGTGCATCTTGGTATGTTACGCGCATCACAAGGAAACTTGACTGCTGCGAGTACCATACTGGAAGCACCATCATCCCCCACACAATTACCCCCACTGCCCAACTACCCACAACACCCCCATATGCACTCTGCGCCGGTTAACCCGCCGCCTCACCCTACTTTTTATGCGCCGGGCCCCCCTGCAGGACCCCCTGCAGCCACCACCTCTCATGATCCCTCGTCGTTACCTGGTGTCATGTACACATCTTTGATGTGTACACAGTCCCCGACACCAGATAACAATAGTTCCTGGTAAATTGACACTGAATTTGTTATCATTATTGTTTAAGTACTGACAGCAATGCCCTTGTACTTCTCCCTGAATTGTTCGACGATAAAGTTTGATGCTCGTTGGTATCACAATTTCGGTTTGTTTTGGTCACAGTCTGGGACTTCTGAACATTCTGATGCCCGGACTTGTTGTGCTCCTTTGACCACCACTGTTTGGCAGATTTGCAACTTCTTCCGAGCGCAGCGAGCCCCGCGAGGGGACGCGGATACCTTCACAGGTCTCTGCGTCCCCTCGCGGGCTTCACAGGTATCCGCGTCCCCTCGCGGGGCTCGCTGCGCTCGCCACGCTTCGGGCTCGGTGGCTCGCTGCGCTCGCCACACTATTCTATTCTCAACTCCACGCCGACGTGGATAGTGGGGATATGAAAAAAGTCGGAGGAAGCGTTCCGCCGCCGCTCGCCACGCTTCGGGATGGCGTGGATAGTGGGGGTGGGCGTAGAGAGTGGGGGGGGGGGATACCCTAAATGTCATCTCTGGTGCCAATTAGGGGTATAGGCCATGGCAAACGTCGGGTGCGATGTAACATCGTACACCATCGCATCTTGTGGCATACAATGCCATGAAAAATTGTATGATATTGTACAGTATCGCGCGATATCACATCACATGCCTTAGGGTATGCGATGCGATGGGCGCCGCCAAAATACACAAGTACCGACTTTAATGTCTATTTTATATTGTGTTTGCTGTGTTATGTTATTCATAAGGTGTGTACACACGGTGGCAGTTAACAATTTGTGCACATTGGTGGAACATTTGGGTCGCAAGGCCTAAAAATAAAATGTGAAGTGCATGTGACAAGGCTTCCGATGTTGACTATATTGCCAACATCGGAAGCCATATCTCACCGTCTGGGCACACCATTATTGTACTGTTGTAGCAGACTGCAGTTTTATGCTACGGTCAGTAATGTGGTATTTTACTTTTAAATTAGGCGAGTTGTAAGATTTTCATTGCAGTTTAAAAGTGAAGGTTGCTGTTTTATGATCTTATTATTTTACTGCTGTAGCATACTGTGTTGTCATGGTGTTATTGCGGATTGCTGTGCATGTTTTTAATAGGATAGTACCTACAAGTACATAATTTTATTTTACTGGTGGAGTAGCATGTGGTTCAATGTAATTAACATCTGCGGTAGATTTTCAAAAATGTACTAACATATTAATATGATTTTTTTTGTTTTTCACTTTTGTTTTGTAGACGCTGTTATCAGGTTGAAAATCCCCATTTGCTGCTAATTTTCCCCTTTCCAGAGATTTGGTAATTTTTATTAAATTCTGTTTACACTTGTATTTGGAATATTAACCATTACAGTTCATGGTATTTGACATAATACATAGCCTTCAATGATGTTGTTTTCTTTCTATTTTTTAGCCATGTCACGGGCGCTGGACAACCGCTTCTGGGGTCAATTTATTGACATGTACAAGGAGAACCGCTGCTTGTGGAAGAGAAATCACAAGGAATACCGTAACCCAGAGAAACGTAATCAGGCATACCAGAAAATGGCTGATTTCAGTAGGAAGTTTCACCGTGCTGCAGACTCTACCTGGGTTCGGAAGAAGATTGCAAATCTGCGAACCGTGCTGGTAAAGGAGCACAAACGGGTCTTGGGTTCAGGATGTTCAGGAGCCGAGACTGATGACCAATACAGACCGAAATTGTGGTACTACGAGCGAATGAAATTTATCGTCGAGCAAGAATCAGGGAGAAGAACAGAGGGAAGTTCAACGGAGGAAGGCTCTCAGCACTCACAATCTGAGAGTGCTGACGTTGGATATGAAATGTATTGTATGTAACCAAGTCTAACATTGATAGACATTATAATTATTTTTTTTTTTTTTTTTTTTTTAGGGATTTTCCCCTGAGCCGGAAGAAGAAGCTGGTCAACAGGCGGAAGCAGTGCCCTGTCCTGAGGCACCGGCACCGACAACATCTGGTGCTCCGCCAAGGAGGCTGAGGAGGAGACCTGTCTCCCAGCCGACCAGCTCTCTTCAGATGAGCCAGGGGTATTGCTGTCCGTACGCGGCGGAGGCACTCAGGAATCCTCCTGATTATTTCTCGCAATTTGGAACCCACATTGGCGGGGAGATGCGGAACATGGCTCCCGACCAGTTCTGCTTCTTCAAGCGTGTGGTGCATCTTGGTATGTTACGCGCATCACAAGGAAACTTGACTGCTGCGAGTACCATACTGGAAGCACCATCATCCCCCACACAATTACCCCCACTGCCCAACTACCCACAACACCCCCATATGCACTCTGCGCCGGTTAACCCGCCGCCTCACCCTACTTTTTATGCGCCGGGCCCCCCTGCAGGACCCCCTGCAGCCACCACCTCTCATGATCCCTCGTCGTTACCTGGTGTCATGTACACATCTTTGATGTGTACACAGTCCCCGACACCAGATAACAATAGTTCCTGGTAAATTGACACTGAATTTGTTATCATTATTGTTTAAGTACTGACAGCAATGCCCTTGTACTTCTCCCTGAATTGTTCGACGATAAAGTTTGATGCTCGTTGGTATCACAATTTCGGTTTGTTTTGGTCACAGTCTGGGACTTCTGAACATTCTGATGCCCGGACTTGTTGTGCTCCTTTGACCACCACTGTTTGGCAGATTTGCAACTTCTTCCGAAACCAGGTGAAGTTTGCAGCACGTTGACGCCCTACTATATCAGCCAATCCTGGTATGCCTGATTGAGATGCCGCTGGTTACGGTATTCCCTTCCACAAAGACAGCTGTTCTCCTTGTACATTTCAATGATTGATCCCAGGTCCCCCCCTAAAGTTTAAAACATCCCCTTTTCCCAAAAAAAAGAAAAAAAAACTTAAATAAAAAAATTAAGTTATATTTTAAAAAAAACGAGTCGTGTGTACTTATTGTAGAATTGTAGTGTTATTAATTGTTGGTTGTAAGAATTGATGTCTCTAATTGTATTATTTATTCCCTCAGGTACTATGGGTAAGAGAGGGGTGGAAGGACAGATCCTCCAATGTACAAGCACCCATCACGACCAGATGCTGCGGTGTCATTGTAGAAGCACCCATCACAGCATATGTGATGGGTGCTTCCACAAGTTGTAATCACAGCATATGTGATGGATGCTTCCACAAGTTTTTAGCTGTTTGCACATCTGTTTGGGTGCAGCACTCGCCACACTTTGGGTGCTGCACACAAAACTGAAATGATAGGGTGTCATTGTGCAAGCACCCATCACAGTAATTGCAATGTGTGCTTGTACAATTCCACACTTTGGGTGCTGCACACAAAACTGAAATGATAGGGTGTCATTGTGCAAGCACCCATCACAGTAATTGCAATGTGTGCTTGTACAATTCATTAGTTTGCACATCTGTTTGCGTAGCCACTGTTTGCGTACAGCACTCGGCACACTTTGGCCGCTGCACGCAAAAACACCCCACACTTTCAGGCACAGTTTGGGCCATACTCACACTTTTCAAAAGAAATGGGTACTTGTGTATTTTGGCGACACCCATCGCATCGCATACCATAACGCATGCGATGATATGCGATGCGATTTAGTTGCATAGTGTGCAATGGCATACAATGCGATGCGATTAAACATTGTATAAGCACCCTAATGGGTGCTTATACAATGTTAAGCACCCTAATGGGTGCTTACAATGTTAAATGCACCACCACTATAAACGTGAACCCGAAGCGCAGCGAGGCCGCGAGGGGCGGCCGCACGCGTCCTACGACCTTTTCATAACCCTACTATCCACGTCGGCGTGGAGTTGAGAATAGATTAGTGTGGCGAGCCCAAAGCGTGACGAGCGGACGCGGATACCTTCACAGGTATCCGAGTCCCCTGGCGGGCTTCACAGGTGTCCGCATGGTGAAGGGACGCGGGCACCTGTCAGTCCCACCAGAGGACGCGGATACCTGTGAAGGTATCCGCGTCCCCTCGCGGGGCTCGCTGCGCTCGCCACGCTTCGGGCTCGGTGGCTCGCTGCGCTCGCCACACTAATCTATTCTCAACTCCACGCCGACGTGGATAGTAGGGGTATGAAAAGGTCGTAGGACGCGTACCGCCGCCCCTCGCGGGCTCGCTGCGCTCGCCACGCTTCGGGTTCACGTTTATAGTGGGGGGGTGGCGTGGGGGTGCATTTAACATTCGGGTTCACGTTTATAGTGGGGGGGGGGGTGGCGTGGGGGTGCATTCATCGCATACCATAACGCATGCGATGATATGCGATGCGATTTTGTTGCATAGTGTGCAATGGCATACAATGCGATGCGATTAAACATTGTATAAGCACCCTAATGGGTGCTTATACAATGTTAAGCACCCTAATGGGTGCTTACAAGGTTAAATGCACCACCACTATAAACGTGAACCCGAAGCGCAGCGAGGCCGCGAGGGGCGGCGGTACGCGTCCTACGACCTTTTCATACCCCTACTATCCACGTCGGCGTGGAGTTGAGAATAGATTAGTGTGGCGAGCCCAAAGCGTGACGAGCAGACGCGGATACCTTCACAGGCATCCGAGTCCCCTGGCGGGCTTTACAGGTGTCCGCATGGCGAGGGGACGCGGGCACCTGTCAGGCCCACCAGAGGACGCGGATACCTGTGAAGGTATCCGCGTCCCCTCGCGGGGCTCGCTGCGCTCGCCACGCTTCGGGCTCGGTGGCTTGCTGCGCTCGCCACACTAATCTATTCTCAACTCCACGCCGACGTGGATAGTAGGGGTATGAAAAGGTCGTAGGACGCGTACCGCCGCCCCTCGCGGGCTCGCTGCGCTCGCCACGCTTCGGGTTCACGTTTATAGTGGGGGGGTGGCGTGGGGGTGCATTTAACATTCGGGTTCAGGTTTATAGTGGGGGGGGTGGCGTGGGGGTGCATTTAACATTGTAAGCACCCATTAGGGTGCTCAAAAAGCACAAATGTGATGGGTGCTTGTACAATTTTTGCTCACATCGCATCGCATCGCATACCGTATACAATGCTGTACAATGCGACGCGATTTGTAATATGCGACGCGATGTTTCGTCGCGTCGCGTCGCATTGTACACATCGTACACCATTGTATACGGCATGCGATGCGATGCGATTTTCTTACGCAGAATAGCCCTGTACTCAAATAGCGTTCTGGGCGCCGCCAAAATACACAAGTACCTTTGTTTTTACTACACTCCACACACACTCCTGTGGCCATTTTGGGTTTTCTTCTCGCTCTTTTCTGCATTCCGCACCATCACAACCGCTCTATCCCATCCCATCAGCTTTCAGCTGCCTCTATTACACTCCACCCACACTCCTGCGGCCTAGGGCTGACACAACTTGGGAGCATTTTGCCACTCGTCACCGTTAGCGGTGAGGGTCCCGAGGGATTTTCCCTGTTATCTCCTGAATACACGGTGACACTATTGGCTCGTGTTCTCCGTGCAGGTTTATCAGGAATTTCAGGTTTTTCACCTCGGGCCAAGTCGTTTCACCCCCTCCTCCCCCCTCACTTAGCATTAGTCAGGTTGGTAATTATTTTTACTACACCCCACCCACACTCCTGCAGCCTAGGGCTGACACAACTTGGGAGCATTTTGCCACTCGTCACCGTTAGCGGTGAGGGTCCAGAGGGATTTTCCCTGTTATCTCCTGAATACACGGTGACACTATTGGCTCGTGTTCTCCGTGCAGGTTTATCAGGAATTTCAGGTTTTTACCTCGGGCCAAGTCGTCTCACCCCCTCCTCCCCCCTCACTTGGTATTAGTCAGGTTGGTAATTATTTTTACTACACCCCACCCACACTCATGCGGCCTAGGGCTGACACGACTTGAGAGCATTTTGCCACTCGTCACCGTTAGCGGTGAGGGTCCCGAGGGATTTTGTCCTGTTTTTGCCTGAATACACGGTGACACTATTGGCTCGTGTTCTCCGTGCAGGTTTATCAGGTTTTTCAGGTTTTTACCTCGGGCCAAGTCATCTCACCCCCTCCCCCCCCCTCACTTGGTATTAGTCAGGTTGGTATTTGTCTCTTTTACACTTCTCCAACACTCCTGCGGCCGATGGCACAGAAACTCATATACTAAATTAGCATATTGGGCCCGAATCATAATCCAAAGCTGTAGTGGCACATTCAGTAAAGTACTGATATTTGGTACCCTGCGCATGTGTTGGACCCATACTGCCCATGTACAGTATGTGTCCACAACATTGGTTGAACTATGGCATCAGACAGTCAGTGATTGATAGTCTGATGCTGCTTGGGGATGGCATGGGGATGTAGGTTGTTTGTGAAAGATGGGGCCAGGATCTACTTCGGAGGACTGAGATTTTCAGACCTGATCGGAGTAGATTCCATGGTCGGCTTGCATGACCCAACTGGGTCGGAGCTGGACAAAGTTGTCACAGGAGATCGGATACTGCAGCCCAGGATGCCGATCAGTAAAGCAGCAGGAGGTGCAATGCCTATCATTGTATATAGGTCTATTCGTCAGGTGGTGTGGGGGTGGGCTAGCGGTTTGGGGTTGGGGCCGCCTGTGTCGACCAGTCAGCTGCTCCATGCACTAGTTTTTATAGTGTAATCCTGCTTGATCGGCAGGGCGGCTCCTTCAACGATCTGCTTCCCCACTTTCTACACCACATCACGAATAGACAAGACTTGGGAGCATTTGCCACTCGTCACCGTTAGCGGTGAGGGTCCCGAGGGATTTTCCCTGTTTTCTCCTGAATACACGGTGACACTATTGGCTCGTGTTCTCCGTGCAGTTTTTTCAGGTTTTTCAGGTTATCACCTCGGGCCAAGTCATCCCACCCCCTTACTCCCTTGGCATTAGTCAGGTTGTTATTTCGATAGTTCTGGAGATGTGGACATTTTGATTGTAGGCTAGCTAGGGGCTGACTCTTTAAGCCTGGATTCCCCACCCACCCTAGCCCAAACTTTTTTTTTCTTTTTTCTTGCCTGTTGGGGTTGGTCAACCTCTCTGTGGCGGGAAATAACGTCAGTCCAGTGGCTAATGCGCTGCTTTATGGAGGAGCGCTCTCTTTTCAGGGTGTGGTATGACTGTCCAACAATCGGGATCATGACAGTCAGTTTACCGACATCGGAATCCCGACTGCCAGTTAGTGCTCTGACAAGGGGGTGAGCGCAAAGAAGCCCCTTGCAGGCTCGGTGGCTCGCCACAGATTCTATTCTCCCTCTATGGGGGTCATGGACCCCACAAGGGAGAATAGACCCTGTCAGTTGGGATCCCCCATGTCAGAGCACCGGCAGTCGCAATTCCTATGTTGGTACACTTACCGTCAGGATCCCGATTGCCGGGCAGTCATCCGGCACCCCTCTTTCTAATACACTGATCTAGTGTGACCTACCCTACTGGGGGTCAGGGCCACTGACTGTCTAGTTGGCCTATTGTGGTGTACTGGCCAATTGGCTTATGTCACTGGTAAACTGACCGTTCTTTCTCTCTGCCACCATAGTTATTTAAAATGTTACAAAATAAAAAGGTTGACTGATTTTAATGGCATTACTGTTGTCCGTGTCATTATTTTAGATAAGTTAGATTTTATCCACTAGCAAATATGGTTAATGTGTGAGGTCACACTCAATCTCACATCTGCCAACAGGAAGTTTCATTAATAATATTACACCATCCAGCCCATACTAATGTTTTATTGCTAGAATCCCCTAATATCTGGGAAATCCTCTTCATTTTTGGAAGTTAATACAATGGGTGAGATTTAATAGGATGAGAGATTCAAAAAGTGAGAGATTTGGTAAGAAATCTCCAGTTTTTTAAAGTGGCAATCATTTACACGGCAAAATCAAACAGGTTTTGCAGTGTAAATGATTGCCGCTTTAAAAAAACCTGGAGATTTCTTACCAAATCTCTCACTTTTTGAATCTCTCATCCTATTAAATCTCACCAATATGTTATCATCAGGTGACATATATAGCATCAGGTGACATATATAGCATCAGGTGACATAAGAAGCATCAGGTGACATATATAGCATCAGGTGACATAAGTAGCATCAGGTGACATATATAGTATCAGGTGACATATATAGCATCAGGTGACATTTTAAATACTTTAGCAGGAACCGATGGATCGGAATAACAGAACCAAAATCTAGTCCAGGCATTCCCAATCACAGTCCTCAAGGAACAACAACAGTGCAGGTTTTGTAGATATCCAGGCTTGAGCACAGGTGACTTAATTAGTATCTGAGGGATTCTGATTAAACCATCTGTGCTGAAGCCTGGATATCACTAAAACCTGCACTGTTGATGTGCCTTGAGGACCGTGATTGGGAATGCCTGATCTAGTCTAATGCAGGGGTAGCCAACTCCAGTCCTCGAGAGCTACCAACAGTGCGTGTTTTCCAGGTGTCCTCATAGAATCACAAATGAAGTAAATAGCTCCACCTATGGATCTTTTAAAATGTGTCATTGAGTAATGTGTGTACCTGTGCACAAGCTAGGTGCTCTGAAAAATGTGAATTGTTGGTAGCTATTGAGGACTGGAGTTGGCTACCCCTGGTCTAGTGTGTACGCACAATGCTGATGATGTGCACTCACACAACTTGTCAGCAATGTAACATGGAGCCTGCACCCCCACCGTCGCTCATTGCGGCTGGCATTAACAAAAGTGTGTATGCACTAGCCGATGCCAGCACCCCACCGGGTCCCATCTCGGAGGATGCCGCTGGGTACAGACATCATCCAGTGCGTATACAGCTATATACTGACTTGTGTTATAGTCTAGTAGCTATACTTCCATGCCTCATAGCAGTCACATAAAGCTGCTCAGCATGTACTGTACTTACTGTAGCAGTCACATAAAGCTGCTCAGCATGTGCTGTACTTACTGTAGCAATCACATAAATCTGCTCAGCATATGCTGTACTTACTGTAGCAGTCACATAAATCTGCTCAGCATGTACTGTACTTACTGTAGCAGTCAAATAAAGCTTCTCAGCATGTACCGTACTTACTGTAGCCGTCACATAAAGCTTCTCAGCATGTACCGTACTTACTGTAGCCGTCACATAAAGCTGCTCAGCATGTGCTGTACTTACTGTAGCAGTCACATAAAGCTGCTCAGCATGTCCTGTACTTACTATAGCAGTCACATAAAGCTGCTCAGCATGTGCTGTACTTACTGTAGCCGTCACATAAATCTGCTCAGCATGTGCTGTACTTACTGTAGCAGTCACGTAAATCTGCTCAGCATGTACTGTACTTACTGTAGCAGTCACATAAAGCTATTCAGCAAGTACTGTACTTACTGTAGCAGTCACATAAAGCTGCTCAGCATGTGCTGTACTTACTGTAGCAGTCACACAAATCTGCTCAGCATGTGCTGTACTTACTGTAGCCGTCACATAAAGCTGACAGCATATACTGTACTTATTGTAGAAGTCACATAAAGCTGACAGCATATACTGTACTTACTGTAGAAGTCACATAAAGCTGCTCAGCATGTGCTGTACTTACTGTAGCAGTCACATAAAGCTGCTCAGCATGTGTTGTACTTACTGTAGCAGTCACATAAAGCTGCTCAGCATGTGCTGTACTTACTGTAGCAGTCACATAAAGCTGCTCAGCATGTGTTGTACTTACTGTAGCAGTCACATAAAGCTGCTCAGCATGTGTTGTACTTACTGTAGCCGTCACATAAAGCTGACAGCATGTACTGTACTTACTGTAGAAGTCACATAAAGCTGCTCAGCATGTGCCGTACTTACTGTAGCAGTCACATAAAGCTGCTCAGCATGTGTTGTTCTTACTGTAGCAGTCACATAAAGCTGCTCAGCATGTGCTGTACTTACTGTAGCAGTCACATAAAGCTTCTCAGCATGTACTGTACTTACTGTAGCAGTCACATAAAGCTGCTCAGCATGTGCTGTACTTACTGTAGCAGTCACATAAAGCTGTTCAGCATGTACTGTACTTACTGTAGCAGTCACATAAAGCTGCTCAGCATGTACTGTACTTACTGTAGCAGTCACATAAAGCTGTTCAGCATGTACTGTACTTACAGCTATACTGAGCGGACCGACTCATGGACAGATTAGGTCCTATATATCGGACTGTACCTGCTGTCACCATACTATTTATTCCCTGATTTAGCACATTACAGATATCTGACCTCACTTACTGGATACCCAGGTAAGTCACCAGGCTACGGTCAGGTGCTGCCACGGTGACGGGTCATCACAAATCAGTAAGCGAATATTCAGAATATGTTATTGATTGTTCTGCACAGATAACAATGTTTCCCCCATGGACATTGGAATGTGGGTAAATGAGAAAAAAAAACAATTGAAAATTTGGTCTATTAAATAACTGAATAATATGTATATTGTCACCGGGAGAGGGTGTAAATCTGACTCATCCGCGCCATTGCTGAATTCCATATGGTAATGCAGGAGTCTCCCGTGTACACTAACAATCCACACGTGAAAGCCTGTCCCGCCCACTGCAGTCATCATAAGTATCTGGGCTCGGACCCACTTCATGCTGGGCACAGAAGATACGTCTGAATCAGTTTCCATCTGAAAGCTACTATGAAGGAAGAAGCCGACAGACGCATCCACAGTACGGAGCAGTTCCGGGCATCGCATGGTGCACCCAGGCACTACTCAGAAACATCCATAATACAGACAGTGTGTCCCGTGATTGTAAGAGTTTACACACTTCATCCAACATGGGTCAAGGCTGTAACAAACATGTACTGTAACAAGAGTGTAATGTGATTACAAGAAGATATGGTTACAAACAGCGTCCCTTTACTTCATACAAGAAAAGTTCCTGTAATACATATAGGGCCTTATTCTGGTTTGAGCGGCCGGGCCGTACGCGTACGTCCCGGGGTTTTTCATGATCTGCGCATGTGCAGATACGCTAATGCGCCGGCGCGAACACTCCACAACGCTTACGGCCGGGCTCTCAACGTGCGAAAAAACCTGTACGCGAGTGTACGGGTAATGGGGCGGCATAGGGGCGTGTTGATGGGAGCGGCCGAAATAATGAGGGAAAATGGGCGTAAATATGGGCGTACACGGGGGTGTGCACCAAAAATGAGCGGTGCTACTACCGCACGATCGACTAAGGCACCGTTCATTTCGGACACCAAACAGGCGGCCGCCAACCGCCAGCTCAAACCACCCCTACAGATACCGCATGCCAGCGTGCGCCTGAGTTGGCTAATTAACGCTGATTACTACTCAAACACATACACCTGAATGTAATAAGCAATGCTGCAGTCTATTAAGTCCAAACCATGATTTCACTACCTGCAAGCCACACATACAGCACGCAAACACATTGGAAGCTTATGTTTCTATACTTCTCCACATTTAAAGGTTTGTTTAATTTAAGGTAAGAATCTTTTTATACGCTAAGGTAGGTATTTGCTAAACAGTTAGACACATTCACTACGTGCTTTCATAGACTTTACGCAGTAGCACACTCAATCTACACAAGTCGACATGTGTCAACGTGTTCACTCTAATACTAACATAGGTTTTGTATTTAGGATACAATAACATAAACCACATCTAACACCTACAAAGGATGTTTCAGCAATGTTTGAAGCCCATGACCACTATTTTGCACACAATCTTTGTATAGTACCCAAAATAATGACCTGTACCACTATCTCATCTGCTATGATTTGGATTTGACTACACTCTGGATGTAAGATGCCACCAATCACATTATTGCACTCTCATCTCTCTAACAAAGGATTCCTACATCTGCTTATGACACTGTCAAATCATATATATTTAAAAAGTTATGCATGTTTGTTCACAAGCTAATTTATCATGTTTGGCCCATTCACACATCTTTTTTTAGGATGGACACATATGCATTCCTACACAAATGTACCTTTTCACCCTTGTTTGTCTGCCTCACCCACTCCATGAGGAAAGCATTGTTCTGGACCTGCTTTTACCTACTACTGTAGGAGCTACCTCACCTGCACACAAACTGCTTTCTCACCTATTAAGTTGCTCTGCACATGTGCTGACACAAACTAATTAGCAGGGAAAAGTTGGATAGGAACATGGGAATGGCCATGAAGAGGGTTACACATGGGAAACTTCGACCACACTTCAACAAATGTTCAAAAATACCCTGGTCAGTAAGTACACATAAATCTAGTATTTGTTTCACACAAGAAATGACACATACCACAATTTAGATTTAATTTGTAAAATAAATGTATTTGCTGTTCAGCATCACAGCTTGACACTTTAATGTGAGAAATCAAATAAACAAATAAAATAGACACACAAATAATAAAACAGCCAGAACAAGAGGTTGCATATCTCCAAACATGTGTTACCCTGCAAATGCAATGGTGAAAGAAATGGGGACACCAGAATACGTACTGCAACAACCAGGGTGAATACTAAGCAAGATACACACCACCAAAAAAAAAAATCCTGCATTTGTAGAGGTCAAAATACGAACTTTCATGCCCATGGCACGCAAATGGATCGATGGCCAACTCAGGAAGCGGATGTCCAGTGCAATTAAAACCTTTGGCCTCCAACCACAGAGGAAGTGAACCAGGTCTCATTTGGGCCCTTTTTTGCCCCTTTTAGATGGGGCCTTGGGGACAGGGGCCTTTGGCTCAGCTGGCTTTCGGCGCCTTCCCCTAGTCGACACAGGAGGGTCAGCCGAGGTGGAAGGTTGGGGAGCAGCTTGGGGTGGGGCAGCAGATGGGGGATTGTCCCTTAGGGACCTGGCGGTGGACAGCTGCTCCGCAAGAAGTTCATTCTGGCGGCTGAGGTGTTGGCCAATGCTTACTATGCCAGCCGCCAGAGTTTCATTAATGCGGTTCAAGGCCTCAACCTGCAGCTGGTTTGTGGCCTTCCACTCCGCCAGAAAATCCGCCACCTGCTGCTGACGGATCGCAGCATCCACCCCTTGCTGCTCGATCCTCTCCAGCGTCACCAACAGGCTCTCATTCCATGTCTCCTGTGGCTGGGGCTGGGGGCGACGTCTTGGTGGAGGCTGGACCACTTGCTCCACCTGTGGCTCTGCAGAGGAAGATGCTGCCGGTACATCCAGGCTTTCTGCTTCTGCTAGGATAAGAATTGAAAACAATGTCACCATCACATACGCAATAAAAAATATCTTTCTAAATACAATGCATTACTGTGACTTACCATCAAAAGCAGCAGCAAAGACCTCTGCTGGGAGCTCACTGTCCATATTGGAGATCCCCCTGATCTCCCCCACATCAATCACGTCACAGGAGTCCAGCTCCAGGGGGGTATACTCCAAATGGTCAGGCATAGGACCTCTCCCGGTGGACATGCTGTGGTTGTACCGGTCAGTCATCTTCCTCTTCAGTGCACTTTTGAAGTCAGTCCACCTACAAGTTTAAAAATACAAATATCACCATGAGATATGTGCACCACTGTGCTACGTGTAGGGTTACCACCTAGTCCCTTTAATTCCGGACACATGTTACTTACACAGGTTCTGTGGCAGTTTAAAATTAGGTGAAGTGGAGTCTTGAAGTCAGCCAGCCACAGAACCTGTGTAATTAATATGTGTCCGGAATTAAAGGGACTATGTGGTACCCCTAGCTACGTGACATTTCCTAGTGTGGGTGATCTTATGTTTTTTTGCCATATGTGTCCCACACACACATTCATGTCTCAATTAGGAGGCATTTCAGTGTCTCATCTCATTCATTAGGCCACTAAATGCACATACATACATCACTATGCAGAAATGACATCATCCATGGCCAAATTAGGCACCTCCACCTGGTGTGAAACTACACATTCCACCATAGCTTGACAATGTGGTTATTATGGAGTAATTTAACTATGGAATGGCATACTGGGATGTGTAGTTTCTCACCAGCTACATGTGCACAGTTTGCTCATTCTTGTTTCAGTAGCATCATATGGAACATGTTACAACAACTCTTTCAAAAACACACTTTCTCTTGTCCCATCACATACTTCACATGAGCAGAACTGTGCCCATAACCTCACATCACACCAATGGTGCATGTTTCATATATCAATGTGGGTTATTAGACATGGTTGTGTTCACATGTGACATTGAAGTGTAGCACTATCTACAAACACACCTTTCTATTAGTCTCAAAACATACATGTAACATATGTACACACATATGACATCAGGGGGCCAAAGACCAGGGCAATTTTTCAGCAGTCTCCAGCAGGAACTGAGGCCCTTATTCTAGTTCACTCTTTCTGCCCAAATATTTCTTTGATGGACAAAACCATGTGCACTGCAGGTGAGGCAGGTGTAAAACCCCACCCAAATCTGATTATCTCTGCACAAGTAACACCTGCCTCACCTGCAGTGCACATTGTTTTGTCCATCTAAGAAATATTTGGGCAGAAAGAGTGAACTAGAATAAGGGCCTCAGTTCCTGCTGGAGACTGCTGAAAAATTGCCCTGACAAACACACCGCGTCCCAAGTTCTGACCACTGGTGCCACCTGGTTCACTTCCTCTGTGATCTTGTCCCAAAGGTTTCTCCTTGCACTGGCACCCGGCTTCCTGGTTGCCAATTCAATCCATTCGCGTGCCCTGGGCACTAGAATTCGCATTTCGGCCTCTACAAATGCAGGGTTTCTCTTTCTGGTGGTGGTATCCTGCTCAGTCATCACCCTAGATGTTGCAGCACGTTTTTTGGTGGCCCCAGTTCTCTCACCATGCACCTGCTGGGTCACACCTGTTTGGAGAGATGCAACCTCTTGTTCTGGCTGGTTGCTTGGCCCTTGTGGAGCTGGTGGAGGTTCACCAGGGCCTGTTACTGAGGGGCCCGCTTGATCTTGCAGGCGACTCCTCTCTTGGGCCCTCCTTCTCCGCTCCTGTTCCCTCTTGTTCAGTGCATCAAGCAGGGATTGTGCTGTAGCTCTCTGCAGAGCGTCCTCAGCTGCAGAATCGTCAGAGTCAGACATGTTTGCAGCAATTG
The DNA here is from genome assembly GCF_055691185.1 of Crinia signifera. NCBI lineage: Eukaryota > Metazoa > Chordata > Amphibia > Anura > Myobatrachidae > Crinia > Crinia signifera. Next base: position 65,714,223 of record NC_139222.1, read on the forward strand.
TGGGCTGCATCTGACTGAATATTTATATGTTAATCTCCCGCCATGAACAAGGGGGCGTATATTTTTTCCCGCAATGTAGATGCAAATTTACGCCGATATTTCCCGCCGATAATTCCCGCTTAAATTACGCAGGTCTCAACGCACCTGATCATTCACCTGTATATGCACATACACAGGTTGTGGAGTATTGTGGGCTACATCGTGAAATGTGTGCACCTGTCATTCCAATGATGAGTGTTGTCAGCTGGTATCTGTTGGAGTTCGTGTATGCCTTGTGAGTCACATTTCAAAACATCACGTTACAATGCTTTCCTTACATATGTAATGTGTAGGAAATTGTCATACAGCAACATGTCGCATTGTGGCCCTTTAAGCAGCGTAGTTATGACTAGAGGGTTGCGTGTATTATTTTCCGCACACTGTAAATACAGTACTCCTCTCCATGCATATCGGTGTATCGTGCCCCCTTTAAGCAGCGTAGTTATAAGTAGAGGCTTGCGTGTATTATTTTCCGCACACTGTAAATACAGTACTTCTCTCTTCATTGAATGCATGCTGTTGGTTGTGGTGTGTGTATATCGGAACGGTACGCGTAAGTTTCTATTCGCATCCAGTTTGTCAATGTAAGAGGGATTAATAAAGTTAATACCAAACAAACAATTTTTTCGACCAATCAGCAAGCACCAAAAGTGATATATGTACCTGCAATTAATAACTGCGCCATTGCCACTATGACTTGTGCTCGAGCTAGGCCCTTTTCCACCTCAGAGCTTTTGGCCCTGGTAGAAGTTATGGACCGTCACCTGGGGCCCAGGGGCCCATATGTCAGTAATGCGGACAAGCGGCGGGCGTATACTGCTGCCCGCCGCCTGATCTTCTCGACAACCGGCGTCCGCAGAAGCCTGGCGCAGGTTGAGCGGCGCTGGTCAGACCTGCGCAGGCGGCAGCCAGTGTTCCTCAGCAGCCTTCGCCGCCATATTGCCCGATGTAAGTTTTGATTACTAGTATGTCAGCGTTTTTTAGCAATGTTTTGTGTATTTTTTATAAATATGTTCCTGAGTATGGGGGTGTATATGGGGGTGTATATGGGTGTATATGGGTGTGTATATGGGTGTATATGGGTGTATATGGGGGGGTATATGGGGGTGTATATGGGTGTATATGGGTGTATATGGGGGTGTATATGGGTGTATATGGGGGGTATATGGGTGTATATGGGTGTATATGGGGGGGTATATGGGTGTATATGGGGGTGTATATGGGTGTATATGGGGGGGTATATGGGTGTATATGGGGGGGTATATGGGTGTATATGGGGGTGTATATGGGGGTGTATATGGGTGTATATGGGGGTGTATATGGGTGTATATGGGGGGTATATGGGTGTATATGGGTGTATAGGGGGTGTATAGGGGGGTTTAAGTAGTTGATCAGTTTTTGGGTGTAGGATATCAAATAGTTTGCATGATAAATGTCTGAAATATCACAGCAATGATAATTTTGAAGGTTATGAGCATGACTAATGTGAATTTTTCTTTCCCCCTTTTTTATGAAACCCAATCTTCGATTTCTATGCCATCAACATGAACATTTCAGCACGGGCAAGGGCACGCATGGAAGCCCGGGAGCAGGCAGCCCGGGACCAGGCAGCCCGGGACCAGGCAGCCCTGGAGGAGGAAGAGGAGGAGGAGGAAGAAGAGGAGGAGGAAGAGGCGAAGGAGGAAGAAGAGGAGGAGGAAGAGGAGGAGGAGGAGGAGAAGAAAGAGGAGGAGGAAGAGGAGGAGGAGGAAGAAGAGGAGGAGGAAGAAGAGGAGGAGGAAGAAGAGGAGACACTGGGTGCAGTTTGGACCCACACAATTTCCCCATCCCCTTCCCCCTCCACAACCCCCACCCCCTCCACAACCCCCAACCCCTCCACAACCCCCTCCCCAACCCACACCCCCTCCCCCTCCCCAACACTGGAGACACTGGGTGCAGTTTGGACCCACACAATTTCCCTATCCCCTTCCCCCTCCACAACCCCCACCCCCTCCACAACCCCCACCCCCTCCACAACCCCCACCACCTCCACAACCCCCACCCCCTCCACAACCCCCCCCTCCCCAACCCCCACCCCCCCCTCCCCACCCCATTTCCTACCCCCCTACACCTCTCCACCACCCACCCCCAAACCTCTCCACTCCCCACTCACACCCACTACCTCGGTCCAAACTCCAGGACCATCCCCCTTGCTCCTGACCCCCCCAACCACTGCACAGCCAACCAGCGGCAACCAGGATGGCTCAAGTAGCCGTAAGTAAATCATGTGTCTAATGTTGACCTACACATTTCTACACATAAACAATCACAACAACCACATATGTGTATCCAACATCAACATTAGTTGCAACATATCACTGCAGGCCGACCATGAGGTGTGTCCTGTCCTTCTCCAGGAACAAGGCTCCCCTTGGTGGTTTTTTTGAGTGTGGCCATGCCTCACCCCTTGAATAATTGACATAACAGTACATCCAATGAGATATCCGACATTAGTGGTGTGGTAGTTATGTGGCTCCAGGTGTTGGGTAACTCCAGTTCCCAGCATGATGTGCAACACAGGGCCGGATTATAATGGAGGCGCAAGGGGTCAGTGCCCCTGGGCCCCCCTCTAGCTAGGGGCCCCCTGTGGTTGTCATGTATTTTTTAAAAATAAAATGTTTAAGTTATGTTTTTTTTTTTTTAGCTAAATGTTTTGTGCATGGGTGGGGTAGTGCTGCAGCTTCACCTATCTGCCAATGTGACAATGATTTATGGTGCTGAGCATCGGGAGCCAAGGCACACTGATTGCACAAGTGTGCAGTGCATTTCTGGGAGTTGACTAAGTCCCATGACACTTTGCACCAGAGGACAGAGGCTGAGAAGTTTGTGCTGAGCTCTGATTGGTGGAGCTCATTACATGCTTCTCAGGTCCATGGAGAACAGCAGCAGCAGCTTAGTCATAGGAGGGTTTTTAATCAGAGGCAGCACTAGGACTGTGAGGTCTCCTCCAGAGTAAGGGGCAGAGGGACAAACACAGGCTTTTCATGTGGTGTGTGGATATATATATATATATATATATATATATATATATATATATATATATATATATATATATATATATATATATCCCCTGCAGGTAACCATTGACCAAGTTTATTCTGCCTTTACTCTGTGTTTTGACAGTATAATATTCGCCCATGCAGTGTGCGGCCAGTAATGACAAGTGCAAGGGGGCCCCCCGCTCTAAAGTACCCCGGGCCCCCCAAAGGCTTAATCTGCCACTGGTGCAACTTAAATGTAGAGATTGTTTTGGTAATAGTGTGTGAGGCCATGCGGATGCATGCTTTACAAACATAGCTGTAGGCCTATAATTTGTACAGCAATGTCCTAAATTTAAAATACTAAGGAGTGCTTAAGCCACAACAATGTCATAACCCTTAAATAGCACAGGCTAATTGTGAGGTTAGAGGAGAGTCCCCCAAAAACAAAGTACCAATTGGGATACAGCATACATTCATTGATGAAGGAGTAATTGAATTAATGTTATTTACTATGTACAGTATGTGTGTGTTAACATATTTTTTTTTAGTACTGTGTTTACAGCAGACCCATCTTCAATGTAGTTTCTAAATGTATGTGGCCTTCACACATAACTCTGAACTTTTTATTATGTAAAAATACAACAAACATTTGTGTATGTTATATATTAATTTTTTGTTTTATCCCTTCATTACAGACACTGAACAGCACCAGGAGGAGGTGGCAGTCCTCATGCGGGAGATCATGATCACCCTCCTGTACCTCCAGCTAATTTTTGGCCTTCTGGAGGCCCGCCTTTAATTTTTTTTTATCCCCCCCCCTTATTATTTTTGTAGAAAATAAAAGTTTCATGACAGTTCGAAATTGCCTGTGTTTTTACTAATAAATATGTTAGAGGGCTTGTAAGGGTAGGTACATACAGATGTGTACTGTAAGTTATACTTGTAATTTGAGGTGAGGGGTAATGATTGATGTGTGAATGTGTGTGTTTTTGAGTAAAATAACACATAGTGAAAATGCATGAATGTTTAATGTTGTTCGATTAAAACATCACACATAACATCAGGGTAGGTATACATGTTACACATTTTGGACAAAGTAATTACGGACATAATTTAGTACATATACAGAAACACCAACATAACTTGATTTAAAAGTAACAGCAATATGGGGACACATAGATAGTGATTAAAATGCCACATTAGAACATAACAAATATACATGTAATGTGGGTTCAAATGTAGTTTTATTAGGTCTTTATTAAGGTAGACAATTGAGTTAATAGAAAACAATAATTGAATAACAAATAGATTAATTAATCAATTGTCAGATTAGTAGTTGAGAGGCAAGATTTGCAGGTCCATATATGTGAAGGGTATGCCAGCGTGCACGGACGTACGCTCACTCTCACGAGCGGTGACAAAAGCTGAGTTTTCCATTGAAAACAATAGGGACCCGTCCGTGCAAGCTGGCGTACGCTCAGATCTCCGCAAGAAGTCGTTGGGAAGACGGACGAAAGACGTCCGTAAACGGCGCCGTACGCTCAGTTGTACGCCAGTTGTCGGAGTGTAAGGGCTGGGCCGTCCGCGTACGTTGCCGTACGCTCATTTGTACGCCACTCCCCTTCTACGGTATTTCTGGCCGTACGTAAGCGGCTGATTTGTGGGTGGACTTAACCCTAACGGCCGCGTACGGCTAGCGTGCGGTAATGGCGAACGTACGCACGTTTGGCCGCTCCGATCAGAATAACCTCCATAGATACATTATGCAATCATTGTCCTGACTGGCTGATTATCAGTGGATCCGGCCAATGAGTGCATAGTGGGTAGCTGCAACCAATCAGCGATGATCGGCATGTCGGGCAAGAGACATTTTCCAACATTCCAAACTGAGCGCCCATCCTTTCACCTGTTCTGTCACAGGGGAGGCATGGGGAAATGTTCCCTCTACAGGGAAGGAACTCAGATCATGTGGCCATACATTACTATCTCATAGCGTATATCTGCTGGTCTGACAGACATTGCATAGTGTATGCCCAGCATAAGACGGGTATGGGTCATAGGGTCAACACAAGCATTAGGTCGACGATAGGGAAGTGAACAGGGAGAAGGTCCTAATGCAAGCATGTCCAAACTATGGCCCTCCAGCTGTTGTGAAACTACAAGTCCCATCATGCCTTGCCTCAGTTTTGCTTTTAGGGAATGTTAAACTATTGCAGGGCATGCTGGGATGTGTAGTTTCACAACAGCTGGAGGGCCATAGTTTGGACATGCCTGTCCTAATGAATGAAGCATTCTCTGTAGAGTAATAAAGACCTGGTAATATTACAGTCCCGCACTCGCTGTCCCTTCCCAGTGATATCTGGGCATCTTAGCAGCCCGTGGTTCTGTGAGAAAGGACCGGCAAGTGTGTAGTATAAGGAGGAAAGTAACGTATCTTTATTGCAGTTGACATTTGGGCCGAATAGTAACACTTGGCTCAAACAAAACGTCTACACAAGTACCTACCTCGGGAGGTTTGGAGCAGATGCCGACGTCACCACAGCAGATGGGGAGGAAGGTGTTGAGGGCTGCGGAGATTCTGGGGCTCTTGGAACCCTTCCCATTTGGTACCAGATGCCCATACTGTTCAGCTCCCTATCCAGGAGACATACACAAACACATGAGTATATAACTATATTAGTAAGGCTGACTAATGTGGTAGCTCAACATCCTAACAAAAGAAAAATGGGATATTTCTGCCCTGAGGTAACGTACTCATGGGCCTAATATGTTCCTCTGTAATGCAACCAAGCACATAATGGACACATTAAATACAGGGATTGATCTGTATTGGATATACATCTTGATTACCAATGGCATTTCACCATAAAGGAAAGAGTCAAATCACTGAATGTTTTATGAACATCGCTTGGCTATGTCTGGTATATCAGCCACAGAAAGATTATGAATAAACATTGTTCTATAATAATGATGCACGTTCCCCATTTCCAGCTACCCGATGTGTACCCAGCATAATATCACTAGTGTTCCTTCTAAGCTTCTTTTACAGGGTGCTGCACCCTGCCCGTTTTTAAAACCTCAAAATGCTCCCAGCCCTTTTTGTGTGTGGCACTCTGCGCCCTTGCGCTGCCCCCCACCGCGTTGACGTGCCGCTGAGAACTTTCGGTGTGTGCCATCATGTGTAATGGGTATTACGGTGTGTGGTATAATGTGTAATGGCCATTGTGGTGCATGGTATAATGTGTAATGGGTATTACATTGTGTGGTGTAATGTATAAGAGGCATAACAGTATATGCCATAATGTGTAAGAGGCATTATGGTGTGTGGTGTAATGTGTAAGAGTCATTACAGTGTGTGCCATAATGTGTGATGTCATTAGGTCATAATATGTAATGGGCATAGCTCAGTATGACAATGTGTAATGGGTATTAGGGTGTGTGGTATAATGTATAAGAGGTATTACAGTGTATGCCATAATGTGTAGTTGTCATTATGACAGAAAATGGAATGGACATAGCACAGCATGACAATGTGTAATGGGTATAACGGTGTGTGGTATAATGTGTAATGGGCATTATGGTGTGTGGTATAATGTGTAATGGGTATTTTGTTGTGTGATATAACGTGTAGTTGTCATTATTACAGAATATGTAATGGACATAGATCAGTATGACAATGTGTAATGGGTAGTAGGGTGTGTGGCATAATGTGTAATGGGCATTATGGTGTGTGTTTTAATGTGTAATGGGTATTACGGTGTGTGGTATAATGTGTAATGGGCATTATGGTATTTTGTTTTAATGTGTAATGGGTATTACGGTGTGTGGTATAATGTGTAATGGGCATTATGGTGTGTGGTATAATGTGTAATGGGCATTATCGTGTGTGCGGTATAATGTGTAATGGGTATTACGGTGTGTGGTATAATGTGTTTTCATTGCGACAGAATATGTAATGGCCATAGCAGAGTATGACAATGTGTAATGGGCATCATTCTTATAATTTTTGCTGTTTCTGATGTAAATTTCTAGTATAAAATGTGCTCTTTCGATTGAAAAAAGTGCTCTGCTTGATGGTCAGCGCCCTGCCCTAAAAAAATCAGAGTGTGAACACTAGTGGGGTATTGCCAGCAGCCACTTTACAGGATATGGTCGTATTGTCGACACCACTGAGGGGATGCAGTTAAAATCCCGGCGGTCGGCATCCCGGCGTTCAGAATCCCGACGCCGGAATCCCGACCGCCGAAATGCCGACACATTCTCCCTCCTGGGGTGTCCACGACACCCCTGGAGGGAGAATAAATTAGTGTGCCGAGCGTAGCGAGGCACCGGGCACGCTGCGTGGTGAGCGCAGCGAGCCCGCAAGGGGGGGGGGGGGCGATCCACGTCCCCCCCTTGTCGGCATTTCGGCTGTCGGGATTCCGGCGTCGGGATTCTGAACGCCGGGATCCCGACCGCCGGGATTCAATACTGAATCCCCACTTAGGTCGACAGTCATTAGGTCGACACCGTTGGGTCGACAGGTGGCAGGTGGGGTATGGCCAGCAGTCACAGTAACATATACACAGAGGGGTATAGCCAGCAGTTACAGTATCGTATACACAGTAGGGTTAAAGCCAGCAGTCACAGTAACGTATAAACAGAGGGGTATGGCCAGCAGTTACAGTATTGCATACACAGTGGGGTTAAAGCCAGCAGTCACAGTAATGTATACACAATGGGGTTACAAGCAGCAGTCACAGTAATGTATACACAGTGGGGTATGGCCAGCAGTCACAGTAATGTATACACAGTGGAGTATGGCCAGTAGTCACAGTATGCACAGGAGTCCAGTAGAAAAAAAAAAACAATTACAGCAGAGTGCGCAGCGGAGCATGCAAAGCGCAGGCTTCCATCCAATATAATGGCGCAGAGCCGCAGTCGCACCGAATTCTGTGGGATGCAATTCTCTGGAGAACCCAAGGTCGGGAAGATGGCACTGAGCCTCGTTGGGGGATGTGAGTCTGGCGGAAACGCCCATTGTTCAGACAATCTCTTTTATTTGATATGTTTGTTTGGCCCCATCACACACAATGGTGGCCCCCACCGTAATGCCCATCACACATGATGGCCCACACTGTAATGTCCATCACACATGGTGGCCCACACTGTAATGTCCATCACACATGGTGGCCCCCACCGTAATGCCCATCACACATGATGGCCCACACTGTAATGTCCATCACACATGGTGGCCCCCACCGTAATGCCCATCACACATGATGGCCCACACTGTAATGCCCATCACACATGATGGCCCACACCGTAATGCCCATCACACATGATGGCCCACACTGTAATGCCCATCACACATGATGGCCCCCACTGTAATGTCCATCACACATGATGGCCCCCACTGCAATGCCCATCACACATGGTGGCCCCCACCGTAATGCCCATCACACATGGTGGCCCCCACCGTAATGCCCATCACACATGGTGGCCCCCACCGTAATGCCCATCGCACATGATATCCCACACTGTAATGCCTATCGCACATGATATCCCACACTGTAATGTCCATCACACATGATGGCCCACACTGTAATGCCCATCGTACATGATGACCCACACTGTAATGCCTATCACACATGATGGCCCACACTGTAATGCCTATCGCACATGATATCCCACACTGTAATGCCTATCACACATGATGGCCCACACTGTAATGCCCATCACACATGATGACCCACACTGTAATGCCCATCGCACATGATGGCCCCCACTGTAATGCCCATCGCACATGATGGCCCCCACTGTAATGCCCATCGCACATGATGACCCACACTGTAATGCCCATCGCACATGATAGTGGCCCACACTGTAATGCCCATTGCACATGATGACGGTCCACACTGTAATGCCCATTACACACGATGACCCACACTGTAATGCCCATCACACACGATGACCCACACTGTAATGCCCATCACACACGATGACCCACACTGTAATGCCCATCACACACGATGACCCACACTGTAATACCCATCGCACACCTTAACAGCGACTACATATGATGGCACATAAGAGCCTCTTACCTACATGCTCATTGCCAGGGGTTTCTTACTCAATGCCAAAGGTTTTATGCTTAGTTGCCAAGAAGGTTTCATGCTCGTTGCCCAGGAGGTATTATATCCTTGTTACCCAGAATGGGAAAAGCAACCCCAGCAAGCCCTCCTGTCTGTGGAGGGAGGGCTTAGCCGGCAGGAAGAGCTGACAGCCACTGCTAGCAGAGAGCAGCTTAGCGTTGTGGCGGGGGGGGGGGGATTTGTCACTTTAAAGAGCTGCCATGCCGCTCACTTCTCAGGACTTTAGCAGTGGTAACAGCATGGGGGACGGTGGCGGGCTACATCTGTAACAACAGACACACAGCTTTAAGCAGAGAGCTCATCAGCGTTTCAGTGCATGCAGGGGTGGCGGATGAGAAAGTTTGCAACGGGGTGTCAGCGCACCAGGGGGGCAGCGGAAGGGCGCAAAGTCCCAGACACAAAAAGGGCAGGAACACTAATTTCTGTGTCCTACAGATGACAGAAGGAGGGTGATATGGTCAGATTTATCTGCCTTCACCGTGGTTCGCAACAAGAGGACTAGCGCAGATTTTGACCCAACTTGAATAACTCTGCAGCTCTTAAGGCCCCCATCTGCTAGGGTGGGGAATCGCCTGTGGTACCCCGCCAACCAGTGGCGTAAGTTCATACGAGTCGCCTGGAGGCGGTATAGATAGTGGAGGCCCCCCCCACCCTCCAAAATATATATATACACACATATATATATATAGTTTATATGGACTACACAGAGCTCGGGGAATATAATAATGCATTTAGTCCATAATATTACACTATATTTACAAAAAATATAGTATTCTCAATATAGCTACATATATATAGGGTTAGTGGCATGTGGTGTAGTGCATATCTTTACAGGAGCTATTTTATTAGTAACCTACAACTTATCCCAAGCAGCTAATGACTTGAAAACATCATTTGTAGCATAAAATACATTGGAATGTTTTCAGCAAATAGAGATTGTCAAACTGACGGATGTCTGCAAGACTTTCTCTGACCTTCTCCACTCTAACGGCTGGGTCAGTTCCCCCATCAATCTCCCCTCTCCCGTCTTCCAGCAGCTACAGTGTCAGCAGGGGCGGATTGGGGACTGAAAGTGGCCCTGGAAAATTTCTGGAAGTGGCCTCATGTGGGCGGCAGCAAACCATTAATGGGCGGAGCCAGCATAACAGTAGGTGGAGCCGCATCCAGCAGCAATGGGACTTATATTTACTGCAGGGAATGGGGAGTAGGATATGAGGCAGGAGATGGCGGGGCCGCATCCAGCAGCAGGGCACTGTGCAGTGTTGCTGCTGCTTTACATGGCCTGGCAAGGGTGGATCCAGAACAAAATTACAGGGGTACCATAACATGGAGAGGTGTGTGTGTGTGTGTGTGTGTGGGGGGGGGTTGTGCATGTTCCCAAAACAGTTGACAAGCCTCAAAACAAGAGCATAGCCTCAAAGGGAATGACGAGGAGAGGCAGTGGGTAACAGCGAACAGGTGATCAAGAGAGGCATACTGTAGGTTGATGTCTTGGAAAGCCTGAGTGACAGAGAGAGAGAAAAATGGGGAGATAGTGCCACAGGGGAGAGGTAGATGGTGAAGCAGGGGGTGATTGGGAGAGACAGATGTATCTAGGGAAGGTGTACAGAGGGACGGGAGAGAGTAGGTGGGTGAGATGTAGGGGAGTGAGTCAGTGAAGCACAGAGAGAGAGAGGAGAGTGAAATAGAGGGGGGGTGACAGTGGAAGAGACAGGGGGATAATGATGGGAAGAGTGATGGGCAGGGAGAGAGGGGACAGGGAGGGTGTGAGTGAGAGACAAAGAGAGGGGGTGAGAGTAAGTAGGAGATATGAAAATAGTGGGGAAAGAGGGAAGACAGAGAATGTAGAGCGTGACATGAGAGGAGTGAGTAAGTGAGTGGGGGTGAGAGAGAGGTAGCTTTATTAAAGGTGATTTGATAAAGCTACAGCCAGTAGTGAAACGCGTCAGGGGTTTTCTCACTCCTGGAGAGAATATTTGGTTACCTTGGACTGCCTTTACATAATTTGGGTCACTCCAACCAGTGCCTTAAGTGTGGGAACCAACCACAGGCCCTACAGCAATTCTTGACCCTCCATCTGCTATTTGAAACCCCCGGGTCACCAACTACCGTTACCATCTGCTATTTGGAGCCCTTGGGTCACGATCTACCAATACCATTGGGAAATATTCTATTCAAAGCCACCACCCACCATCCAGTTGTCCCACTGTGCTTTCCTCCAGCAGCTTGTCGGCGGCACCGCACCACCAGAGAGGACCTTGGGACACTAGGTGAGCAAACATCTGGACCCATATGCAGATTCCTCCAGCGGCATAACATCAGGAGACCGTGTGAATAGAGAGGACCTGTATTACTTTTCACGGACAGTGACCATATATTCAGTCCTTGGTAATGTGCACTTACCTGCTATTTCATTTATAAATTCCTAAAACCCCTACTCCACTTCTCTTCAGGAGTTAGCATTCCAATCAGTTTTAATCTGCGATATTTATTGCATGTATAAATGTATTAATGTGTTTTTTATATAAATACTATCTTATTTCATTGTATTTGTGTTATTCATTGTAGCAAAAGGAGCTGCTCTCTTTACATTTTCTTTCCCCTGCCCCAGTGGAGCTTACAATCTATATCCCCTACCACATGTACACGCACACAGACATTCTGGGGTTCATTTGTTGGGAGCCAATTAACCTACAAGTATTTTTTTGGATTGTGGGAGGAAACCGGAGTACCCAGAGGAAACCCACGCAAGTACGGGGAGAATATACAAACTTCACGCAGTTAGAGCCATGGTGGGAAATGAACCCATGACTAGTTACCCATACTCACATTACACAGCGCATAGTGTCCCACAGTCACATTACACAGTGCGTAGTGACCCATAGTCAAATTACACAGCACGAAGTGACCCATAGTCAAATTACACAGCGCAGTGTCCCAGTCACATGACACTTGTGCAGAGAGAATTAGATTTGGGTGGGGTTTTTCTTCAAAGTGAGATCTATATTGCAGTGTAAAATCATGCAGTCAGTATTTTCCCTGCACAGAAACAAAAAAACTCACCCAAATCTAATTCTCTCTGCACATGTTACATCTGCCCCCCTGCAGTGCACATGGTTTTGTCCATCTAAGAAGAATTTTGTCAGAAAGAATGAACTAGAATAAACCCCATAGTGTCCCACAGTCACATAACACAGCCCGTAGTTACCCATACTCACATTGCACACTGCATAGTGTGCCACAGTAACAATACACAGCGCGTAGTGAGCCATAGTCAAATTACACAGCATGTAGTGACCCATAGTCAAATTACACAGCGCAGTGTCCCACAGTCACATGACACAGCCCGTAGTTACCCATACTCACATTACACAGCGCATAGTGTCCCACAGTCAGAGTACACAGCGCGTAGTGACCCATAGTCAAATTATACAGCATGTAGTGACCCACAGTCACATGACACAGCCCGTAGTTACCCATACTCACATTGCACACCGCATAGTGTGCCACAGTAACATTACACAGCGCGTAGTGAGCCATAGTCAAATTACCCATACTCACATTGCACACCGCATAGTGTGCCACAGTAACATTACACAGCGCGTAGTGAGCCATAGTCAAATTACACAGCATGTAGTGACCCATAGTCAAATTACACAGCGCAGTGTCCACAGTCACATGACACAGCCCGTAGTTACCCATACTCACATTACACAGCACATAGTGTCCCACAGTCAGAGTACACAGCACGTAGTGACCCATAGTCAAATTATACAGCATGTAGTGACCCACAGTCACATGACACAGCGCATAGTGTCCCACGGTCACATGACACAGTGCATAGTGTCCCACGGTCACATGACACAGCCTGTAGTTACCCATACTCACATTACACAGCGCAGTCTTCAACAGATACATTACACAGCACATACTGACCCATATTAATATTACACAGCATGTAGTGTCCCATGTTTACATTACACAATGCTTAGTGACCCATATTTATTTTAAACACACACAGACAAACAGTAAACATTACTGACACCCCCAGCAAAGCATTAAAGACAACCCCCCCTCAGCAAACATCATTTACTGACAACCCCCGCCCTCCCATGATACATTACTTACACCCCCAGCAAAACATGAATGACAACCCCCCAGCAAACATCATTTACTGACAACCCCCCTCCCATCAAATATGAACCCCCAGTAAACATTGCTGTCACCCCAAGCAAAACATTAATGACACCCCCACCCGCTCCCAGCAAACATTATTGGCACCCTCCTCCATCTTCACCAGGACTTGCCTGAGCCCCTGTTGTCCGCGACTGTGCTCCGTGTAGTGGGGCTGCTGCTCTGAGTCTGCTGGGCTCCTCCATTGCACACCATGTGACTTCCTGTCCAGGAAGCCAGAGAGGTCAGGTGTCACTGTCATTGTGTTTACACTGAAGGGAGGGAGGAGGGGGGACCCGGGGATGGAGACAATGTCTGAGTGTCTGTAAGCTGCTAGCATGACAGGGCAGCGCGGAGGAGAGTGCAGGGGGAGGAGCCTCCTTACACAGGAGAGTGTTTCCGGCGCCGCTGCTGCCTGTCATACAGTATGACAGGCTGCAGCAGCAAAAACCATTCCGACGCCCTGGGAACAGTCCGCAGCCACACTTCCTCCAGTCCACAGCCCCACTTCCTTCTTCTGACATGTCCTGCTTCCTCCTGCCGCCGGCATCCCCACTTCCTCCTTCTGACCTCCGCAGCGCACCGCAGTCCTGCTTCCTCCTCCCCGGAGCTCTCGGCAGATTGTTACTACAGCATCAGCTCCCCACAAGCCTGGGTAGGGGCGAGGACCCAGGGATTGATTATACGGAGAGTGGGTGGGATGATTTGAGGCCACATCCAGCAGCGGGGCACTGTGCAGCGCTGCTGCTGGTTGAAACATGGGGGGGATGTGAGGAGTCACTGTATCTGTTACTGTTATTCGGCCTCACTGACATCGGCCTCCCGGGAAACTTCCCTGTAAATATAATGGGCAATCCGCCCCTGAGTGTCAGTGTGGATCTGACAGCAGGAGGGATCTGCTGCTGTGTCTGATGCTGTGGTCTCCTCTCCTGCCTGCCCTGCACTCGTAGCCTGGAGATCACCGCTTGCTGCCTCTGATGCTGTGGTCTCCTCTCCTGCCTGCCCTGCACTCGTAGCCTGGAGATCGCCGCTTGCTGCCTCTGATGCTGTGGTCTCCTCTCCTGCCTGCCCTGCACTCGTGGGCGGGAGATCGCAGCTTGATGCCTCTGATGCTGTGGTCTCCTCTCCTGCCTGCCCTGCACTCGTGGGTGGGAGATCGCCGCTTGCTGCCTCTGATGCTGTGGTCTGCTCTCCTGCCTGCCCTGCACTCGTAGCCTGGAGATCACCGCTTGCTGCCTCTACTTATTCCGCCTTAGAGAAAACCACGTTGACATTTTTTCCAAATGCCTTGCAATATCTCCTTAACGAAAAGAGCTAGAAGGCTGAAAATGCAGATTTAGACTTGTAGGCATTGTGTGAACAAGATAGCTTTGAAAAATCTGCTCCAGCTTATTCCACCTTAGAGAAAACCGCGTTGACATTTTTTCCAAATGCCTTGCAATATCTCCTTAACGGAAAGAGCTAGAAGGCTGAAAATGCAGATTTAGACTTGTAGGCTGTCACGGCCTGGACTGTCTGTGTTCCCGGCACTGACCTGGGTGCGCCAGTGGAGGGCGCAGGGAACTGGAAGCGAGGAGGCTTGAGATAGCTGGAGCTCATGCACGGAGAGAGGAGAGAGCTGAACTGCCGGGGACACAGGGAATTGGCTGGGACCCCCGCAAGGGGATATGGACTTAGCTGCAACTGCCGACCAGGTCGCGGCCCTCTGCCCAGGTTCCCCTGTGACTTTAGCAGAGTTTGGATAACAAGAGTCTTTAATGGGGTACGAAAACCATCGATGGTGATCGATGGCACTGAATGCTATACAGCAACACGGAGGGTTCTTGAGAGTAGTGGGATGCGGCCTGGAAGCCGGGGATGACGTGAAGGTAACACAGGGGGACACTGGAGACGATGAGGAATACCGGAGCGGCTAGGGAGCCGATACTTGAGATCACTGGGGATCGCTGGAGCGGCTAGGGAGCCGGTACTTGAGATCACTGGGGATCGCTGGAGCGGCTAAGGAGCCGGTACTTGAGATCACTGGGGATCGCTGGAGCGGCTAAGGAGCCGGTACTTGAGATCACTGGGGATCGCTGGAGCGGCTAAGGAGCCGGTACTTGAGATCACTGGGGATCGCTGGAATCACTGGGGCGGCTAGGGAGCCGATACTGGGGATCACTGGAGCGGCCTGAGAGCCGAGAGGAAACGGGCATGGAACCCACGGATAACCGGACACTGAGCAAGTAACCTGGGCTGCACGAGAAGACAGGATCACACGGCAGGTGGAAACACGTGGAGACTTCTGGCAGGAGTAGAATGACCAGGACGCTGAGAGTAACACAGGTGACAGCGGACTCAGGAAAACCGGACCTCTGGAGCACGTGGGGAGTCTTGACAGGAGCTTAACGCTGGAGAACTCACAGGTAAACTGACGAGTTGTTCAAGACAAGGAGGAGACTGTGAGCTGGGTATTTATCCCTCCAGGTGATTAGGGAATCAGACGCAGGTGATGGAATTAGCCGCAGCAGCAGCACACAGACCAGGAAGTAGATGGAGTTTTACCTGGATCATGTGACCCGCAACTTGATCAGGGAATACACCTGGAGCTTACAGTGACGCAGGGGTGACTTGGAAGCAAAAGACATCACGCCAGGGATTGCCGACTGTGCCGGCAGCTGACCTACGGAGGACACTACCCCAGCGTGCCAGTAAGGGGCGCATGCGAGCAGTGCGGGAACCGGGGTTCATGACAGTACCCCCCCCTTTAAGGGTGGGCACCGAACACCCTTTGGGCTTACTTGGATTGTCTTTATGAAAAGCTGCAATCAAACGGGGAGCATGCACATCTGCAGCATTGATCCAGCTTCTTTCTTCTGGGCCATAGCCCTTCCAATCGATGAGGTATTGGATATTTCCATACCTTTTGCGAGAATCCACCACCTTATCGACCTCGAATTCAACCCCTCGATGGGTATAAACTCTGGGGAGCTCAGGAGTAGTGCTTTGGAACCGGTTGAGAACAAGAGGTCGCAGTAAGGATATGTGGAAGGAATTTGGGATCTTCAGGTATGGTGGTAGCTTCAGCTTATAAGCTACGGGATTGATCCTTTGGATCACAGGGAATGGCCCAATGAATCGGGGGGCGAACTTCATGGACGGGACTCGGAGGCGGAGATTTCGAGTGGAAAGCCATACCTTGTCGCCAGGCTTTAACTGAGGAACTGCTCTTCTTTTACGGTCAGCAAAGAACTTGTATCTCTTTGAGGCTTTCTTGAGAGAAACATGTACATTTTTCCAAACTTGCGAAAAATGTTTGAGGGTGGAAGATGCGGCAGGCACTTCCAAAACTGGTAAGGGCTCAAAGATCGGTGGTCGAGGGTGATGACCGTAGACTACGTAGAAAGGAGAGTAGCCAGTAGCTGTGTGGTATCTGAAGTTGTGGGCAAATTCAGCCCAAGGCAGCCAGTTGACCCAGTTGTCTTGTGACGAGGACACATACAGGCGCAGAAATGCTTCTAGGTCTTGGTTAACTGTCTTGGTTAACTCTCTCTGTTTGCCCATTAGACTGCGGATGGTACGCTGTGGAAAAGTTCAATTTCACTTTCAGGGCAGAACAGAGAGCTCTCCAAAAGCGGGCTACAAATTGCACTCCACGATCGGAGACAATATCTGTGGGAAGTCCATGAGTTCGAAAGATGTGTTGGATGAAGATCTGGGCGAGCTTGGGAGCAGAGGGCAGGCCAGTCAATGGAATGAAATGTGCCATTTTGGAGAACCGGTCTACCACCACCCAGATGGTATTACATTCTTGAGACTTTGGGAGTTCAGAAATAAAGTCCATGGAAATGTGCGTCCAGGGACGCGTGGGAATGGGCAATGGAAGGAGAGTACCTGCAGGGGACTGACGATGGACTTTATGTTGGGCACAGATAGGACATGAGGCCATGAAATCCTGGACATCCTTTTTCATGTGAGGCCACCAATATGACCGGCGAAGAATTTCCAGGGTTTTGTGAACACCTGGGTGACCGGAGAAGGGCGAGGCGTGAGCCCAAGACAAGATTTTGGGCTGGAGCTCAGGTAAAACTAGCATCTTTCCTCGAGGTGGCACAGGTGACACATGGGTGGCCGCAAAAGCCGTAGGACTGATGATGGTACGTTGTTCTTGTAGCCCTGTGTCATCTTCCATAGAGCGGGACAGTGCATCGGCTTTTACATTCTGGGACCCAGGACGATAGAAAATTTTAAAACTAAATCGTGAGAAGAATAAGGACCAGCGAGCTTGGCGGGAATTAAGACACTGGGCGGTCTGGACGTACAGTAAGTTCTTGTGATCTGTGAAGATGGACACGGGAAACTTGGCCCCTTCTAACAGATATCGCCATTCTTCCAGTGCAAGTTTAATTGCCAACAACTCCTGATCGCCAATGGAATAGTTTTTCTCGGCAGGGAGGAATTTCCGGGAGAAAAACCCACAGGGGTGCTGTTTGCCATCGTCTGTGACTTGAGAGAGCACAGCCCCAACACCCACATTAGAGGCGTCGACTTCCAAGAGGAAAGGTTTGTCTGTATCTGGCTGCCGGAGAATGGGTGCAGAAATGAAGGCTTGTTTTAGCAGGTGGAATGCGGACAAGGCTTCTTCGGACCAGACAGCTGGATTGGCACCTTTTTGGGTGAGGGCTGTGATGGGGGCGATGAGGGTGGAGAATCCTTTGACAAATTTTCTGTAGTAGTTGGCAAAGCCAATAAAACGCTGGACTGCTTTGAGAGTGGTTGGTTGGGACCAACTATCGATGGCTTCAAGTTTTGCGGGATCCATTCGCAACTCTGAGCCGGATACGATATACCCTAGGAAGGGTATCTGGGGAACTTCGAATGTGCACTTGGAGAGTTTACCGTACAATTTATTAGCACGTAAACGGGACAGCACTTCTTTGACTTGAGACCGATGAGACTGGAGATCTGAAGAAAAAATCAAAATATCATCGAGATATACAACAAGATATTTGTATAGGACATCTCTAAAAATTTCATTGACGAATTCTTGAAAGACGGCAGGTGCATTACTGAGACCGAAGGGCATCACTAGATACTCGTAATGCCCATCTCTAGTGTTGAAGGCAGTCTTCCATTCGTCGCCTTGGCGAATTCTGATTAGGTTATACGCCCCTCGGAGGTCAAGCTTGGTAAAAAATGTTGCCCCTTTGATACGATCAAATAGTTCAGTGATCAAGGGAAGAGGATAACTGTTCTTGATGGTTATCTCATTGAGGCCTCTATAATCTATGCATGGGCGTAACCCTCCATCTTTTTTTTTCACGAAAAAGAATCCTGCACCAGCAGGGGAGATAGAGGGTCGGATGAACCCTTTCTGGAGATTTTCTTGAATGTATTCAGACATCGCTTTGGTCTCAGGGATTGACAGGGGGTAGGTACGCCCCTTAGGAGGGGACTTCCCAGGGAGGAGATCGATGGGACAATCCCATCGGCGGTGTGGAGGCAGAACATCAGCAGCTTGTTCACTGAAGACATCACTGAAAGAATGATATGCTGATGGAAGACCTGGAAGGCTTTTGACTGTGGAAGATCGGACTGGAGTTACTTCAGTCAAGCAATGTTTCTGGCAATAATCGCTCCATTCCACAATTTGGAGAGATCTCCAATCGATACGAGGGTTGTGGAGTTGTAGCCATGGTAATCCTAACACAAGATCATAAGAAGATTTAGGAATGACCAGGAAGTCCATACATTCTTGATGAAGTACCCCTACGTGGAATGAGACAGGGACTGTCCGATACACAATATCACTTCCGCGGATCCTGCTTCCATCCACCGCTGTGAGGTAGTGAGGCTGGGGAAGAGGCAGGATTGGGATTTTGCACTTCTTTACCAGCTCGGCTGAGATAAAGTTCCCTGCAGCCCCGGAATCTGCCAGGGCTGAAACTTTCAGGGTACCCACAGGGGACACAAGGGCAACAGGTAGAATTAAGTCATTGGTGGGAGGAGCTTCACTGAGACAACCTAACCTGACTCCCCCACTGCAGGTTAGGACTTGGCGTTTCCCGGACGCTCGGGACAGGACCCAATGAAGTGACCGGGGGCGGCACAGTAGATACATAATTTTTCTCTTTGTCTCCTGGACCGTTCATCTGTAGATAACCTAGATCTACCTATTTGCATAGGTTCTTCTGTGGAGGTTGTCGCAGGACGGTGCTGAGACGGAGGCGGGACTCGGGGAACTACTTTCTTTAATTTTTCTAAACCTCGCTCTCTTAGGCGCAGGTCTATTTTGACACACAAGGAGATTAAATCTTCCAGCTGCTCGGGGAGATCTCGGGTGGCAAGTTCGTCTTTGATACGCTCTGAGACGCCCAACCAGAAGGCGGCTGTTAGCGCCTCATTGTTCCATTTGAGCTCGGAGGCAAGGGTCTGAAACTGAACCACGAATTGACCCATGGAACGAGAGCCCTGTTTGATACGGAGAATTTCTGTAGAGGCTGACACAGGCCTTCCTGGCTCATCGAATATCCGTCGGAAGGTAGAGACGAATCTCTCATAATCGGTGAGAATTGGATCAGATCTTTCCCAGAGGGGTGATATCCAATCTAGGGCAGAACCTGACAGCAAGGAGACAATATATGCTATCTTGGTTCTGGCAGTCGGAAAGTTCTGTGGTAAAAGTTCAAAGTGAATGTCACATTGGTTTAGAAAGCCTCTACAGGCCTTGGGATTGCCATCATATTTATTAGGAGTAGGCAGCTGAAGACGAGGGAAATATATAGAAGCATGAGTGGCAGGCTGATTAGATACTGGTGGCGGAGGTGGCCGGAGGGACTGCTGGAGAGAATCCAGACGAGTAGACACATCCTGGAGGTATGTAATCACCTGCTGCTGCGTCGCTTCTTGCGTCTCTATACGCGAGGTGACATCTTGAAGCGCCGCTGGCCCCACACTATGGTCGCGTGCCGAGTCCATCGGTCTTGAACAATCTGTCACGGCCTGGACTGTCTGTGTTCCCGGCACTGACCTGGGTGCGCCAGTGGAGGGCGCAGGGAACTGGAAGCGAGGAGGCTTGAGATAGCTGGAGCTCATGCACGGAGAGAGGAGAGAGCTGAACTGCCGGGGACACAGGGAATTGGCTGAGATCTAAGGTAGAGGCGCGGGGTCTAAGCCGACAGTGGTATTCACCAGGGACCCCCGCAAGGGGATATGGACTTAGCTGCAACTGCCGACCAGGTCGCGGCCCTCTGCCCAGGTTCCCCTGTGACTTTAGCAGAGTTTGGATAACAAGAGTCTTTAATGGGGTACGAAAACCATCGATGGTGATCGATGGCACTGAATGCTATACAGCAACACGGAGGGTTCTTGAGAGTAGTGGGATGCGGCCTGGAAGCCGGGGATGACGTGAAGGTAACACAGGGGGACACTGGAGACGATGAGGAATACCGGAGCGGCTAGGGAGCCGATACTTGAGATCACTGGGGATCGCTGGAGCGGCTAGGGAGCCGGTACTTGAGATCACTGGGGATCGCTGGAGCGGCTAAGGAGCCGGTACTTGAGATCACTGGGGATCGCTGGAGCGGCTAAGGAGCCGGTACTTGAGATCACTGGGGATCGCTGGAATCACTGGGGCGGCTAGGGAGCCGATACTGGGGATCACTGGAGCGGCCTGAGAGCCGAGAGGAGACGGGCATGGAACCCACGGATAACCGGACACTGAGCAAGTAACCTGGGCTGCACGAGAAGACAGGATCACACGGCAGGTGGAAACACGTGGAGACTTCTGGCAGGAGTAGAATGACCAGGACGCTGAGAGTAACACAGGTGACAGCGGACTCAGGAAAACCGGACCTCTGGAGCACGTGGGGAGTCTTGACAGGAGCTTAACGCTGGAGAACTCACAGGTAAACTGACGAGTTGTTCAAGACAAGGAGGAGACTGTGAGCTGGGTATTTATCCCTCCAGGTGATTAGGGAATCAGACGCAGGTGATGGAATTAGCCGCAGCAGCAGCACACAGACCAGGAAGTAGATGGAGTTTTACCTGGATCATGTGACCCGCAACTTGATCAGGGAATACACCTGGAGCTTACAGTGACGCAGGGGTGACTTGGAAGCAAAAGACATCACGCCAGGGATTGCCGACTGTGCCGGCAGCTGACCTACGGAGGACACTACCCCAGCGTGCCGGTAAGGGGCACATGCGAGCAGTGCGGGAACCGGGGTTCATGACAGTAGGCGTTGTGTGAACAAGATAGCGTTGAAAAATCGGCTCTAGCTTATTCCGCCTTAGAGAAAACCGCGTTGACATTTTTTCCAAATGCCTTGCAATATCTCCTTAACGAAAAGAGCTAGAAGGCTGAAAATGCAGATTTAGACTTGTAGGCATTGTGTGAACAAGATAGCGTTGAAAAATCGACTCTAGCTTATTCCGCCTTAGAGAAAACCGCGTTGACATTTTTTCCAAATGCCTTGCAATATCTCATTAACGAAAAGAGCTAGAAGGTTGAAAATGCAGATTTAGACTTGTAGGCATTGTGTGAACAAGATAGCGTTAAAAAATCGGCTCTAGCTTATTCCGCCTTAGAGAAAACCGCGTTGACATTTTTTCCAAATGCCTTGCAATATCTCCTTAACGAAAAGAGCTAGAAGGCTGAAAATGCAGATTTAGACTTGTAGGCATTGTGTGAACAAGATAGCGTTGAAAAATCGGCTCTAGCTTATTCCGCCTTAGAGAAAACCGCGTTGACATTTTTTCCAAATGCCTTGCAATATCTCCTTAACGAAAAGAGCTAGAAGGCTGAAAATGCAGATTTAGACTTGTAGGCATTGTGTGAACAAGATAGCGTTGAAAAATCGACTCTAGCTTATTCCGCCTTAGAGAAAACCGCGTTGACATTTTTTCCAAATGCCTTGCAATATCTCATTAACGAAAAGAGCTAGAAGGTTGA
Source organism: Crinia signifera (assembly GCF_055691185.1). NCBI lineage: Eukaryota > Metazoa > Chordata > Amphibia > Anura > Myobatrachidae > Crinia > Crinia signifera. Next base: position 65,736,521 of record NC_139222.1, read on the forward strand.
AAATGCAGATTTAGACTTGTAGGCATTGTGTGAACAAGATAGCGTTAAAAAATCGGCTCTAGCTTATTCCGCCTTAGAGAAAACCGCGTTGACATTTTTTCCAAATGCCTTGCAATATCTCCTTAACGAAAAGAGCTAGAAGGCTGAAAATGCAGATTTAGACTTGTAGGCATTGTGTGAACAAGATAGCGTTGAAAAATCGGCTCTAGCTTATTCCGCCTTAGAGAAAACCGCGTTGAAATTTTTTCCAAATGCCTTGCAATATCTCCTTAACGAAAAGAGCTAGAAGGCTGAAAATGCAGATTTAGACTTGTAGGCATTGTGTGAACAAGATAGCATTGAAAAATCTGCTGCAGCTTATTCCGTCTTAGAGAAAAACGCGTTGACATTTTTTCCAAATGCCTTGCAATATCTCCTTAACGAAAAGAGCTAGAAGGCTGAAAATGCAGATTTAGACTTGTAGGCATTGTGTGAACAAGATAGCGTTGAAAAATCGGCTCTAGCTTATTCCGCCTTAGAGAAAACCGCATTGACATTTTTTCCAAATGCCTTGCAATATCTCCTTAACGAAAAGAGCTAGAAGGCTGAAAATGCAGATTTAGACTTGTAGGCATTGTGTGAACAAGATACAGATGTGGCCAAGTACATCGTGGTTTACAACGCGCTTTTGAGGTCTCTGAGTCGCGAGTTGTAGATTGCGTTATGTCCTGCGTTATGTCCCACACCATGTAATACATAGTTTAACCACTGGGTGGCAAATGTTCCACGTTAAGACTACGGTGCTGAATACAATGATGTTGCAGTTGACATTGATCTGTGAGAAGCTGGCCAATCAACATTCTTCACTTTATAAAAGAAAAAAAAACTCTGTCTTCTACAAAACGAAATGTTAGGCTGCCACGCAACTTCCCACTACAGATTTTGTCCAACTTCCCACTTCAGATTTTGTCCTTACTTTAGGGAAAAAAAGTACTTGGATTAAAGCAGATCTGTTTGGTTATACATTTTATTGGTACAGATTGCTATATGGAATACATGCTAACCTTTACTAATGCTGGAAACTTTCACATGGTATATTATTTATGGAGGTGTCTATCATTTCGCTGTACTGCGCCATGAAAACAGCGCAATCTACTGGGCATGTCTCATACTTGACTGTACAGTATATTGTACACCGATGGAGCAGCTGAAATCACAGGTTTCTGTGGCCTAGTGGTTAAAGACACAGTTACTGTATAGGGTTAGCAGCAATACTGGTTCGATCCACAGTGTGGTACGTTTTTTTTTTTTTTTTAAACGTACTATTTTTTTTTTTTCATTTTTAATCATTAAAGTAATTTGGTGCTTTGCAAATTCCTTTTGCACAAAAAAATTAACAATGGCAGGCTGCAATTTACATAATACAGTTATTGTCATTACATACTGTAAGTTACAAAGAACGTTTTTATTTTCGCAAGAGTAAATTTTCCACTTCAGGTAAAAATCCTTAATTTAGGGAAAGAGTACTTACTTTACAGAAAGAGTTCTTGGATTAAATTTGCAGGAGGAGATATGATCAGAAATACATGTCATTGGTACAGATTGCTACTGTATAAATATGGAATCCATGCTAACCTTTACTTTTTTTTTAAATGCACTATTTTTTTTTTTTTTCATTTTTTAATCAATAAAGTAATTTGGTGCTTTGCAAATTCCTTTTGCACAAAAAAAATAACAATGACAGGCTGCAATGTACATGATACAGTTATTGTCGTTATATACTGTAAGATACAGAGAACGTTTTTTTTCTTGCAAGAGTAAATTTTCCACTTCAGGTAAAAGTCCTTATTTTAAGGAAAGAGTTCTTGGATTAAATTTGCAGGAGGAGATATCAGTTATACAATTTGTTGGTACAGATTGCTACTGCATAAATATGGAATCCATGCTAACCTTTACTAATGCTGGAAACTTTCACATGGTATATTATTTACAGAGGTGTCTATCATTATGCTGTACTGTGCCATGAAAACAGCGCAATCTACTGGGCATGTCTCATACTTGACTATACAGTATATTGTACACCAATGGAGCAGCTGAGATCACAGGTTTCTGTGGCCTAGCGGTTAAAGACACAGTTACTGTATACTTGTAGCAGCAATACTGGTTCGAGCCAAAGTGGGGTACAATATTTTTTTTTTTTAATGTACTACTTTTTTTTTTCATTTTTTAATCAATAAATTTATTTGGTGCTTTGCAAATTCCTTTTGCCTTTTGCACAAAAAAATTAACAATGGCAGGTGGCCATGTACATGATACAGTTATTGGCGTTACATACTGTGTTGCAAAGAATGGGAAAGAGTACGTACTTTAGGGAAAGAGTACATTCTTTAGGGAAAGAGTACTTGGATTAAATTCCACACAAGCAGATCTGTTCGATTATGCATGTCGTTGGTACAGATTGAGTTTGAAAGTCAATGCATGCTTCTGCACCTTCCCCCATGATCACTCATTAGCATTAATTCCCATTGAGCCCACTGTTTACTGTATACAGTATGTCTGTAGCAAAACACCTCCCCCAGCCACTCTGTGCATGGTCACATTAGTGCCATGCAATCCATGCAATGCGATCTCAGTAGTTTATGGATAGAGTACTGATAGACGTTTTTCAGTTACCATAGCTATGGAATAAGCTTAAACTATGGAAATAGCGCAGTCAGTCAGAACTTGCGAAAGTTCTCCCGGGCACCAGGGCCGGTGCTAGGGTGTCCTTCGCCCTCATGCAAACCATAAATTTTGCGCTCTTTCACATTGCCAATGCAACAAGCTGCAGCCCGATTGTGGGAGCGTATGCAACATGCAATCCTATGGAGGATCTCGGGTGCATGTACATGTATGCATACACCATCTCAGTTCTGTGTCCGCAAAATGTTGCAGGCACTAATGGTGCCCATACACGCTGCGAGAATCGCATACGTTATGGCAGCATTCGCCAACCCGTCGCTCGCGAGCGACGGGTAGCTCGCTGGGTGTTTTAGAGTAGCTCGGGGCTGTCAGTGACCTCCTGCCGTGCAGCGGGTCCTTGCTTGGCGGCAGTGTGACCTCCTGACGTCCCCAACATGCTGCACATGCTGCACTTATCGACGCCACAGCCTCTGCTTAACTCCTGCGCCACAGCCTCTGCTCAATTCCGTTAGGTATTTTTTTTTTTAAACTGTGTGTGCGCAACTGTTTACTGCTTGAGGTATAATGGGCATCATGTGTATGGCATATGTTTAATGATTCATTAAACATATGCCACACAAATAATGCCCATTAAACATATGCCCCACACCTTGATACTCATTAATTAATAATCATCAAGGTGTGTGGGGCATATGCCACACACATGATGCCACACACATGATGCCCATAATACAAATGCCCCACACCTTGATGCTCATTAATAATGAGCTTCACGCTGTGGGGCATATGTATAATGGAGCATCACGGTGTGTGGCATATGATTAATGGAGCATCACGGTGTGTGGCATATGATTAATGGAGCATCACGGTGTGGCATATGTATAATGGAGCATCACGGTGTGGGGCATATGTATAACGGAGTATCACGTTGTTGGTCATATGTATAATGGGCATTTTGTGTGTGGCATATGTATAATGGAGCATCACGCTGTGGGGCATTTGTATAATGTTGTTTATTTGGACAACATTCTCATCTTCTCTCCCAATCTCAGTACTCACCGGCACACCGTCCGTGAGGTGTTAAGTCGCCTTCGCTTTTCTCCAAGCTTGAAAAGTCCGTCTTTGAAGTCTCTTCAGTTCCCTTCCTTGGTCATATTCTTTCAAGTACTGGGTTGGAGATGGATCCTGAGAAGGTTTGTGCTATTCAAGATTGGACACCTCCTACCACCCTCAAAGGGGTGCAAAGATTCCTCGGCTTCTCCAATTACTATCGCCGCTTCATCTGAAATTTCTCCACCATAGCAGCACCTCTGACTGCACTCACCCGAAAGGGGGCCAATCCTGCCCAATGGCCGCCCGAGGCCTCAGAGGCCTTTTGACAACTAAAACAGGCCTTTATGACCGCCCCAATCCTTCTTCAGCCAGATGTGAATAGGCCTGGAGGTCGATGCCTCTTCAGAAGGAGTAGGGGCAGTCCTTTCGCAAAAAGGAGAGGATTCAGAGCTTCACCCTTGTGCATATTTCTCCAAGAAATTTCTTCCGGCAGAAAAGAATTACCCCATTGGAGCTGCTAGCAGTTAAGTTAGCCTTTGAGGAGTGGCGGTACCTGTTGGAGGGGGCTCGTCACCAGATTACAGTCTTTTCAGATTCTTTCTTACGTCATGTCCAGTGTCTCACTTCTCGACAAGCCCGCTGGGCTATGTTCTTTGAATGATTTAACTTCCAAATCAAGTATCGTCCAGGGGTTTTAAACAACAAGGCTGACACTTTATCTCGTTCCTTCGATGGCAGTTCAGACTCCGAACCTCTAAAGCAGCCCATCCTGAAATGAGTAGTCTTCGCTCATGTCACTCCTCATCCTACACCTCCTTCAGGCGCAAGTTCTTTGTGCCACCCAACTTACGCAAGAAGCCTCCCGTTTTGCTGGACATTCCTGTATTCAAAAGACTTTGCAATTTCTCCTGCGTTCATATTGGTGGCCGACCATTCGGCAGGATGTAACAAACTTTGTGTCATCATGCGTCAAGTGTGCTCAGCACAAGACCTCTCAAAATCCTCCGGCTGGAGCTCTGCTACCACTATCCATCCCATCAGAACTGTGGACGCATCTCTCGATGGACTTTATATCCGAACTACAGCCATCTGGCGGTTATACTGTCATCTGGGTGATAGTCGATAGATTTTCAAAGATGGCCCACTTTGTGCCCCTAAAGTCCCTGCCTTCTGCTCCTGTGCTTGCTCAACTCTTCATATCGTCCATCTTCAAGCTTCATGGTCTGCCAAAAGAAATTATATCTGACCGGGGTGTTCAGTTTGTCGCCAAATTCTGGAGAGCTCTATGTGCTGCTCTTCAAGTAAAACTGAAATTCTCCACCGCCTTCCATCCTTAGACTAACGGGCAAACCGAATGTGTCAACCAAGATCTAGAGACATTCATTTGACTCTTCGTGTCCTCCTCTCAGGATGAATGGAAGGATCTTTTACCTTGGGCAGAATATGCACACAATAACTCCTACCATTCCTCTTCAGGTACCACACCTTTCTTTACAGTTTATGGCAAGCATCCACGGTCCCCTGATTTTACAAGTCTGGCGTCCCCAGAGGTTCCCGCAGCTGCTTCTTCTCTTCATGGTTTTGCAAAAATATGGGCTGAGGTCCATAAAGCTCTTCTTCAAGCTTCTTCCAGATATAAAAGGGCAGCTGAGAAGAAAAGAAAGGCGGTTCCACCATTAAAAGTAGGGGATCGAGTATGGCTGTCCACCCGCAATCTTCGTCTTCGTGTACCCTCCATGAAATTTGCTCCACACTTTATTGGGCCATTTCCCATAACTCAAGTAATCAATCCGGTGGCTTACAGATTGCAACTTCCATCTTCCATGAAGATATCCAATTCCTTCCACGTATCTCTTCTTAAACCTTTAAAATTGAGCATGATCCAAAGGAAAGTACCCAGACCCTCAAAAGTCAATACAGAGAAAGATGCAGAGTTTGACGTCAAACGAATCATAGACTCTCGTTATCGCAACTCCCGGCATCAATTTCTGGTGGAGTGGGCTGTTTTCGGACCAGAGGAGAATTCCTGGGTAGATCAAGCTGATTTACACGCTCCAAATCTCGTTAAAAGCTTTTTTCTGAAGAATTCCCATAAGAAGCACAAGCGTCCTGAGGTTACCCGAAAGGAGGGGGGGTACTGTCACACGCCGACACGGTGGTACACGGCGGGTACTGTACTCACCCGCCCGTGTCCGCCGCCGACGGGCGTGTGTAGGCCTCCATGTCAGGTGAGGCGGCAGGCAGAGGTCCGTCAGTGTTTGAAGGCAACATGGGAATCTGCAGTATGGTCCCGCTCTAAGGCTATAGATGCCAGGAGGCCAGCGCCGCCATCTTGCTTGAGGGCAAACAGGGGATTGGGCCAGGTCAGGTATTCTCACCTGTTTCACTGTGACAGCCAATGGCAACCGCCCTCTTTGCATAAAGGGGATCTGCCTAGGTAGCTCAGTGTCAGTGCAAAAAGTCTTCTGTGCAGTGCACTTCCTAGAAGGCTCCTGACTCCTCCTGGAACTTCCAAGAATCCGTCTCCAGCATCCTCAGGTCAGCCATTCCTCATAATTCTTTCAGTCACCGGATCCACTATTGTTGCCATCTTCCCACTTCTTTAACAGGACATTTCTCATCATTGTTATCTGGACATTTATCCTCATTGTTATCTGGATAATCCTCCTCATTGTTATCTGGATATTCCTCATCATTTTTATCTGGACATTCATCCTTGTTATTTATTATTATTTTGCCTGTCTTTTCCTCAAAGAAGTATTTGAGAACCTCTATGAAATCTTTTATTAAACCCGCTTGTTTTAACCCTACTGCTGCTGCCTCGTCTCCAGTCCCTGAGCACCACACGACCCCATCAGAACCTTTAACCGTGACAGCTGGAGATGAGGGTCCATATATTGATGCAAGAAAAGCTTTGGATGCTGCAGTCTGCTGTAACAGCAAGGAAGAAAAAAACTCCTGTGAACAGCACTAGACATCTGCAGATGCTATGGGCCTTTTTTTGGAGGTTTATTTGCAACTACAGTAATTGTATGCTGATTTTTAAATACATAAGTTAAAAATTACTTTTTTTATTATTGAATGTAGCTTATTTTAACACTTTTCATGCATATTTTAAGTATTTTTCATGCATATTTGCATGCATATGTCAAGCTTTTTATGTTGCATATAATCCTGTCTCTACTAATGAGTGATCATGGGGGAAGGTGCAGAAGCATGGTGCAGAAGCATGCATTGACTTTCAAACTGTACCACAGGGCAGCAGGTGCCTACTGTAGCATGGGAACAATACAGTACCATGTGAATAGCGCATACTAAATACAGTGGGTGAGATTTAATAGGATGAGATATTCAGAAAGTGAGAGATTTTGGAAGAAATCTCCAGTTTTTTTAAAGCTGCAATCATCTACACTTCAAAATCAAACTGGTTTTGCAGTGTAAATGATTGCCGCTTTAAAAAAACTGGAGATTTCTTCCCAAATCTCTCACTTTCTGAATATCTCATCCTATTAAATCTCACCCAAAATCTTTATTAAGTTAAAACTCTGCAGAAAATGACACTGCTTTGTCTGCAATTGCAATCCCGGATTTGAGTACACAATGTAGGGACAAACACACAATAGGGTGAACATAGTCATTTTGCAACATTTATAGTAGTTCTTCACTTACTCATGTGACTATGCACAATGGAGCTGGGGGAGGTGTTTTGCTACAGACATACTGTTTACAGTAAACAGTGGGCTCAATGGGAATGATCGTGGGGGAAGGTGCAGAAGCATGCATTGACTTTCAAACTCAATCTGTACCAACGACATGCATAACCGAAAAGATCTGCTTGTGTGGAATTTAATCCAAGTACTCTTTAGATAAAGTACGTACTCTTTCCCTAAAGTACGTACTCTTTCCCTAAAGTTAGGACTTTTACCTGAAGTGGGACATTTACTTGTGCGAAAAAAAACCCATTCTTTGCAACACAGTATGTAACGACAATAACTGTATCATGTACATGGCCACCTGCCATTGTTATTTTTTTTGTGCAAAAGGCAAAAGGAATTTGCAAAGCACCAAATAAATTTATTGATTAAAAAATGAAAAAAAAAAAATAGTACATTAAAAAAAAAAAATGTACCCCACTTTGGCTCGAACCAGTATTGCTGCTAGCAGTATACAGTAACTGTGTCTTTAACCGCTAGGCCACAGAAACCTGTGATTTCAGCTGCTCCATTGGTGTACAATATACTGTATAGTCAAGTATGAGACATGCCCAGTAGATTGCGCTGTTTTCATGGCGTAGTACAGCATAATGATAGACACCTCCGTAAATAATATACCATGTGAAAGTTTCCAGCATTAGTAAAGGTTAGCATGGATTCCATATTTATGCAGTAGCAATCTGTACCAACAAATTGTATAACTGATATCTCCTCCTGCAAATTTAATCCAAGAACTCTTTCCTTAAAGTAAGTACTCTTTCCCTAAATTAAGGACTTTTACCTGAAGTGGAAAATTTACTCTTGCGAGAAAAAAAACGTTCTCTGTATCTTACAGTATGTAACGACAATAACTGTATCATGTACATTGCAGCCTGCCATTGTTATTTTTTTTGTGCAAAAGGAATTTGCAAAGCACCAAATTACTTTATTGATTAAAAAATGAAAAAAAAAAATAGTGCATTTAAAAAAAAGTAAAGGTTAGCATGGATTCCATATTTATACAGTAGCAATCTGTACCAATGAGATGAATATCTGATCATATCTCCTCCTGCGAATTTAATCCAAGAACTCTTTCTGTAAAGTAAGTACTCTTTCCCTAAATTAAGGACTTTTACCTGAAGTGGAAAATTTACTCTTGCGAGAAAAAAAACGTTCTCTGTATCTTACAGTATGTAACGACAATAACTGTATCATGTACATTGCAGCCTGCCATTGTTATTTTTTTTGTGCAAAAGGAATTTGCAAAGCACCAAATTACTTTATTGATTAAAAAATGAAAAAAAAAAATAGTGCATTTAAAAAAAAGTAAAGGTTAGCATGGATTCCATATTTATACAGTAGCAATCTGTACCAATGAGATGAATATCTGATCATATCTCCTCCTGCGAATTTAATCCAAGAACTCTTTCTGTAAAGTAAGTACTCTTTCCCTAAATTAAGGATTTTTACCTGAAGTGGAAAATTTACTCTTGCGAAAATAAAAACGTTCTTTGTAACTTATAGTATGTAACGACAATAACTGTATCAAGTAAATTGCAGCCTGCCATTGTTAATTTTTTTGTGCAAAAGGAATTTGCAAAGCACCAAATTACTTTATTGATTAAAAAATGAAAAAAAAAATTGTACATTAAAAAAAAAAATTGTACCCCACTTTGGCTCGAACCAGTATTGCTGCTAGCAGTATACAGTAACTGTGTCTTTACCCGCTAGGCCACAGAAACCTGCGATTTCAGCTGCTCCATTGGTACTCCATATATACTGTATAGTCAAGTATGAGACATGCCCAGTAGATTGCGCTGTTTTCATGGCGCAGTACAGCATAATGATAGACACCTCCGTAAATAATATACCATGTGAAAGTTTCCAGCATTAGTAAAGGTTAGCATGGATTCCATATTTATTCAGTAGCAATCTGTACCAACATGTATAACTGATATCTCCTCCTGCAAATTTAATCCAAGAACTCTTTCTGTAAAGTAAGTACTCTTTCCCTAAATTAAAGATTTTTACCTGAAGTGGAAAATTTACTCTTGCGAAAATAAAAACGTTCTTTGTAACTTACAGTATGTAATGACAATAACTGTATTATGTAAATTGCAACCTGCCATTGTTAATTTTTTTGTGCAAAAGGAATTTGCAAAGCACCAAATTACTTTATTGATTAAAAAATGAAAAAAAAAAAAAAAAAGTGCATTAAAAAAAAAGTAAAGGTTAGCATGGATTCCATATTTATGCAGTAGCAATCTGTACCAACAACATGTATAACTGATCATATCTCCTTCTGCGAATTTAATCTAAGAACTCTTTCCCTAAAGTAAGTACTCTTTCCCTAAAGTAAGGACAAAATCTGTAATGGGAAGTTGGACAAAATCTATAGTGTGAAGTTCTCTTATAAAGAAAGTTGATTGGCCAGCTTTCTGTTTCCCCCGTATTTGTACCTTATAAACGAGCGTTAGAGTACTGTACAGTATGTGTGAATTACTGCATACAGTATTACAGAAGACAACAATGACATGTACAGGCATGCGCTGTAGTGTTTAGGAAAAGTGACATCTGGTGGTCAATGAGTGTAATTGCAGCTTACATTTACAACATTACGTTACATTTATAACGCGATCTATAACGGGACTATAGCGCAAGGAGCAGGCGCGATTCATGCGCGATTTGCATAGCGCACGTTATGCGCAACGCAGCCACGATGTATGAGGCCATATCTGTAGCGTTGATAAATCGGCTCTAGCTTATTCCGCCTTAGAGAAAACCGCGTTGACATTTTTTCCAAATGCCTTGCAATATCTCCTTAACAAAAAGAGCTAGAAGGCTGAAAATGCAGATTTAGACTTGTAGGCATTGTGTGAACAAGATAGCGTTGAAAAATCTGCTCCAGCTTATTCCGCCTTAGAGAAAACCGCGTTGACATTTTTTCCAAATGCCTTGCAATATCTCCTTAGCGGAAAGAGCTAGAAGGCTGAAAATGCAGATTTAGACTTGTAGGCATTGTGTGAACAAGATATCGTTGAAAAATCGTCTCTAGCTTATTCCGCCTTAGAGAAAATCGCGTTGACATTTTTTCCAAATGCCTTGCAATATCTCCTTAACGAAAAGAGCTAGAAGGCTGAAAATGCAGATTTAGACTTGTAGGCATTGTGTGAACAAGATAGCGTTGAAAAATCTGCTCCAGCTTATTCCGCCTTAGAGAAAACCGCGTTGACATTTTTTCCAAATGCCTTGCAATATCTCCTTAACGAAAAGAGCTAGAAGGCTGAAAATGCAGATTTAGACTTGTAGGCATTGTGTGAACAAGATAGCGTTGAAAAATCGGCTCTAGCTTATTCCGCCTTAGAGAAAACCGCGTTGACATTTTTTCCAAATGCCTTGCAATATCTCCTTAACGAAAAGAGCTAGAAGGCTGAAAATGCAGATTTAGACTTGTAGGCATTGTGTGAACAAGAGAGCGTTGAAAAATCTGCACCAGCTTATTCCGCCTTAGAGAAAACCGCGTTGACATTTTTTCCAAATGCCTTGCAATATCTCCTTAACGAAAAGAGCTAGAAGGCTAAAAATGCAGATTTAGACTTGTAGGCATTGTGTGAACAAGATAGCTTTGAAATATCGGCTCTAGCTTATTCCGCCTTAGAGAAAACCGCGTTGACATTTTTTCCAAATGCCTTGCAATATCTCCTTAACGAAAAGAGCTAGAAGGCTGAAAATGCAGATTTAGACTTGTAGGCATTGTGTGAACAAGATAGCGTTGAAAAATCGGCTCTAGCTTATTCCGCCTTAGAGAAAACCGCGTTGACATTTTTTCCAAATGCCTTGCAATATCTCCTTAACGAAAAGAGCTAGAAGGCTGAAAATGCAGATTTAGACTTGTAGGCATTGTGTGAACAAGATAGCGTTGAAAAATCGGCTCTAGCTTATTCCGCCTTAGAGAAAACCGCATTGACATTTTTTCCAAATGCCTTGCAATATCTCCTTAACGAAAAGAGCTAGAAGGCTGAAAATGCAGATTTAGACTTGTAGGCATTGTGTGAACCAGATAGCGTTGAAAAATCGGCTCTAGCTTATTCCGCCTTAGAGAAAACCGCGTTGACATTTTTTCCAAATGCCTTGCAATATCTCCTTAACGAAAAGAGCTAGAAGGCTGAAAATGCAGATTTAGACTTGTAGGCATTGTGTGAACAAGATAGCGTTAAAAATCGGCTCTAGCTTATTCCGCCTTAGAGAAAACCGCGTTGACATTTTTTCCAAATGCCTTGCAATATCTCCTTAACGAAAAGAGCTAGAAGGCTGAAAATGCAGATTTAGACTTGTAGGCATTGTGTGAACAAGATAGCTTTGAAAAATCGGCTCCAGCTTATTCCGCCTTAGAGAAAACCGCGTTGACATTTTTTCCAAATGCCTTGCAATATCTCCTTAACGGAAAGAGCTAGAAGGCTGAAAATGCAGATTTAGACTTGTAGGCGTTGTGTGAACAAGATAGCGTTGAAAAATCGGCTCTAGCTTATTCCGCCTTAGAGAAAACCGCGTTGACATTTTTTCCAAATGCCTTGCAATATCTCCTTAACGAAAAGAGCTAGAAGGCTGAAAATGCAGATTTAGACTTGTAGGCATTGTGTGAACAAGATAGCATTGAAAAATCGGCTCTAGCTTATTCCGCCTTAGAGAAAACCGCGTTGACATTTTTTCCAAATGCCTTGCAATATCTCCTTAACGAAAAGAGCTAGAAGGCTGAAAATGCAGATTTAGACTTGTAGGCATTGTGTGAACAAGATAGCATTGAAAAATCGGCTCTAGCTTATTCCGCCTTAGAGAAAACCGCGTTTACATTTTTTCCAAATGCCTTGCAATATCTCCTTAACGAAAAGAGCTAGAAGGCTGAAAATGCAGATTTAGACTTGTAGGCATTGTGTGAACAAGATAGCGTTGAAAAATCGGCTCTAGCTCATTCCGCCTTAGAGAAAACCGCGTTGACATTTTTTCCAAATGCCTTGCAATATCTCCTTAACGAAAAGAGCTAGAAGGCTGAAAATGCAGATTTAGACTTGTAGGCATTGTGTGAACAAGATAGCGTTGAAAAATCGGCTCCAGCTTATTCCACCTTAGAGAAAACCGCGTTGACATTTTTTCCAAATGCCTTGCAATATCTCCTTAACGAAAAGAGCTAGAAGGCTGAAAATGCAGATTTAGACTTGTAGGCATTGTGTGAACAAGATAGCGTTGAAAAATCGGCTCTAGCTTATTCCGCCTTAGAGAAAACCGCGTTGACATTTTTTCCAAATGCCTTGCAATATCTCCTTAACGAAAAGAGCTAGAAGGCTGAAAATGCAGATTTAGACTTGTAGGCATTGTGTGAACAAGATAGCGTTGAAAAATCTGCTCCAGCTTATTCCGCCTTAGAGAAAACCGCGTTGACATTTTTTCCAAATTCCTTGCAATATCTCCTTAACGAAAAGAGCTAGAAGGCTGAAAATGCAGATTTAGACTTGTAGGCATTGTGTGAACAAGATAGCGTTGAAAAATCGGCTCTAGCTTATTCCGCCTTAGAGAAAACCGCGTTGACATTTTTTCCAAATGCCTTGCAATATCTCCTTAACAAAAAGAGCTAGAAGGCTGAAAATGCAGATTTAGACTTGTAGGCATTGTGTGAACAAGATAGCGTTGAAAAATCGGCTCTAGCTTATTCCACCTTAGAGAAAACCGCGTTGACATTTTTTCCAAATGCCTTGCAATATCTCCGTAACGAAAAGAGCTAGAAGGCTGAAAATGCAGATTTAGACTTGTAGGCATTGTGTGAACAAGATAGCTTTGAAAAATCTGCTCCAGCTTATTCCGCCTTAGAGAAAACCGCGTTGACATTTTTTCCAAATGCCTTGCAATATCTCCTTAGCGGAAAGAGCTAGAAGGCTGAAAATGCAGATTTAGACTTGTAGGCGTTGTTTGAACAAGATAGCGTTGAAAAATCGGCTCTAGCTTATTCCGCCTTAGAGAAAACCGCGTTGACATTTTTTCCAAATGCCTTGCAATATCTCCTTAACGAAAAGAGCTAGAAGGCTGAAAATGCAGATTTAGACTTGTAGGCATTGTGTGAACAAGATAGCGTTGAAAAATCATCTCTAGCTTATTCCGCCTTAGAGAAAATCGCGTTGACATTTTTTCCAAATGCCTTGCAATATCTCCTTAACGAAAAGAGCTAGAAGGCTGAAAATGCAGATTTAGACTTGTAGGCATTGTGTGAACAAGATAGCGTTGAAAAATCTGCTCCAGCTTATTCCGCCTTAGAGAAAACCGCGTTGACATTTTTTCCAAATGCCTTGCAATATCTCCTTAACGAAAAGAGCTAGAAGGCTGAAAATGCAGATTTAGACTTGTAGGCTTTGTGTGAACAAGATAGCATTGAAAAATCGGCTCTAGCTTATTCCGCCTTAGAGAAAACCGCGTTGACATTTTTTCCAAATGCCTTGCAATATCTCCTTAAGGAAAAGAGCTAGAAGGCTGAAAATGCAGATTTAGACTTGTAGGCATTGTGTGAACAAGATAGCATTGAAAAATCGGCTCTAGCTTATTCCGCCTTAGAGAAAACCGCGTTTACATTTTTTCCAAATGCCTTGCAATATCTCCTTAACGAAAAGAGCTAGAAGGCTGAAAATGCAGATTTAGACTTGTAGGCATTGTGTGAACAAGATGGCGTTGAAAAATCGGCTCTAGCTTATTCCGCCTTAGAGAAAACCGCGTTGACATTTTTTCCAAATGCCTTGCAATATCTCCTTAACGAAAAGAGCTAGAAGGCTGAAAATGCAGATTTAGACTTGTAGGCATTGTGTGAACAAGATAGCTTTGAAAAATCTGCTCCAGCTTATTCCGCCTTAGAGAAAACCGCGTTGACATTTTTTCCAAATGCCTTGCAATATCTCCTTAGCGGAAAGAGCTAGAAGGCTGAAAATGCAGATTTAGACTTGTAGGCGTTGTTTGAACAAGATAGCGTTGAAAAATCGGCTCTAGCTTATTCCGCCTTAGAGAAAACCGCGTTGACATTTTTTCCAAATGCCTTGCAATATCTCCTTAACGAAAAGAGCTAGAAGGCTGAAAATGCAGATTTAGACTTGTAGGCATTGTGTGAACAAGATAGCGTTGAAAAATCATCTCTAGCTTATTCCGCCTTAGAGAAAATCGCGTTGACATTTTTTCCAAATGCCTTGCAATATCTCCTTAACGAAAAGAGCTAGAAGGCTGAAAATGCAGATTTAGACTTGTAGGCATTGTGTGAACAAGATAGCGTTGAAAAATCTGCTCCAGCTTATTCCGCCTTAGAGAAAACCGCGTTGACATTTTTTCCAAATGCCTTGCAATATCTCCTTAACGAAAAGAGCTAGAAGGCTGAAAATGCAGATTTAGACTTGTAGGCTTTGTGTGAACAAGATAGCATTGAAAAATCGGCTCTAGCTTATTCCGCCTTAGAGAAAACCGCGTTTACATTTTTTCCAAATGCCTTGCAATATCTCCTTAACGAAAAGAGCTAGAAGGCTGAAAATGCAGATTTAGACTTGTAGGCATTGTGTGAACAAGATGGCGTTGAAAAATCGGCTCTAGCTTATTCCGCCTTAGAGAAAACCGCGTTGACATTTTTTCCAAATGCCTTGCAATATCTCCTTAACGAAAAGAGCTAGAAGGCTGAAAATGCAGATTTAGACTTGTAGGCATTGTGTGAACAAGATAGCGTTGAAAAATCGGCTCTAGCTTATTCCGCCTTAGAGAAAACCGCGTTGACATTTTTTCCAAATGCCTTGCAATATCTCCTTAACGAAAAGAGCTAGAAGGCTGAAAATGCAGATTTAGACTTGTAGGCATTGTGTGAACAAGATAGCGTTGAAAAATCGGCTCCAGCTTATTCCACCTTAGAGAAAACCGCGTTGACATTTTTTCCAAATGCCTTGCAATATCTCCTTAACGAAAAGAGCTAGAAGGCTGAAAATGCAGATTTAGACTTGTAGGCATTGTGTGAACAAGATAGCGTTGAAAAATCGGCTCTAGCTTATTCCGCCTTAGAGAAAACCGCGTTGACATTTTTTCCAAATGCCTTGCAATATCTCCTTAACAAAAAGAGCTAGAAGGCTGAAAATGCAGATTTAGACTTGTAGGCATTGTGTGAACAAGATAGCGTTGAAAAATCTGCTCCAGCTTATTCCGCCTTAGAGAAAACCGCGTTGACATTTTTTCCAAATTCCTTGCAATATCTCCTTAACGAAAAGAGCTAGAAGGCTGAAAATGCAGATTTAGACTTGTAGGCATTGTGTGAACAAGATAGCGTTGAAAAATCGGCTCTAGCTTATTCCGCCTTAGAGAAAACCGCGTTGACATTTTTTCCAAATGCCTTGCAATATCTCCTTAACAAAAAGAGCTAGAAGGCTGAAAATGCAGATTTAGACTTGTAGGCATTGTGTGAACAAGATAGCGTTGAAAAATCGGCTCTAGCTTATTCCACCTTAGAGAAAACCGCGTTGACATTTTTTCCAAATGCCTTGCAATATCTCCTTAAGGAAAAGAGCTAGAAGGCTGAAAATGCAGATTTAGACTTGTAGGCATTGTGTGAACAAGATAGCTTTGAAAAATCTGCTCCAGCTTATTCCGCCTTAGAGAAAACCGCGTTGACATTTTTTCCAAATGCCTTGCAATATCTCCTTAGCGGAAAGAGCTAGAAGGCTGAAAATGCAGATTTAGACTTGTAGGCATTGTGTGAACAAGATATCGTTGAAAAATCGTCTCTAGCTTATTCCGCCTTAGAGAAAATCGCGTTGACATTTTTTCCAAATGCCTTGCAATATCTCCTTAACGAAAAGAGCTAGAAGGCTGAAAATGCAGATTTAGACTTGTAGGCATTGTGTGAACAAGATAGCGTTGAAAAATCTGCTCCAGCTTATTCCGCCTTAGAGAAAACCGCGTTGACATTTTTTCCAAATGCCTTGCAATATCTCCTTAACGAAAAGAGCTAGAAGGCTGAAAATGCAGATTTAGACTTGTAGGCATTGTGTGAACAAGATAGCGTTGAAAAATCGGCTCTAGCTTATTCCGCCTTAGAGAAAACCGCGTTGACATTTTTTCCAAATGCCTTGCAATATCTCCTTAACGAAAAGAGCTAGAAGGCTGAAAATGCAGATTTAGACTTGTAGGCATTGTGTGAACAAGAGAGCGTTGAAAAATCTGCACCAGCTTATTCCGCCTTAGAGAAAACCGCGTTGACATTTTTTCCAAATGCCTTGCAATATCTCCTTAACGAAAAGAGCTAGAAGGCTAAAAATGCAGATTTAGACTTGTAGGCATTGTGTGAACAAGATAGCTTTGAAATATCGGCTCTAGCTTATTCCGCCTTAGAGAAAACCGCGTTGACATTTTTTCCAAATGCCTTGCAATATCTCCTTAACGAAAAGAGCTAGAAGGCTGAAAATGCAGATTTAGACTTGTAGGCATTGTGTGAACAAGATAGCGTTGAAAAATCGGCTCTAGCTTATTCCGCCTTAGAGAAAACCGCGTTGACATTTTTTCCAAATGCCTTGCAATATCTCCTTAACGAAAAGAGCTAGAAGGCTGAAAATGCAGATTTAGACTTGTAGGCATTGTGTGAACAAGATAGCGTTGAAAAATCGGCTCTAGCTTATTCCGCCTTAGAGAAAACCGCATTGACATTTTTTCCAAATGCCTTGCAATATCTCCTTAACGAAAAGAGCTAGAAGGCTGAAAATGCAGATTTAGACTTGTAGGCATTGTGTGAACCAGATAGCGTTGAAAAATCGGCTCTAGCTTATTCCGCCTTAGAGAAAACCGCGTTGACATTTTTTCCAAATGCCTTGCAATATCTCCTTAACGAAAAGAGCTAGAAGGCTGAAAATGCAGATTTAGACTTGTAGGCATTGTGTGAACAAGATAGCGTTAAAAATCGGCTCTAGCTTATTCCGCCTTAGAGAAAACCGCGTTGACATTTTTTCCAAATGCCTTGCAATATCTCCTTAACGAAAAGAGCTAGAAGGCTGAAAATGCAGATTTAGACTTGTAGGCATTGTGTGAACAAGATAGCTTTGAAAAATCGGCTCCAGCTTATTCCGCCTTAGAGAAAACCGCGTTGACATTTTTTCCAAATGCCTTGCAATATCTCCTTAACGGAAAGAGCTAGAAGGCTGAAAATGCAGATTTAGACTTGTAGGCGTTGTGTGAACAAGATAGCGTTGAAAAATCGGCTCTAGCTTATTCCGCCTTAGAGAAAACCGCGTTGACATTTTTTCCAAATGCCTTGCAATATCTCCTTAACGAAAAGAGCTAGAAGGCTGAAAATGCAGATTTAGACTTGTAGGCATTGTGTGAACAAGATAGCATTGAAAAATCGGCTCTAGCTTATTCCGCCTTAGAGAAAACCGCGTTGACATTTTTTCCAAATGCCTTGCAATATCTCCTTAACGAAAAGAGCTAGAAGGCTGAAAATGCAGATTTAGACTTGTAGGCATTGTGTGAACAAGATAGCATTGAAAAATCGGCTCTAGCTTATTCCGCCTTAGAGAAAACCGCGTTTACATTTTTTCCAAATGCCTTGCAATATCTCCTTAACGAAAAGAGCTAGAAGGCTGAAAATGCAGATTTAGACTTGTAGGCATTGTGTGAACAAGATAGCGTTGAAAAATCGGCTCTAGCTCATTCCGCCTTAGAGAAAACCGCGTTGACATTTTTTCCAAATGCCTTGCAATATCTCCTTAACGAAAAGAGCTAGAAGGCTGAAAATGCAGATTTAGACTTGTAGGCATTGTGTGAACAAGATAGCGTTGAAAAATCGGCTCCAGCTTATTCCACCTTAGAGAAAACCGCGTTGACATTTTTTCCAAATGCCTTGCAATATCTCCTTAACGAAAAGAGCTAGAAGGCTGAAAATGCAGATTTAGACTTGTAGGCATTGTGTGAACAAGATAGCGTTGAAAAATCGGCTCTAGCTTATTCCGCCTTAGAGAAAACCGCGTTGACATTTTTTCCAAATGCCTTGCAATATCTCCTTAACAAAAAGAGCTAGAAGGCTGAAAATGCAGATTTAGACTTGTAGGCATTGTGTGAACAAGATAGCGTTGAAAAATCTGCTCCAGCTTATTCCGCCTTAGAGAAAACCGCGTTGACATTTTTTCCAAATTCCTTGCAATATCTCCTTAACGAAAAGAGCTAGAAGGCTGAAAATGCAGATTTAGACTTGTAGGCATTGTGTGAACAAGATAGCGTTGAAAAATCGGCTCTAGCTTATTCCGCCTTAGAGAAAACCGCGTTGACATTTTTTCCAAATGCCTTGCAATATCTCCTTAACAAAAAGAGCTAGAAGGCTGAAAATGCAGATTTAGACTTGTAGGCATTGTGTGAACAAGATAGCGTTGAAAAATCGGCTCTAGCTTATTCCACCTTAGAGAAAACCGCGTTGACATTTTTTCCAAATGCCTTGCAATATCTCCGTAACGAAAAGAGCTAGAAGGCTGAAAATGCAGATTTAGACTTGTAGGCATTGTGTGAACAAGATAGCTTTGAAAAATCTGCTCCAGCTTATTCCGCCTTAGAGAAAACCGCGTTGACATTTTTTCCAAATGCCTTGCAATATCTCCTTAGCGGAAAGAGCTAGAAGGCTGAAAATGCAGATTTAGACTTGTAGGCGTTGTTTGAACAAGATAGCGTTGAAAAATCGGCTCTAGCTTATTCCGCCTTAGAGAAAACCGCGTTGACATTTTTTCCAAATGCCTTGCAATATCTCCTTAACGAAAAGAGCTAGAAGGCTGAAAATGCAGATTTAGACTTGTAGGCATTGTGTGAACAAGATAGCGTTGAAAAATCATCTCTAGCTTATTCCGCCTTAGAGAAAATCGCGTTGACATTTTTTCCAAATGCCTTGCAATATCTCCTTAACGAAAAGAGCTAGAAGGCTGAAAATGCAGATTTAGACTTGTAGGCATTGTGTGAACAAGATAGCGTTGAAAAATCTGCTCCAGCTTATTCCGCCTTAGAGAAAACCGCGTTGACATTTTTTCCAAATGCCTTGCAATATCTCCTTAACGAAAAGAGCTAGAAGGCTGAAAATGCAGATTTAGACTTGTAGGCTTTGTGTGAACAAGATAGCATTGAAAAATCGGCTCTAGCTTATTCCGCCTTAGAGAAAACCGCGTTGACATTTTTTCCAAATGCCTTGCAATATCTCCTTAAGGAAAAGAGCTAGAAGGCTGAAAATGCAGATTTAGACTTGTAGGCATTGTGTGAACAAGATAGCATTGAAAAATCGGCTCTAGCTTATTCCGCCTTAGAGAAAACCGCGTTTACATTTTTTCCAAATGCCTTGCAATATCTCCTTAACGAAAAGAGCTAGAAGGCTGAAAATGCAGATTTAGACTTGTAGGCATTGTGTGAACAAGATGGCGTTGAAAAATCGGCTCTAGCTTATTCCGCCTTAGAGAAAACCGCGTTGACATTTTTTCCAAATGCCTTGCAATATCTCCTTAACGAAAAGAGCTAGAAGGCTGAAAATGCAGATTTAGACTTGTAGGCATTGTGTGAACAAGATAGCTTTGAAAAATCTGCTCCAGCTTATTCCGCCTTAGAGAAAACCGCGTTGACATTTTTTCCAAATGCCTTGCAATATCTCCTTAGCGGAAAGAGCTAGAAGGCTGAAAATGCAGATTTAGACTTGTAGGCGTTGTTTGAACAAGATAGCGTTGAAAAATCGGCTCTAGCTTATTCCGCCTTAGAGAAAACCGCGTTGACATTTTTTCCAAATGCCTTGCAATATCTCCTTAACGAAAAGAGCTAGAAGGCTGAAAATGCAGATTTAGACTTGTAGGCATTGTGTGAACAAGATAGCGTTGAAAAATCATCTCTAGCTTATTCCGCCTTAGAGAAAATCGCGTTGACATTTTTTCCAAATGCCTTGCAATATCTCCTTAACGAAAAGAGCTAGAAGGCTGAAAATGCAGATTTAGACTTGTAGGCATTGTGTGAACAAGATAGCGTTGAAAAATCTGCTCCAGCTTATTCCGCCTTAGAGAAAACCGCGTTGACATTTTTTCCAAATGCCTTGCAATATCTCCTTAACGAAAAGAGCTAGAAGGCTGAAAATGCAGATTTAGACTTGTAGGCTTTGTGTGAACAAGATAGCATTGAAAAATCGGCTCTAGCTTATTCCGCCTTAGAGAAAACCGCGTTGACATTTTTTCCAAATGCCTTGCAATATCTCCTTAAGGAAAAGAGCTAGAAGGCTGAAAATGCAGATTTAGACTTGTAGGCATTGTGTGAACAAGATAGCATTGAAAAATCGGCTCTAGCTTATTCCGCCTTAGAGAAAACCGCGTTTACATTTTTTCCAAATGCCTTGCAATATCTCCTTAACGAAAAGAGCTAGAAGGCTGAAAATGCAGATTTAGACTTGTAGGCATTGTGTGAACAAGATGGCGTTGAAAAATCGGCTCTAGCTTATTCCGCCTTAGAGAAAACCGCGTTGACATTTTTTCCAAATGCCTTGCAATATCTCCTTAACGAAAAGAGCTAGAAGGCTGAAAATGCAGATTTAGACTTGTAGGCATTGTGTGAACAAGATAGCGTTGAAAAATCGGCTCTAGCTTATTCCGCCTTAGAGAAAACCGCGTTGACATTTTTTCCAAATGCCTTGCAACATCTCCTTAACGAAAAGAGCTAGAAGGCTGAAAATGCAGATTTAGACTTGTAGGCATTGTGTGAACAAGATAGCGTTGAAAAATCGGCTCCAGCTTATTCCACCTTAGAGAAAACCGCGTTGACATTTTTTCCAAATGCCTTGCAATATCTCCTTAACGAAAAGAGCTAGAAGGCTGAAAATGCAGATTTAGACTTGTAGGCTTTGTGTGAACAAGATAGCGTTGAAAAATCGGCTCTAGCTTATTCCGCCTTAGAGAAAACCGCGTTGACATTTTTTCCAAATGCCTTGCAATATCTCCTTAACAAAAAGAGCTAGAAGGCTGAAAATGCAGATTTAGACTTGTAGGCATTGTGTGAACAAGATAGCGTTGAAAAATCTGCTCCAGCTTATTCCGCCTTAGAGAAAACCGCGTTGACATTTTTTCCAAATTCCTTGCAATATCTCCTTAACGAAAAGAGCTAGAAGGCTGAAAATGCAGATTTAGACTTGTAGGCATTGTGTGAACAAGATAGCGTTGAAAAATCGGCTCTAGCTTATTCCGCCTTAGAGAAAACCGCGTTGACATTTTTTCCAAATGCCTTGCAATATCTCCTTAACAAAAAGAGCTAGAAGGCTGAAAATGCAGATTTAGACTTGTAGGCATTGTGTGAACAAGATAGCGTTGAAAAATCGGCTCTAGCTTATTCCACCTTAGAGAAAACCGCGTTGACATTTTTTCCAAATGCCTTGCAATATCTCCTTAAGGAAAAGAGCTAGAAGGCTGAAAATGCAGATTTAGACTTGTAGGCATTGTGTGAACAAGATAGCTTTGAAAAATCTGCTCCAGCTTATTCCGCCTTAGAGAAAACCGCGTTGACATTTTTTCCAAATGCCTTGCAATATCTCCTTAGCGGAAAGAGCTAGAAGGCTGAAAATGCAGATTTAGACTTGTAGGCATTGTGTGAACAAGATAGCGTTGAAAAATCGGCTCTAGCTTATTCCGCCTTAGAGAAAACCGCGTTGACATTTTTTCCAAATGCCTTGCAATATCTCCTTAACAAAAAGAGCTAGAAGGCTGAAAATGCAGATTTAGACTTGTAGGCATTGTGTGAACAAGATAGCGTTGAAAAATCTGCTCCAGCTTATTCCGCCTTAGAGAAAACCGCGTTGACATTTTTTCCAAATTCCTTGCAATATCTCCTTAACGAAAAGAGCTAGAAGGCTGAAAATGCAGATTTAGACTTGTAGGCATTGTGTGAACAAGATAGCGTTGAAAAATCGGCTCTAGCTTATTCCGCCTTAGAGAAAACCGCGTTGACATTTTTTCCAAATGCCTTGCAATATCTCCTTAACAAAAAGAGCTAGAAGGCTGAAAATGCAGATTTAGACTTGTAGGCATTGTGTGAACAAGATAGCGTTGAAAAATCGGCTCTAGCTTATTCCACCTTAGAGAAAACCGCGTTGACATTTTTTCCAAATGCCTTGCAATATCTCCTTAACGAAAAGAGCTAGAAGGCTGAAAATGCAGATTTCGACTTGTAGGCATTGTGTGAACAAGATAGCTTTGAAAAATCTGCTCCAGCTTATTCCGCCTTAGAGAAAACCGCGTTGACATTTTTTCCAAATGCCTTGCAATATCTCCTTAACGAAAAGAGCTAGAAGGCTGAAAATGCAGATTTAGACTTGTAGGCATTGTGTGAACAAGATGGCGTTGAAAAATCGGCTCTAGCTTATTCCGCCTTAGAGAAAACCGCGTTGACATTTTTTCCAAATGCCTTGCAATATCTCCTTAACGAAAAGAGCTAGAAGGCTGAAAATGCAGATTTAGACTTGTAGGCATTGTGTGAACAAGATAGCGTTGAAAAATCGGCTCTAGCTTATTCCGCCTTAGAGAAAACCGCGTTGACATTTTTTCCAAATGCCTTGCAATATCTCCTTAACGAAAAGAGCTAGAAGGCTGAAAATGCAGATTTAGACTTGTAGGCATTTTGTGAACAAGATAGCGTTGAAAAATCTGCACCAGCTTATTCCACCTTAGAGAAAACCGCATTGACATTTTTTCCAAATGCCTTGCAATATCTCCTTAACGAAAAGAGCTAGAAGGCTGAAAATGCAGATTTAGACTTGTAGGCATTGTGTGAACAAGATAGCGTTGAAAAATCGGCTCTAGCTCATTCCGCCTTAGAGAAAACCGCGTTGACATTTTTTCCAAATGCCTTACAATATCTCCTTAACGAAAAGAGCTAGAAGGCTGAAAATGCAGATTTAGACTTGTAGGCGTTGTGTGAACAAGATAGCGTTGAAAAATCGGCTCTAGCTTATTCCGCCTTAGAGAAAACCGCGTTGACATTTTTTCCAAATGCCTTGCAATATCTCCTTAACGAAAAGAGCTAGAAGGCTGAAAATGCAGATTTACTCTTGTAGGCATTGTGTGAACAAGATAGCGTTGAAAAATCGGCTCTAGCTTATTCCGCCTTAGAGAAAACCGCGTTGACATTTTTTCCAAATGCCTTGCAATATCTCCTTAACGAAAAGAGCTAGAAGGCTGAAAATGCAGATTTAGACTTGTAGGCATTGTGTGAACAAGATAGCTTTAAAAATCGGCTCTAGCTTATTCCGCCTTAGAGAAAACCGCGTTGACATTTTTTCCAAATGCCTTGCAATATCTCCTTAACGAAAAGAGCTAGAAGGCTGAAAATGCAGATTTAGACTTGTAGGCATTGTGTGAACAAGATAGCTTTGAAAAATCGGCTCCAGCTTATTCCGCCTTAGAGAAAACCGCGTTGACATTTTTTCCAAATGCCTTGCAATATCTCCTTAACGAAAAGAGCTAGAAGGCTGAAAATGCAGATTTAGACTTGTAGGCATTGTGTGAACAAGATAGCGTTGAAAAATCGGCTCTAGCTTATTCTGCCTTAGAGAAAACCGCGTTGACATTTTTTCCAAATGCCTTGCAATATCTCCTTAACGAAAAGAGCTAGAAGGCTGAAAATGCAGATTTAGACTTGTAGGCATTGTGTGAACAAGATAGCGTTGAAAAATCGGCTCTAGCTTATTCCGCCTTAGAGAAAATCGCGTTGACATTTTTTCCAAATGCCTTGCAATATCTACTTAACGAAAAGAGCTAGAAGGCTGAAAATGCAGATTTAGACTTGTAGGCATTTTGTGAACAAGATAGCGTTGAAAAATCTGCTCCAGCATATTCCACCTTAGAGAAAACCGCGTTGACATTTTTTCCAAATGCCTTGCAATATCTCCTTAACGAAAAGAGCTAGAAGGCTGAAAATGCAGATTTAGACTTGTAGGCATTGTGTGAACAAGATAGCGTTGAAAAATCGGCTCTAGCTCATTCCGCCTTAGAGAAAACCGCGTTGACATTTTTTCCAAATGCCTTGCAATATCTCCTTAACGAAAAGAGCTAGAAGGCTGAAAATGCAGATTTAGACTTGTAGGCATTGTGTGAACAAGATAGCGTTGAAAAATCTGCTCCAGCTTATTCCGCCTTAGAGAAAACCGCGTTGACATTTTTTCCAAATGCCTTGCAATATCTCCTTAACGAAAAGAGCTAGAAGGCTGAAAATGCAGATTTAGACTTGTAGGCATTGTGTGAACAAGACAGCGTTGAAAAATCGGCTCTAGCTTATTCCGCCTTAGAGAAAACCGCGTTGACATTTTTTCCAAATGCCTTGCAATATCTCCTTAACGAAAAGAGCTAGAAGGCTGAAAATGCAGATTTAGACTTGTAGGCATTGTGTGAACAAGATAGCGTTGAAAAATCTGCTACAGCTTATTCCGCCTTAGAGAAAACCGCGTTGACATTTTTTCCAAATGCCTTGCAATATCTCCTTAACGAAAAGAGCTAGAAGGCTGAAAATGCAGATTTAGACTTGTAGGTATTGTGTGAACAAGATAGCGTTGAAAAATCGGCTCTAGCTTATTCCGCCTTAGAGAAAACCGCGTTGACATTTTTTCCAAATGCCTTGCAATATCTCCTTAACAAAAAGAGCTAGAAGGCTGAAAATGCAGATTTAGACTTGTAGGCATTGTGAGAACAAGATAGCGTTGAAAAATCGGCTCTAGCTTATTCCACCTTAGAGAAAACCGCGTTGACATTTTTTCCAAATGCCTTGCAATATCTCCTTAACGAAAAGAGCTAGAAGGCTGAAAATGCAGATTTAGACTTGTATGCATTGTGTGAACAAGATAGCTTTGAAAAATCTGCTCCAGCTTATTACGCCTTAGAGAAAACCGCGTTGACATTTTTTCCAAATGCCTTGCAATATCTCCTTAGCGGAAAGAGCTAGAAGGCTGAAAATGCAGATTTAGACTTGTAGGCGTTGTGTGAACAAGATAGCGTTGAAAAATCGGCTCTAGCTTATTCCGCCTTAGAGAAAACCGCGTTGACATTTTTTCCAAATGCCTTGCAATATCTCCTTAACGGAAAGAGCTAGAAGGCTGAAAATGCAGATTTAGATTTGTAGGCATTGTGTGAACAAGATAGCGTTGAAAAATCTGCACCAGCTTATTCCGCCTTAGAGAAAACCGCGTTGAAATTTTTTCCAAATGCCTTGCAATATCTCCTTAACGAAAAGAGCTAGAAGGCTGAAAATGCAGATTTAGACTTGTAGGCATTGTGTGAACAAGATAGCGTTGAAAAATCGGCTCTAGCTCATTCCGCCTTAGAGAAAACCGCGTTGACATTTTTTCCAAATGCCTTGCAATATCTCCTTAACGAAAAGAGCTAGAAGGCTGAAAATGCAGATTTAGACTTGTAGGCATTGTGTGAACAAGATAGCGTTGAAAAATCGGCTCCAGCTTATTCCGCCTTAGAGAAAACCGCGTTGACATTTTTTCCAAATGCCTTGCAATATCTCCTTAACAAAAAGAGCTAGAAGGTTGAAAATGCAGATTTAGACTTGTAGGCATTGTGTGAACAAGATAGCGTTGAAAAATCGGCTCTAGCTTATTCCGCCTTAGAGAAAACCGCGTTGACATTTTTTCCAAATGCCTTGCAATATCTCCTTAACGAAAAGAGCTAGAAGGCTGAAAATGCAGATTTAGACTTGTAGGTATTGTGTGAACAAGATAGCGTTGAAAAATCGGCTCTAGCTTATTCCGCCTTAGAGAAAACCGCGTTGACATTTTTTCCAAATGCCTTGCAATATCTCCTTAACAAAAAGAGCTAGAAGGCTGAAAATGCAGATTTAGACTTGTAGGCATTGTGTGAACAAGATAGCGTTGAAAAATCGGCTCCAGCTTATTCCGCCTTAGAGAAAACCGCGTTGACATTTTTTCCAAATGCCTTGCAATATCTCCTTAACGAAAAGAGCTAGAAGGCTGAAAATGCAGATTTAGACTTGTAGGCATTGTGTGAACAAGACAGCGTTGAAAAATCGGCTCTAGCTTATTCCGCCTTAGAGAAAACCGCGTTGACATTTTTTCCAAATGCCTTGCAATATCTCCTTAACGGAAAGAGCTAGAAGGCTGAAAATGCAGATTTAGATTTGTAGGCATTGTGTGAACAAGATAGCGTTGAAAAATCTGCACCAGCTTATTCCGCCTTAGAGAAAACCGCGTTGAAATTTTTTCCAAATGCCTTGCAATATCTCCTTAACGAAAAGAGCTAGAAGGCTGAAAATGCAGATTTAGACTTGTAGGCATTGTGTGAACAAGATAGCGTTGAAAAATCGGCTCTAGCTCATTCCGCCTTAGAGAAAACCGCGTTGACATTTTTTCCAAATGCCTTGCAATATCTCCTTAACGAAAAGAGCTAGAAGGCTGAAAATGCAGATTTAGACTTGTAGGCATTGTGTGAACAAGATAGCGTTGAAAAATCGGCTCCAGCTTATTCCGCCTTAGAGAAAACCGCGTTGACATTTTTTCCAAATGCCTTGCAATATCTCCTTAACGAAAAGAGCTAGAAGGCTGAAAATGCAGATTTAGACTTGTAGGCATTGTGTGAACAAGACAGCGTTGAAAAATCGGCTCTAGCTTATTCCGCCTTAGAGAAAACCGCGTTGACATTTTTTCCAAATGCCTTGCAATATCTCCTTAACGAAAAGAGCTAGAAGGCTGAAAATGCAGATTTAGACTTGTAGGCATTGTGTGAACAAGATAGCGTTGAAAAATCTGCTACAGCTTATTCCGCCTTAGAGAAAACCGCGTTGACATTTTTTCCAAATGCCTTGCAATATCTCCTTAACGAAAAGAGCTAGAAGGCTGAAAATGCAGATTTAGACTTGTAGGTATTGTGTGAACAAGATAGCGTTGAAAAATCGGCTCTAGCTTATTCCGCCTTAGAGAAAACCGCGTTGACATTTTTTCCAAATGCCTTGCAATATCTCCTTAACAAAAAGAGCTAGAAGGCTGAAAATGCAGATTTAGACTTGTAGGCATTGTGAGAACAAGATAGCGTTGAAAAATCGGCTCTAGCTTATTCCACCTTAGAGAAAACCGCGTTGACATTTTTTCCAAATGCCTTGCAATATCTCCTTAACGAAAAGAGCTAGAAGGCTGAAAATGCAGATTTAGACTTGTATGCATTGTGTGAACAAGATAGCTTTGAAAAATCTGCTCCAGCTTATTACGCCTTAGAGAAAACCGCGTTGACATTTTTTCCAAATGCCTTGCAATATCTCCTTAGCGGAAAGAGCTAGAAGGCTGAAAATGCAGATTTAGACTTGTAGGCGTTGTGTGAACAAGATAGCGTTGAAAAATCGGCTCTAGCTTATTCCGCCTTAGAGAAAACCGCGTTGACATTTTTTCCAAATGCCTTGCAATATCTCCTTAACGGAAAGAGCTAGAAGGCTGAAAATGCAGATTTAGATTTGTAGGCATTGTGTGAACAAGATAGCGTTGAAAAATCTGCACCAGCTTATTCCGCCTTAGAGAAAACCGCGTTGAAATTTTTTCCAAATGCCTTGCAATATCTCCTTAACGAAAAGAGCTAGAAGGCTGAAAATGCAGATTTAGACTTGTAGGCATTGTGTGAACAAGATAGCGTTGAAAAATCTGCTCCAGCTTATTCCACCTTAGAGAAAACCGCGTTGACATTTTTTCCAAATGCCTTGCAATATTTCCTTAACGAAAAGAGCTAGAAGGCTGCAAATGCAGATTTAGACTTATAGGCATTGTGTGAACAAGATAGCGTTGAAAAATCGGCTCTAGCTTATTCCGCCTTAGAGAAAACCGCGTTGACATTTTTTCCAAATGCCTTGCAATATCTCCTTAACGAAAAGAGCTAGAAGGCTGAAAATGCAGATTTAGACTTGTAGGCATTGTGTGAACAAGATAGCGTTGAAAAATCGGCTCTAGCTTATTCCGCCTTAGAGAAAACCGCGTTGACATTTTTTCCAAATGCCTTGCAATATCTCCTTAACGAAAAGAGCTAGAAGGCTGAAAATGCAGATTTAGACTTGTAGGCATTGTGTGAACAAGATAGCGTTGAAAAATCGGCTCCAGCTTATTCCACCTTAGAGAAAACCGCGTTGACATTTTTTCCAAATGCCTTGCAATATCTCCTTAACGAAAAGAGCTAGAAGGCTGAAAATGCAGATTTAGACTTGTAGGCATTGTGTGAACAAGATAGCGTTGAAAAATCGGCTCTAGCTTATTCCACCTTAGAGAAAACCGCGTTGACATTTTTTCCAAATGCCTTGCAATATCTCCTTAACGAAAAGAGCTAGAAGGCTGAAAATGCAGATTTAGACTTGTATGCATTGTGTGAACAAGATAGCTTTGAAAAATCTGCTCCAGCTTATTACGCCTTAGAGAAAACCGCGTTGACATTTTTTCCAAATGCCTTGCAATATCTCCTTAGCGGAAAGAGCTAGAAGGCTGAAAATGCAGATTTAGACTTGTAGGCGTTGTGTGAACAAGATAGCGTTGAAAAATCGGCTCTAGCTTATTCCGCCTTAGAGAAAACCGCGTTGACATTTTTTCCAAATGCCTTGCAATATCTCCTTAACGGAAAGAGCTAGAAGGCTGAAAATGCAGATTTAGACTTGTAGGCATTGTGTGAACAAGATAGCGTTGAAAAATCTGCACCAGCTTATTCCGCCTTAGAGAAAACCGCGTTGAAATTTTTTCCAAATGCCTTGCAATATCTCCTTAACGAAAAGAGCTAGAAGGCTGAAAATGCAGATTTAGACTTGTAGGCATTGTGTGAACAAGATAGCGTTGAAAAATCTGCTCCAGCTTATTCCACCTTAGAGAAAACCGCGTTGACATTTTTTCCAAATGCCTTGCAATATCTCCTTAACGAAAAGAGCTAGAAGGCTGCAAATGCAGATTTAGACTTATAGGCATTGTGTGAACAAGATAGCGTTGAAAAATCGGCTCTAGCTTATTCCGCCTTAGAGAAAACCGCGTTGACATTTTTTCCAAATGCCTTGCAATATCTCCTTAACGAAAAGAGCTAGAAGGCTGAAAATGCAGATTTAGACTTGTAGGCATTGTGTGAACAAGATAGCGTTGAAAAATCGGCTCTAGCTTATTCCGCCTTAGAGAAAACCGCGTTGACATTTTTTCCAAATGCCTTGCAATATCTCCTTAACGAAAAGAGCTAGAAGGCTGAAAATGCAGATTTAGACTTGTAGGCATTGTGTGAACAAGATAGCGTTGAAAAATCGGCTCCAGCTTATTCCACCTTAGAGAAAACCGCGTTGACATTTTTTCCAAATGCCTTGCAATATCTCCTTAACGAAAAGAGCTAGAAGGCTGAAAATGCAGATTTAGACTTGTAGGCATTGTGTGAACAAGATAGCGTTGAAAAATCGGCTCTAGCTTATTCCGCCTTAGAGAAAACCGCGTTGACATTTTTTCCAAATGCCTTGCAATATCTCCTTAACAAAAAGAGCTAGAAGGTTGAAAATGCAGATTTAGACTTGTAGGCATTGTGTGAACAAGATAGCGTTGAAAAATCGGCTCTAGCTTATTCCGCCTTAGAGAAAACCGCGTTGACATTTTTTCCAAATGCCTTGCAATATCTCCTTAACGAAAAGAGCTAGAAGGCTGAAAATGCAGATTTAGACTTGTAGGCATTGTGTGAACAAGATAGCTTTGAAAAATCTGCTCCAGCTTATTCCGCCTTAGAGAAAACCGCGTTGACATTTTTTCCAAATGCCTTGCAATATCTCCTTAGCGGAAAGAGCTAGAAGGCTGAAAATGCAGATTTAGACTTGTAGGCGTTGTGTGAACAAGATAGCGTTGAAAAATCGGCTCTAGCTTATTCCGCCTTAGAGAAAACCGCGTTGACATTTTTTCCAAATGCCTTGCAATATCTCCTTAACGAAAAGAGCTAGAAGGCTGAAAATGCAGATTTAGACTTGTAGGCATTGTGTGAACAAGATAGCGTTGAAAAATCATCTCTAGCTTATTCCGCCTTAGAGAAAACCGCGTTGACATTTTTTCCAAATGCCTTGCAATATCTCCTTAACGGAAAGAGCTAGAAGGCTGAAAATGCAGATTTAGATTTGTAGGCATTGTGTGAACAAGATAGCGTTGAAAAATCGGCTCTAGCTTATTCCGCCTTAGAGAAAACCGCGTTGACATTTTTTCCAAATGCCTTGCAATATCTCCTTAACGAAAAGAGCTAGAAGGCTGAAAATGCAGATTTAGACTTGTAGGCATTGTGTGAACAAGACAGCGTTGAAAAATCGGCTCTAGCTTATTCCGCCTTAGAGAAAACCGCGTTGACATTTTTTCCAAATGCCTTGCAATATCTCCTTAACGGAAAGAGCTAGAAGGCTGAAAATGCAGATTTAGATTTGTAGGCATTGTGTAAACAAGATAGCGTTGAAAAATCTGCACCAGCTTATTCCGCCTTAGAGAAAACCGCGTTGAAATTTTTTCCAAATGCCTTGCAATATCTCCTTAACGAAAAGAGCTAGAAGGCTGAAAATGCAGATTTAGACTTGTAGGCATTGTGTGAACAAGATAGCGTTGAAAAATCGGCTCTAGCTCATTCCGCCTTAGAGAAAACCGCGTTGACATTTTTTCCAAATGCCTTGCAATATCTCCTTAACGAAAAGAGCTAGAAGGCTGAAAATGCAGATTTAGACTTGTAGGCATTGTGTGAACAAGATAGCGTTGAAAAATCGGCTCCAGCTTATTCCGCCTTAGAGAAAACCGCGTTGACATTTTTTCCAAATGCCTTGCAATATCTCCTTAACGAAAAGAGCTAGAAGGCTGAAAATGCAGATTTAGACTTGTAGGCATTGTGTGAACAAGACAGCGTTGAAAAATCGGCTCTAGCTTATTCCGCCTTAGAGAAAACCGCGTTGACATTTTTTCCAAATGCCTTGCAATATCTCCTTAACGAAAAGAGCTAGAAGGCTGAAAATGCAGATTTAGACTTGTAGGCATTGTGTGAACAAGATAGCGTTGAAAAATCTGCTACAGCTTATTCCGCCTTAGAGAAAACCGCGTTGACATTTTTTCCAAATGCCTTGCAATATCTCCTTAACGAAAAGAGCTAGAAGGCTGAAAATGCAGATTTAGACTTGTAGGTATTGTGTGAAC
Organism: Crinia signifera; assembly: GCF_055691185.1. Lineage (NCBI taxonomy): Eukaryota > Metazoa > Chordata > Amphibia > Anura > Myobatrachidae > Crinia > Crinia signifera. Next base: position 65,768,120 of record NC_139222.1, read on the forward strand.
AAGATAGCGTTGAAAAATCGGCTCTAGCTTATTCCGCCTTAGAGAAAACCGCGTTGACATTTTTTCCAAATGCCTTGCAATATCTCCTTAACAAAAAGAGCTAGAAGGCTGAAAATGCAGATTTAGACTTGTAGGCATTGTGAGAACAAGATAGCGTTGAAAAATCGGCTCTAGCTTATTCCACCTTAGAGAAAACCGCGTTGACATTTTTTCCAAATGCCTTGCAATATCTCCTTAACGAAAAGAGCTAGAAGGCTGAAAATGCAGATTTAGACTTGTATGCATTGTGTGAACAAGATAGCTTTGAAAAATCTGCTCCAGCTTATTCCGCCTTAGAGAAAACCGCGTTGACATTTTTTCCAAATTCCTTGCAATATCTCCTTAGCGGAAAGAGCTAGAAGGCTGAAAATGCAGATTTAGACTTGTAGGCGTTGTGTGAACAAGATAGCGTTGAAAAATCGGCTCTAGCTTATTCCGCCTTAGAGAAAACCGCGTTGACATTTTTTCCAAATGCCTTGCAATATCTCCTTAACGGAAAGAGCTAGAAGGCTGAAAATGCAGATTTAGATTTGTAGGCATTGTGTGAACAAGATAGCGTTGAAAAATCTGCACCAGCTTATTCCGCCTTAGAGAAAACCGCGTTGAAATTTTTTCCAAATGCCTTGCAATATCTCCTTAACGAAAAGAGCTAGAAGGCTGAAAATGCAGATTTAGACTTGTAGGCATTGTGTGAACAAGATAGCGTTGAAAAATCTGCTCCAGCTTATTCCACCTTAGAGAAAACCGCGTTGACATTTTTTCCAAATGCCTTGCAATATTTCCTTAACGAAAAGAGCTAGAAGGCTGCAAATGCAGATTTAGACTTATAGGCATTGTGTGAACAAGATAGCGTTGAAAAATCGGCTCTAGCTTATTCCGCCTTAGAGAAAACCGCGTTGACATTTTTTCCAAATGCCTTGCAATATCTCCTTAACGAAAAGAGCTAGAAGGCTGAAAATGCAGATTTAGACTTGTAGGCATTGTGTGAACAAGATAGCGTTGAAAAATCGGCTCTAGCTTATTCCGCCTTAGAGAAAACCGCGTTGACATTTTTTCCAAATGCCTTGCAATATCTCCTTAACGAAAAGAGCTAGAAGGCTGAAAATGCAGATTTAGACTTGTAGGCATTGTGTGAACAAGATAGCGTTGAAAAATCGGCTCCAGCTTATTCCACCTTAGAGAAAACCGCGTTGACATTTTTTCCAAATGCCTTGCAATATCTCCTTAACGAAAAGAGCTAGAAGGCTGAAAATGCAGATTTAGACTTGTAGGCATTGTGTGAACAAGATAGCGTTGAAAAATCGGCTCTAGCTTATTCCACCTTAGAGAAAACCGCGTTGACATTTTTTCCAAATGCCTTGCAATATCTCCTTAACGAAAAGAGCTAGAAGGCTGAAAATGCAGATTTAGACTTGTATGCATTGTGTGAACAAGATAGCTTTGAAAAATCTGCTCCAGCTTATTACGCCTTAGAGAAAACCGCGTTGACATTTTTTCCAAATGCCTTGCAATATCTCCTTAGCGGAAAGAGCTAGAAGGCTGAAAATGCAGATTTAGACTTGTATGCGTTGTGTGAACAAGATAGCGTTGAAAAATCGGCTCTAGCTTATTCCGCCTTAGAGAAAACCGCGTTGACATTTTTTCCAAATGCCTTGCAATATCTCCTTAACGGAAAGAGCTAGAAGGCTGAAAATGCAGATTTAGACTTGTAGGCATTGTGTGAACAAGATAGCGTTGAAAAATCTGCACCAGCTTATTCCGCCTTAGAGAAAACCGCGTTGAAATTTTTTCCAAATGCCTTGCAATATCTCCTTAACGAAAAGAGCTAGAAGGCTGAAAATGCAGATTTAGACTTGTAGGCATTGTGTGAACAAGATAGCGTTGAAAAATCTGCTCCAGCTTATTCCACCTTAGAGAAAACCGCGTTGACATTTTTTCCAAATGCCTTGCAATATCTCCTTAACGAAAAGAGCTAGAAGGCTGCAAATGCAGATTTAGACTTATAGGCATTGTGTGAACAAGATAGCGTTGAAAAATCGGCTCTAGCTTATTCCGCCTTAGAGAAAACCGCGTTGACATTTTTTCCAAATGCCTTGCAATATCTCCTTAACGAAAAGAGCTAGAAGGCTGAAAATGCAGATTTAGACTTGTAGGCATTGTGTGAACAAGATAGCGTTGAAAAATCGGCTCTAGCTTATTCCGCCTTAGAGAAAACCGCGTTGACATTTTTTCCAAATGCCTTGCAATATCTCCTTAACGAAAAGAGCTAGAAGGCTGAAAATGCAGATTTAGACTTGTAGGCGTTGTGTGAACAAGATAGCGTTGAAAAATCGGCTCTAGCTTATTCCGCCTTAGAGAAAACCGCGTTGACATTTTTTCCAAATGCCTTGCAATATCTCCTTAACGAAAAGAGCTAGAAGGCTGAAAATGCAGATTTAGACTTGTAGGCATTGTGTGAACAAGATAGCGTTGAAAAATCATCTCTAGCTTATTCCGCCTTAGAGAAAACCGCGTTGACATTTTTTCCAAATGCCTTGCAATATCTCCTTAACGGAAAGAGCTAGAAGGCTGAAAATGCAGATTTAGATTTGTAGGCATTGTGTGAACAAGATAGCGTTGAAAAATCGGCTCTAGCTTATTCCGCCTTAGAGAAAACCGCGTTGACATTTTTTCCAAATGCCTTGCAATATCTCCTTAACGAAAAGAGCTAGAAGGCTGAAAATGCAGATTTAGACTTGTAGGCATTGTGTGAACAAGACAGCGTTGAAAAATCGGCTCTAGCTTATTCCGCCTTAGAGAAAACCGCGTTGACATTTTTTCCAAATGCCTTGCAATATCTCCTTAACGGAAAGAGCTAGAAGGCTGAAAATGCAGATTTAGATTTGTAGGCATTGTGTGAACAAGATAGCGTTGAAAAATCTGCACCAGCTTATTCCGCCTTAGAGAAAACCGCGTTGAAATTTTTTCCAAATGCCTTGCAATATCTCCTTAACGAAAAGAGCTAGAAGGCTGAAAATGCAGATTTAGACTTGTAGGCATTGTGTGAACAAGATAGCGTTGAAAAATCGGCTCTAGCTCATTCCGCCTTAGAGAAAACCGCGTTGACATTTTTTCCAAATGCCTTGCAATATCTCCTTAACGAAAAGAGCTAGAAGGCTGAAAATGCAGATTTAGACTTGTAGGCATTGTGTGAACAAGATAGCGTTGAAAAATCGGCTCCAGCTTATTCCGCCTTAGAGAAAACCGCGTTGACATTTTTTCCAAATGCCTTGCAATATCTCCTTAACGAAAAGAGCTAGAAGGCTGAAAATGCAGATTTAGACTTGTAGGCATTGTGTGAACAAGACAGCGTTGAAAAATCGGCTCTAGCTTATTCCGCCTTAGAGAAAACCGCGTTGACATTTTTTCCAAATGCCTTGCAATATCTCCTTAACGAAAAGAGCTAGAAGGCTGAAAATGCAGATTTAGACTTGTAGGCATTGTGTGAACAAGATAGCGTTGAAAAATCTGCTACAGCTTATTCCGCCTTAGAGAAAACCGCGTTGACATTTTTTCCAAATGCCTTGCAATATCTCCTTAACGAAAAGAGCTAGAAGGCTGAAAATGCAGATTTAGACTTGTAGGTATTGTGTGAACAAGATAGCGTTGAAAAATCGGCTCTAGCTTATTCCGCCTTAGAGAAAACCGCGTTGACATTTTTTCCAAATGCCTTGCAATATCTCCTTAACAAAAAGAGCTAGAAGGCTGAAAATGCAGATTTAGACTTGTAGGCATTGTGAGAACAAGATAGCGTTGAAAAATCGGCTCTAGCTTATTCCACCTTAGAGAAAACCGCGTTGACATTTTTTCCAAATGCCTTGCAATATCTCCTTAACGAAAAGAGCTAGAAGGCTGAAAATGCAGATTTAGACTTGTATGCATTGTGTGAACAAGATAGCTTTGAAAAATCTGCTCCAGCTTATTACGCCTTAGAGAAAACCGCGTTGACATTTTTTCCAAATGCCTTGCAATATCTCCTTAGCGGAAAGAGCTAGAAGGCTGAAAATGCAGATTTAGACTTGTAGGCGTTGTGTGAACAAGATAGCGTTGAAAAATCGGCTCTAGCTTATTCCGCCTTAGAGAAAACAGCGTTGACATTTTTTCCAAATGCCTTGCAATATCTCCTTAACGGAAAGAGCTAGAAGGCTGAAAATGCAGATTTAGATTTGTAGGCATTGTGTGAACAAGATAGCGTTGAAAAATCTGCACCAGCTTATTCCGCCTTAGAGAAAACCGCGTTGAAATTTTTTCCAAATGCCTTGCAATATCTCCTTAACGAAAAGAGCTAGAAGGCTGAAAATGCAGATTTAGACTTGTAGGCATTGTGTGAACAAGATAGCGTTGAAAAATCTGCTCCAGCTTATTCCACCTTAGAGAAAACCGCGTTGACATTTTTTCCAAATGCCTTGCAATATTTCCTTAACGAAAAGAGCTAGAAGGCTGCAAATGCAGATTTAGACTTATAGGCATTGTGTGAACAAGATAGCGTTGAAAAATCGGCTCTAGCTTATTCCGCCTTAGAGAAAACCGCGTTGACATTTTTTCCAAATGCCTTGCAATATCTCCTTAACGAAAAGAGCTAGAAGGCTGAAAATGCAGATTTAGACTTGTAGGCATTGTGTGAACAAGATAGCGTTGAAAAATCGGCTCTAGCTTATTCCGCCTTAGAGAAAACCGCGTTGACATTTTTTCCAAATGCCTTGCAATATCTCCTTAACGAAAAGAGCTAGAAGGCTGAAAATGCAGATTTAGACTTGTAGGCATTGTGTGAACAAGATAGCGTTGAAAAATCGGCTCCAGCTTATTCCACCTTAGAGAAAACCGCGTTGACATTTTTTCCAAATGCCTTGCAATATCTCCTTAACGAAAAGAGCTAGAAGGCTGAAAATGCAGATTTAGACTTGTAGGCATTGTGTGAACAAGATAGCGTTGAAAAATCGGCTCTAGCTTATTCCACCTTAGAGAAAACCGCGTTGACATTTTTTCCAAATGCCTTGCAATATCTCCTTAACGAAAAGAGCTAGAAGGCTGAAAATGCAGATTTAGACTTGTATGCATTGTGTGAACAAGATAGCTTTGAAAAATCTGCTCCAGCTTATTACGCCTTAGAGAAAACCGCGTTGACATTTTTTCCAAATGCCTTGCAATATCTCCTTAGCGGAAAGAGCTAGAAGGCTGAAAATGCAGATTTAGACTTGTATGCGTTGTGTGAACAAGATAGCGTTGAAAAATCGGCTCTAGCTTATTCCGCCTTAGAGAAAACCGCGTTGACATTTTTTCCAAATGCCTTGCAATATCTCCTTAACGGAAAGAGCTAGAAGGCTGAAAATGCAGATTTAGACTTGTAGGCATTGTGTGAACAAGATAGCGTTGAAAAATCTGCACCAGCTTATTCCGCCTTAGAGAAAACCGCGTTGAAATTTTTTCCAAATGCCTTGCAATATCTCCTTAACGAAAAGAGCTAGAAGGCTGAAAATGCAGATTTAGACTTGTAGGCATTGTGTGAACAAGATAGCGTTGAAAAATCTGCTCCAGCTTATTCCACCTTAGAGAAAACCGCGTTGACATTTTTTCCAAATGCCTTGCAATATCTCCTTAACGAAAAGAGCTAGAAGGCTGCAAATGCAGATTTAGACTTATAGGCATTGTGTGAACAAGATAGCGTTGAAAAATCGGCTCTAGCTTATTCCGCCTTAGAGAAAACCGCGTTGACATTTTTTCCAAATGCCTTGCAATATCTCCTTAACGAAAAGAGCTAGAAGGCTGAAAATGCAGATTTAGACTTGTAGGCATTGTGTGAACAAGATAGCGTTGAAAAATCGGCTCTAGCTTATTCCGCCTTAGAGAAAACCGCGTTGACATTTTTTCCAAATGCCTTGCAATATCTCCTTAACGAAAAGAGCTAGAAGGCTGAAAATGCAGATTTAGACTTGTAGGCATTGTGTGAACAAGATAGCGTTGAAAAATCGGCTCCAGCTTATTCCACCTTAGAGAAAACCGCGTTGACATTTTTTCCAAATGCCTTGCAATATCTCCTTAACGAAAAGAGCTAGAAGGCTGAAAATGCAGATTTAGACTTGTAGGCATTGTGTGAACAAGATAGCGTTGAAAAATCGGCTCTAGCTTATTCCGCCTTAGAGAAAACCGCGTTGACATTTTTTCCAAATGCCTTGCAATATCTCCTTAACAAAAAGAGCTAGAAGGTTGAAAATGCAGATTTAGACTTGTAGGCATTGTGTGAACAAGATAGCGTTGAAAAATCGGCTCTAGCTTATTCCGCCTTAGAGAAAACCGCGTTGACATTTTTTCCAAATGCCTTGCAATATCTCCTTAACGAAAAGAGCTAGAAGGCTGAAAATGCAGATTTAGACTTGTAGGCATTGTGTGAACAAGATAGCTTTGAAAAATCTGCTCCAGCTTATTCCGCCTTAGAGAAAACCGCGTTGACATTTTTTCCAAATGCCTTGCAATATCTCCTTAGCGGAAAGAGCTAGAAGGCTGAAAATGCAGATTTAGACTTGTAGGCGTTGTGTGAACAAGATAGCGTTGAAAAATCGGCTCTAGCTTATTCCGCCTTAGAGAAAACCGCGTTGACATTTTTTCCAAATGCCTTGCAATATCTCCTTAACGAAAAGAGCTAGAAGGCTGAAAATGCAGATTTAGACTTGTAGGCATTGTGTGAACAAGATAGCGTTGAAAAATCATCTCTAGCTTATTCCGCCTTAGAGAAAATCGCGTTGACATTTTTTCCAAATGCCTTGCAATATCTCCTTAACGAAAAGAGCTAGAAGGCTGAAAATGCAGATTTAGACTTGTAGGCATTGTGTGAACAAGATAGCGTTGAAAAATCTGCTCCAGCTTATTCCGCCTTAGAGAAAACCGCGTTGACATTTTTTCCAAATGCCTTGCAATATATCCTTAACGAAAAGAGCTAGAAGGCTGAAAATGCAGATTTAGACTTGTAGGCATTGTGTGAACAAGATAGCGTTGAAAAATCGGCTCTAGCTTATTCCGCCTTAGAGAAAACCGCGTTGACATTTTTTCCAAATGCCTTGCAATATCTCCTTAACGAAAAGAGCTAGAAGGCTGAAAATGCAGATTTAGACTTGTAGGCATTGTGTGAACAAGATAGCTTTGAAAAATCGGCTCCAGCTTATTCCGCCTTAGAGAAAACCGCGTTGACATTTTTTCCAAATGCCTTGCAATATCTCCTTAACGGAAGAGCTAGAAGGCTGAAAATGCAGATTTAGACTTGTAGGCGTTGTGTGAACATGATAGCGTTGAAAAATCGGCTCTAGCTTATTCCGCCTTAGAGAAAACCGCGTTGACATTTTTTCCAAATGCCTTGCAATATCTCCTTAACGAAAAGAGCTAGAAGGCTGAAAATGCAGATTTAGACTTGTAGGCATTGTGTGAACAAGATAGCGTTGAAAAATCGGCTCTAGCTTATTCCGCCTTAGAGAAAATCGCGTTGACATTTTTTCCAAATGCCTTGCAATATCTCCTTAACGAAAAGAGCTAGAAGGCTGAAAATGCAGATTTAGACTTGTAGGCATTGTGTGAACAAGATAGCGTTGAAAAATCTACTCCAGCTTATTCCACCTTAGAGAAAACCGCATTGACATTTTTTCCAAATGCCTTGCAATATCTCCTTAACGAAAAGAGCTAGAAGGCTGAAAATGCAGATTTAGACTTGTAGGCATTGTGTGAACAAGATAGCGTTGAAAAATCTGCTCCAGCTTATTCCGCCTTAGAGAAAACCGCGTTGACATTTTTTCCAAATGCCTTGCAATATCTCCTTAACGAAAAGAGCTAGAAGGCTGAAAATGCAGATTTAGACTTGTAGGCATTGTGTGAACAAGATAGCGTTGAAAAATCGGCTCTAGCTTATTCCGCCTTAGAGAAAACCGCGTTGACATTTTTTCCAAATGCCTTGCAATATCTCCTTAACGAAAAGAGCTAGAAGGCTGAAAATGCAGATTTAGACTTGTAGGCATTGTGTGAACAAGATAGCGTTGAAAAATCTGCACCAGCTTATTCCGCCTTAGAGAAAACCGCGTTGAAATTTTTTCCAAATGCCTTGCAATATCTCCTTAACGAAAAGAGCTAGAAGGCTGAAAATGCAGATTTAGACTTGTAGGAGTTGTGTGAACAAGATAGCGTTGAAAAATCGGCTCTAGCTTATTCCGCCTTAGAGAAAACTGCGTTGACATTTTTTCCAAATGCCTTGCAATATCTCCTTAACGAAAAGAGCTAGAAGGCTGAAAATGCAGATTTAGACTTGTAGGCATTGTGTGAACAAGATAGCGTTGAAAAATCGGCTCTAGCTTATTCCGCCTTAGAGAAAACCGCGTTGACATTTTTTCCAAATGCCTTGCAATATCTCCTTAACGAAAAGAGCTAGAAGGCTGAAAATGCAGATTTAGACTTGTAGGCATTGTGTGAACAAGATAGCTTTAAAAATCGGCTCTAGCTTATTCCGCCTTAGAGAAAACCGCGTTGACATTTTTTCCAAATGCCTTGCAATATCTCCTTAACGAAAAGAGCTAGAAGGCTGAAAATGCAGATTTAGACTTGTAGGCATTGTGTGAACAAGATAGCTTTGAAAAATCGGCTCCAGCTTATTCCGCCTTAGAGAAAACCGCGTTGACATTTTTTCCAAATGCCTTGCAATATCTCCTTAACGGAAGAGCTAGAAGGCTGAAAATGCAGATTTAGACTTGTAGGCGTTGTGTGAACATGATAGCGTTGAAAAATCGGCTCTAGCTTATTCCGCCTTAGAGAAAACCGCGTTGACATTTTTTCCAAATGCCTTGCAATATCTCCTTAACGAAAAGAGCTAGAAGGCTGAAAATGCAGATTTAGACTTGTAGGCATTGTGTGAACAAGATAGCGTTGAAAAATCGGCTCTAGCTTATTCCGCCTTAGAGAAAATCGCGTTGACATTTTTTCCAAATGCCTTGCAATATCTCCTTAACGAAAAGAGCTAGAAGGCTGAAAATGCAGATTTAGACTTGTAGGCATTGTGTGAACAAGATAGCGTTGAAAAATCTACTCCAGCTTATTCCACCTTAGAGAAAACCGCATTGACATTTTTTCCAAATGCCTTGCAATATCTCCTTAACGAAAAGAGCTAGAAGGCTGAAAATGCAGATTTAGACTTGTAGGCATTGTGTGAACAAGATAGCGTTGAAAAATCTGCTCCAGCTTATTCCGCCTTAGAGAAAACCGCGTTGACATTTTTTCCAAATGCCTTGCAATATCTCCTTAACGAAAAGAGCTAGAAGGCTGAAAATGCAGATTTAGACTTGTAGGCATTGTGTGAACAAGATAGCGTTGAAAAATCGGCTCTAGCTTATTCCGCCTTAGAGAAAACCGCGTTGACATTTTTTCCAAATGCCTTGCAATATCTCCTTAACGAAAAGAGCTAGAAGGCTGAAAATGCAGATTTAGACTTGTAGGCATTGTGTGAACAAGATAGCGTTGAAAAATCTGCACCAGCTTATTCCGCCTTAGAGAAAACCGCGTTGAAATTTTTTCCAAATGCCTTGCAATATCTCCTTAACGAAAAGAGCTAGAAGGCTGAAAATGCAGATTTAGACTTGTAGGAGTTGTGTGAACAAGATAGCGTTGAAAAATCGGCTCTAGCTTATTCCGCCTTAGAGAAAACTGCGTTGACATTTTTTCCAAATGCCTTGCAATATCTCCTTAACGAAAAGAGCTAGAAGGCTGAAAATGCAGATTTAGACTTGTAGGCGTTGTGTGAACAAGATAGCGTTGAAAAATCGGCTCTAGCTTATTCCGCCTTAGAGAAAACCGCGTTGACATTTTTTCCAAATGCCTTGCAATATCTCCTTAACGAAAAGAGCTAGAAGGCTGAAAATGCAGATTTAGACTTGTAGGCATTGTGTGAACAAGATAGCGTTGAAAAATCTGCACCAGCTTATTCCGCCTTAGAGAAAACCGCGTTGAAATTTTTTCCAAATGCCTTGCAATATCTCCTTAACGAAAAGAGCTAGAAGGCTGAAAATGCAGATTTAGACTTGTAGGCATTGTGTGAACAAGATAGCGTTGAAAAATCGGCTCTAGCTTATTCCGCCTTAGAGAGAACCGCGTTGACATTTTTTTCCAAATGCCTTGCAATATCTCCTTAACGAAAAGAGCTAGAAGGCTGAAAATGCAGATTTAGACTTGTAGGCATTGTGTGAACAAGATAGCGTTGAAAAATCGGCTCTAGCTTATTCCGCCTTAGAGAAAACCGCGTTGACATTTTTTCCAAATGCCTTGCAATATCTCCTTAACGAAAAGAGCTAAAAGGCTGAAAATGCAGATTTAGACTTCTAGGCATTGTGTGAACAAGATAGCGTTGAAAAATCGGCTCTAGCTTATTCCGCCTTAGAGAAAACCGCATTGACATTTTTTCCAAATGCCTTGCAATATCTCCTTAACGAAAAGAGCTAGAAGGCTGAAAATGCAGATTTAGACTTGTAGGCATTGTGTGAACAAGATAGCGTTGAAAAATCTGCTCCAGCTTATTCCACCTTAGAGAAAACCGCGTTGACATTTTTTCCAAATGCCTTGCAATATCTCCTTAACGAAAAGAGCTAGAAGGCTGAAAATGCAGATTTAGACTTATAGGCATTGTGTGAACAAGATAGCGTTGAAAAATCGGCTCTAGCTTATTCCGCCTTAGAGAAAACCGCGTTGACATTTTTTCCAAATGCCTTGCAATATCTCCTTAACGAAAAGAGCTAGAAGGCTGAAAATGCAGATTTAGACTTGTAGGCATTGTGTGAACAAGATAGCGTTGAAAAATCGGCTCTAGCTTATTCCGCCTTAGAGAAAACCGCGTTGACATTTTTTCCAAATGCCTTGCAATATCTCCTTAACGAAAAGAGCTAGAAGGCTGAAAATGCAGATTTAGACTTGTAGGCATTGTGTGAACAAGATAGCGTTGACAAATCGGCTCCAGCTTATTCCACCTTAGAGAAAACCGCGTTGACATTTTTTCCAAATGCCTTGCAATATCTCCTTAACGAAAAGAGCTAGAAGGCTGAAAATGCAGATTTAGACTTGTAGGCATTGTGTGAACAAGATAGCGTTGAAAAATCGGCTCTAGCTTATTCCGCCTTAGAGAAAACCGCGTTGACATTTTTTCCAAATGCCTTGCAATATCTCCTTAACAAAAAGAGCTAGAAGGCTGAAAATGCAGATTTAGACTTGTAGGCATTGTGTGAACAAGATAGCATTGAAAAATCTGCTCCAGCTTATTCCGCCTTAGAGAAAACCGCGTTGACATTTTTTCCAAATTCCTTGCAATATCTCCTTAACGAAAAGAGCTAGAAGGCTGAAAATGCAGATTTAGACTTGTAGGCATTGTGTGAACAAGATAGCGTTGAAAAATCGGCTCTAGCTTATTCCGCCTTAGAGAAAACCGCGTTGACATTTTTTCCAAATGCCTTGCAATATCTCCTTAACGAAAAGAGCTAGAAGGCTGAAAATGCAGATTTAGACTTGTAGGCATTGTGTGAACAAGATAGCGTTGAAAAATCGGCTCTAGCTTATTCCACCTTAGAGAAAACCGCGTTGACATTTTTTCCAAATACCTTGCAATATCTCCTTAACGAAAAGAGCTAGAAGGCTGAAAATGCAGATTTAGACTTGTAGGCATTGTGTGAACAAGATAGCTTTGAAAAATCTGCTCCAGCTTATTCCGCCTTAGAGAAAACCGCGTTGACATTTTTTCCAAATGCCTTGCAATATCTCCTTAGCGGAAAGAGCTAGAAGGCTGAAAATGCAGATTTAGACTTGTAGGCGTTGTGTGAACAAGATAGCGTTGAAAAATCGGCTCTAGCTTATTCCGCCTTAGAGAAAACCGCGTTGACATTTTTTCCAAATGCCTTGCAATATCTCCTTAACGAAAAGAGCTAGAAGGCTGAAAATGCAGATTTAGACTTGTAGGCATTGTGTGAACAAGATAGCGTTGAAAAATCATCTCTAGCTTATTCCGCCTTAGAGAAAATCGCGTTGACATTTTTTCCAAATGCCTTGCAATATCTCCTTAACGAAAAGAGCTAGAAGGCTGAAAATGCAGATTTAGACTTGTAGGCATTGTGTGAACAAGATAGCGTTGAAAAATCTGCTCCAGCTTATTCCGCCTTAGAGAAAACCGCGTTGACATTTTTTCCAAATGCCTTGCAATATATCCTTAACGAAAAGAGCTAGAAGGCTGAAAATGCAGATTTAGACTTGTAGGCATTGTGTGAACAAGATAGCGTTGAAAAATCGGCTCTAGCTTATTCCGCCTTAGAGAAAACCGCGTTGACATTTTTTCCAAATGCCTTGCAATATCTCCTTAACGAAAAGAGCTAGAAGGCTGAAAATGCAGATTTAGACTTGTAGGCATTGTGTGAACAAGATAGCGTTAAAAATCGGCTCTAGCTTATTCCGCCTTAGAGAAAACCGCGTTGACATTTTTTCCAAATGCCTTGCAATATCTCCTTAACGAAAAGAGCTAGAAGGCTGAAAATGCAGATTTAGACTTGTAGGCATTGTGTGAACAAGATAGCTTTGAAAAATCGGCTCCAGCTTATTCCGCCTTAGAGAAAACCGCGTTGACATTTTTTCCAAATGCCTTGCAATATCTCCTTAACGGAAAGAGCTAGAAGGCTGAAAATGCAGATTTAGACTTGTAGGCGTTGTGTGAACATGATAGCGTTGAAAAATCGTCTCTAGCTTATTCCGCCTTAGAGAAAACCGCGTTGACATTTTTTCCAAATGCCTTGCAATATCTCCTTAACGAAAAGAGCTAGAAGGCTGAAAATGCAGATTTAGACTTGTAGGCATTGTGTGAACAAGATAGCGTTGAAAAATCGGCTCTAGCTTATTCCGCCTTAGAGAAAATCGCGTTGACATTTTTTCCAAATGCCTTGCAATATCTCCTTAACGAAAAGAGCTAGAAGGCTGAAAATGCAGATTTAGACTTGTAGGCATTGTGTGAACAAGATAGCGTTGAAAAATCTACTCCAGCTTATTCCACCTTAGAGAAAACCGCATTGACATTTTTTCCAAATGCCTTGCAATATCTCCTTAACGAAAAGAGCTAGAAGGCTGAAAATGCAGATTTAGACTTGTAGGCATTGTGTGAACAAGATAGCGTTGAAAAATCTGCTCCAGCTTATTCCGCCTTAGAGAAAACCGCGTTGACATTTTTTCCAAATGCCTTGCAATATCTCCTTAACGAAAAGAGCTAGAAGGCTGAAAATGCAGATTTAGACTTGTAGGCATTGTGTGAACAAGATAGCGTTGAAAAATCGGCTCTAGCTTATTCCGCCTTAGAGAAAACCGCGTTGACATTTTTTCCAAATGCCTTGCAATATCTCCTTAACGAAAAGAGCTAGAAGGCTGAAAATGCAGATTTAGACTTGTAGGCATTGTGTGAACAAGATAGCGTTTAAAAATCTGCACCAGCTTATTCCGCCTTAGAGAAAACCGCGTTGAAATTTTTTCCAAATGCCTTGCAATATCTCCTTAACGAAAAGAGCTAGAAGGCTGAAAATGCAGATTTAGACTTGTAGGCGTTGTGTGAACAAGATAGCGTTGAAAAATCGGCTCTAGCTTATTCCGCCTTAGAGAAAACCGCGTTGACATTTTTTCCAAATGCCTTGCAATATCTCCTTAACGAAAAGAGCTAGAAGGCTGAAAATGCAGATTTAGACTTGTAGGCATTGTGTGAACAAGATAGCGTTGAAAAATCGGCTCTAGCTTATTCCGCCTTAGAGAAAACCGCGTTGACATTTTTTCCAAATGCCTTGCAATATCTCCTTAACGAAAAGAGCTAGAAGGCTGAAAATGCAGATTTAGACTTGTAGGCATTGTGTGAACAAGATAGCGTTAAAAATCGGCTCTAGCTTATTCCGCCTTAGAGAAAACTGCGTTGACATTTTTTCCAAATGCCTTGCAATATCTCCTTAACGAAAAGAGCTAGAAGGCTGAAAATGCAGATTTAGACTTGTAGGCATTGTGTGAACAAGATAGCTTTGAAAAATCGGCTCCAGCTTATTCCGCCTTAGAGAAAACCGCGTTGACATTTTTTCCAAATGCCTTGCAATATCTCCTTAACGAAAAGAGCTAGAAGGCTGAAAATGCAGATTTAGACTAATAGGCATTGTGTGAACAAGATAGCGTTGAAAAATCGGCTCTAGCTTATTCCGCCTTAGAGAAAACCGCGTTGACATTTTTTCCAAATGCCTTGCAATATCTCCTTAACGAAAAGAGCTAGAAGGCTGAAAATGCAGATTTAGACTTGTAGGCATTGTGTGAACAAGATAGCGTTGAAAAATCGGCTCTAGCTTATTCCGCCTTAGAGAAAATCGCGTTGAAATTTTTTCCAAATGCCTTGCAATATCTACTTAACGAAAAGAGCTAGAAGGCTGAAAATGCAGATTTAGACTTGTAGGCATTTTGTGAACAAGATAGCGTTGAAAAATCTGCTCCAGCTTATTCCACCTTAGAGAAAACCGCGTTGACATTTTTTCCAAATGCCTTGCAATATCTCCTTAACGAAAAGAGCTAGAAGGCTGAAAATGCAGATTTAGACTTGTAGGCATTGTGTGAACAAGATAGCGTTGAAAAATCGGCTCTAGCTCATTCCGCCTTAGAGAAAACCGCGTTGACATTTTTTCCAAATGCCTTGCAATATCTCCTTAACGAAAAGAGCTAGAAGGCTGAAAATGCAGATTTAGACTTGTAGGCATTGTGTGAACAAGATAGCGTTGAAAAATCTGCTCCAGCTTATTCCGCCTTAGAGAAAACCGCGTTGACATTTTTTCCAAATGCCTTGCAATATCTCCTTAACGAAAAGAGCTAGAAGGCTGAAAATGCAGATTTAGACTTGTAGGCATTGTGTGAACAAGACAGCGTTGAAAAATCGGCTCTAGCTTATTCCGCCTTAGAGAAAACCGCGTTGACATTTTTTCCAAATGCCTTGCAATATCTCCTTAACAAAAAGAGCTAGAAGGCTGAAAATGCAGATTTAGACTTGTAGGCATTGTGTGAACAAGATAGCGTTGAAAAATCTGCTCCAGCTTATTCCGCCTTAGAGAAAACCGCGTTGACATTTTTTCCAAATGCCTTGCAATATCTCCTTAACGAAAAGAGCTAGAAGGCTGAAAATGCAGATTTAGACTTGTAGGCATTGTGTGAACAAGATAGCGTTGAAAAATCGGCTCTAGCTTATTCCGCCTTAGAGAAAACCGCGTTGACATTTTTTCCAAATGCCTTGCAATATCTCCTTAACAAAAAGAGCTAGAAGGCTGAAAATGCAGATTTAGACTTGTAGGCATTGTGAGAACAAGATAGCGTTGAAAAATCGGCTCTAGCTTATTCCACCTTAGAGAAAACCGCGTTGACATTTTTTCCAAATGCCTTGCAATATCTCCTTAACGAAAAGAGCTAGAAGGCTGAAAATGCAGATTTAGACTTGTAGGCATTGTGTGAACAAGATAGCTTTGAAAAATCTGCTCCAGCTTATTCCGCCTTAGAGAAAACCGCGTTGACATTTTTTTCCAAATGCCTTGCAATATCTCCTTAGCGGAAAGAGCTAGAAGGCTGAAAATGCAGATTTAGACTTCTAGGCGTTGTGTGAACAAGATAGCGTTGAAAAATCGGCTCTAGCTTATTCCGCCTTAGAGAAAACCGCGTTGACATTTTTTCCAAATGCCTTGCAATATCTCCTTAACGAAAAGAGCTAGAAGGCTGAAAATGCAGATTTAGACTTGTAGGCATTGTGTGAACAAGATAGCGTTGAAAAATCTGCACCAGCTTATTCCGCCTTAGAGAAAACCGCGTTGAAATTTTTTCCAAATGCCTTGCAATATCTCCTTAACGAAAAGAGCTAGAAGGCTGAAAATGCAGATTTAGACTTGTAGGCATTGTGTGAACAAGATAGCGTTGAAAAATCGGCTCTAGCTTATTCCGCCTTAGAGAGAACCGCGTTGACATTTTTTCCAAATGCCTTGCAATATCTCCTTAACGAAAAGAGCTAGAAGGCTGAAAATGCAGATTTAGACTTGTAGGCATTGTGTGAACAAGATAGCGTTGAAAAATCGGCTCTAGCTTATTCCGCCTTAGAGAAAACCGCGTTGACATTTTTTCCAAATGCCTTGCAATATCTCCTTAACGAAAAGAGCTAGAAGGCTGAAAATGCAGATTTAGACTTCGAGGCATTGTGTGAACAAGATAGCGTTGAAAAATCGGCTCTAGCTTATTCCGCCTTAGAGAAAACCGCATTGACATTTTTTCCAAATGCCTTGCAATATCTCCTTAACGAAAAGAGCTAGAAGGCTGAAAATGCAGATTTAGACTTGTAGGCATTGTGTGAACAAGATAGCGTTGAAAAATCTGCACCAGCTTATTCCGCCTTAGAGAAAACCGCGTTGAAATTTTTTCCAAATGCCTTGCAATATCTCCTTAACGAAAAGAGCTAGAAGGCTGAAAATGCAGATTTAGACTTGTAGGCATTGTGTGAACAAGATAGCGTTGAAAAATCGGCTCTAGCTTATTCCGCCTTAGAGAGAACCGCGTTGACATTTTTTTCCAAATGCCTTGCAATATCTCCTTAACGAAAAGAGCTAGAAGGCTGAAAATGCAGATTTAGACTTGTAGGCATTGTGTGAACAAGATAGCGTTGAAAAATCGGCTCTAGCTTATTCCGCCTTAGAGAAAACCGCGTTGACATTTTTTCCAAATGCCTTGCAATATCTCCTTAACGAAAAGAGCTAAAAGGCTGAAAATGCAGATTTAGACTTCTAGGCATTGTGTGAACAAGATAGCGTTGAAAAATCGGCTCTAGCTTATTCCGCCTTAGAGAAAACCGCATTGACATTTTTTCCAAATGCCTTGCAATATCTCCTTAACGAAAAGAGCTAGAAGGCTGAAAATGCAGATTTAGACTTGTAGGCATTGTGTGAACAAGATAGCGTTGAAAAATCTGCTCCAGCTTATTCCACCTTAGAGAAAACCGCGTTGACATTTTTTCCAAATGCCTTGCAATATCTCCTTAACGAAAAGAGCTAGAAGGCTGAAAATGCAGATTTAGACTTATAGGCATTGTGTGAACAAGATAGCGTTGAAAAATCGGCTCTAGCTTATTCCGCCTTAGAGAAAACCGCGTTGACATTTTTTCCAAATGCCTTGCAATATCTCCTTAACGAAAAGAGCTAGAAGGCTGAAAATGCAGATTTAGACTTGTAGGCATTGTGTGAACAAGATAGCGTTGAAAAATCGGCTCTAGCTTATTCCGCCTTAGAGAAAACCGCGTTGACATTTTTTCCAAATGCCTTGCAATATCTCCTTAACGAAAAGAGCTAGAAGGCTGAAAATGCAGATTTAGACTTGTAGGCATTGTGTGAACAAGATAGCGTTGACAAATCGGCTCCAGCTTATTCCACCTTAGAGAAAACCGCGTTGACATTTTTTCCAAATGCTTCGCAATATCTCCTTAACGAAAAGAGCTAGAAGGCTGAAAATGCAGATTTAGACTTGTAGGCATTGTGTGAACAAGATAGCGTTGAAAAATCGGCTCTAGCTTATTCCGCCTTAGAGAAAACCGCGTTGACATTTTTTCCAAATGCCTTGCAATATCTCCTTAACAAAAAGAGCTAGAAGGCTGAAAATGCAGATTTAGACTTGTAGGCATTGTGTGAACAAGATAGCATTGAAAAATCTGCTCCAGCTTATTCCGCCTTAGAGAAAACCGCGTTGACATTTTTTCCAAATTCCTTGCAATATCTCCTTAACGAAAAGAGCTAGAAGGCTGAAAATGCAGATTTAGACTTGTAGGCATTGTGTGAACAAGATAGCGTTGAAAAATCGGCTCTAGCTTATTCCGCCTTAGAGAAAACCGCGTTGACATTTTTTCCAAATGCCTTGCAATATCTCCTTAACGAAAAGAGCTAGAAGGCTGAAAATGCAGATTTAGACTTGTAGGCATTGTGTGAACAAGATAGCGTTGAAAAATCGGCTCTAGCTTATTCCACCTTAGAGAAAACCGCGTTGACATTTTTTCCAAATACCTTGCAATATCTCCTTAACGAAAAGAGCTAGAAGGCTGAAAATGCAGATTTAGACTTGTAGGCATTGTGTGAACAAGATAGCTTTGAAAAATCTGCTCCAGCTTATTCCGCCTTAGAGAAAACCGCGTTGACATTTTTTCCAAATGCCTTGCAATATCTCCTTAGCGGAAAGAGCTAGAAGGCTGAAAATGCAGATTTAGACTTGTAGGCGTTGTGTGAACAAGATAGCGTTGAAAAATCGGCTCTAGCTTATTCCGCCTTAGAGAAAACCGCGTTGACATTTTTTCCAAATGCCTTGCAATATCTCCTTAACGAAAAGAGCTAGAAGGCTGAAAATGCAGATTTAGACTTGTAGGCATTGTGTGAACAAGATAGCGTTGAAAAATCATCTCTAGCTTATTCCGCCTTAGAGAAAATCGCGTTGACATTTTTTCCAAATGCCTTGCAATATCTCCTTAACGAAAAGAGCTAGAAGGCTGAAAATGCAGATTTAGACTTGTAGGCATTGTGTGAACAAGATAGCGTTGAAAAATCTGCTCCAGCTTATTCCGCCTTAGAGAAAACCGCGTTGACATTTTTTCCAAATGCCTTGCAATATATCCTTAACGAAAAGAGCTAGAAGGCTGAAAATGCAGATTTAGACTTGTAGGCATTGTGTGAACAAGATAGCGTTGAAAAATCGGCTCTAGCTTATTCCGCCTTAGAGAAAACCGCGTTGACATTTTTTCCAAATGCCTTGCAATATCTCCTTAACGAAAAGAGCTAGAAGGCTGAAAATGCAGATTTAGACTTGTAGGCATTGTGTGAACAAGATAGCGTTAAAAATCGGCTCTAGCTTATTCCGCCTTAGAGAAAACCGCGTTGACATTTTTTCCAAATGCCTTGCAATATCTCCTTAACGAAAAGAGCTAGAAGGCTGAAAATGCAGATTTAGACTTGTAGGCGTTGTGTGAACATGATAGCGTTGAAAAATCGTCTCTAGCTTATTCCGCCTTAGAGAAAACCGCGTTGACATTTTTTCCAAATGCCTTGCAATATCTCCTTAACGAAAAGAGCTAGAAGGCTGAAAATGCAGATTTAGACTTGTAGGCATTGTGTGAACAAGATAGCGTTGAAAAATCGGCTCTAGCTTATTCCGCCTTAGAGAAAATCGCGTTGACATTTTTTCCAAATGCCTTGCAATATCTCCTTAACGAAAAGAGCTAGAAGGCTGAAAATGCAGATTTAGACTTGTAGGCATTGTGTGAACAAGATAGCGTTGAAAAATCTACTCCAGCTTATTCCACCTTAGAGAAAACCGCATTGACATTTTTTCCAAATGCCTTGCAATATCTCCTTAACGAAAAGAGCTAGAAGGCTGAAAATGCAGATTTAGACTTGTAGGCATTGTGTGAACAAGATAGCGTTGAAAAATCTGCTCCAGCTTATTCCGCCTTAGAGAAAACCGCGTTGACATTTTTTCCAAATGCCTTGCAATATCTCCTTAACGAAAAGAGCTAGAAGGCTGAAAATGCAGATTTAGACTTGTAGGCATTGTGTGAACAAGATAGCGTTGAAAAATCGGCTCTAGCTTATTCCGCCTTAGAGAAAACCGCGTTGACATTTTTTCCAAATGCCTTGCAATATCTCCTTAACGAAAAGAGCTAGAAGGCTGAAAATGCAGATTTAGACTTGTAGGCATTGTGTGAACAAGATAGCGTTGAAAAATCGGCTCCAGCTTATTCCACCTTAGAGAAAACCGCGTTGACATTTTTTCCAAATGCCTTGCAATATCTCCTTAACGAAAAGAGCTAGAAGGCTGAAAATGCAGATTTAGACTTGTAGGCATTGTGTGAACAAGATAGCGTTGAAAAATCGGCTCTAGCTTATTCCGCCTTAGAGAAAACCGCGTTGACATTTTTTCCAAATGCCTTGCAATATCTCCTTAACAAAAAGAGCTAGAAGGCTGAAAATGCAGATTTAGACTTGTAGGCATTGTGTGAACAAGATAGCGTTGAAAAATCTGCTCCAGCTTATTCCGCCTTAGAGAAAACCGCGTTGACATTTTTTCCAAATTCCTTGCAATATCTCCTTAACGAAAAGAGCTAGAAGGCTGAAAATGCAGATTTAGACTTGTAGGCATTGTGTGAACAAGATAGCGTTGAAAAATCAGCTCTAGCTTATTCCGCCTTAGAGAAAACCGCGTTGACATTTTTTCCAAATGCCTTGCAATATCTCCTTAACAAAAAGAGCTAGAAGGCTGAAAATGCAGATTTAGACTTGTAGGCATTGTGTGAACAAGATAGCGTTGAAAAATCGGCTCTAGCTTATTCCACCTTAGAGAAAACCGCGTTGACATTTTTTCCAAATGCCTTGCAATATCTCCTTAAGGAAAAGAGCTAGAAGGCTGAAAATGCAGATTTAGACTTGTAGGCATTGTGTGAACAAGATAGCTTTGAAAAATCTGCTCCAGCTTATTCCGCCTTAGAGAAAACCGCGTTGACATTTTTTCCAAATGCCTTGCAATATCTCCTTAGCGGAAAGAGCTAGAAGGCTGAAAATGCAGATTTAGACTTGTAGGCATTGTGTGAACAAGATAGCGTTGAAAAATCGGCTCTAGCTTATTCCGCCTTAGAGAAAATCGCGTTGACATTTTTTCCAAATGCCTTGCAATATCTCCTTAACGAAAAGAGCTAGAAGGCTGAAAATGCAGATTTAGACTCGTAGGCATTGTGTGAACAAGATAGCGTTGAAAAATCGGCTCTAGCTTATTCCGCCTTAGAGAAAACCGCGTTGACATTTTTTCCAAATGCCTTGCAATATCTCCTTAACAAAAAGAGCTAGAAGGCTGAAAATGCAGATTTAGACTTGTAGGCATTGTGTGAACAAGATAGCGTTGAAAAATCTGCTCCAGCTTATTCCGCCTTAGAGAAAACCGCGTTGACATTTTTTCCAAATTCCTTGCAATATCTCCTTAACGAAAAGAGCTAGAAGGCTGAAAATGCAGATTTAGACTTGTAGGCATTGTGTGAACAAGATAGCGTTGAAAAATCGGCTCTAGCTTATTCCGCCTTAGAGAAAACCGCGTTGACATTTTTTCCAAATGCCTTGCAATATCTCCTTAACAAAAAGAGCTAGAAGGCTGAAAATGCAGATTTAGACTTGTAGGCATTGTGTGAACAAGATAGCGTTGAAAAATCGGCTCTAGCTTATTCCACCTTAGAGAAAACCGCGTTGACATTTTTTCCAAATGCCTTGCAATATCTCCTTAACGAAAAGAGCTAGAAGGCTGAAAATGCAGATTTAGACTTGTAGGCATTGTGTGAACAAGATAGCTTTGAAAAATCTGCTCCAGCTTATTCCGCCTTAGAGAAAACCGCGTTGACATTTTTTCCAAATGCCTTGCAATATCTCCTTAACGAAAAGAGCTAGAAGGCTGAAAATGCAGATTTAGACTTGTAGGCATTGTGTGAACAAGATGGCGTTGAAAAATCGGCTCTAGCTTATTCCGCCTTAGAGAAAACCGCGTTGACATTTTTTCCAAATGCCTTGCAATATCTCCTTAACGAAAAGAGCTAGAAGGCTGAAAATGCAGATTTAGACTTGTAGGCATTGTGTGAACAAGATAGCGTTGAAAAATCGGCTCTAGCTTATTCCGCCTTAGAGAAAACCGCGTTGACATTTTTTCCAAATGCCTTGCAATATCTCCTTAACGAAAAGAGCTAGAAGGCTGAAAATGCAGATTTAGACTTGTAGGCATTTTGTGAACAAGATAGCGTTGAAAAATCTGCACCAGCTTATTCCACCTTAGAGAAAACCGCATTGACATTTTTTCCAAATGCCTTGCAATATCTCCTTAACGAAAAGAGCTAGAAGGCTGAAAATGCAGATTTAGACTTGTAGGCATTGTGTGAACAAGATAGCGTTGAAAAATCGGCTCTAGCTCATTCCGCCTTAGAGAAAACCGCGTTGACATTTTTTCCAAATGCCTTACAATATCTCCTTAACGAAAAGAGCTAGAAGGCTGAAAATGCAGATTTAGACTTGTAGGCGTTGTGTGAACAAGATAGCGTTGAAAAATCGGCTCTAGCTTATTCCGCCTTAGAGAAAACCGCGTTGACATTTTTTCCAAATGCCTTGCAATATCTCCTTAACGAAAAGAGCTAGAAGGCTGAAAATGCAGATTTACTCTTGTAGGCATTGTGTGAACAAGATAGCGTTGAAAAATCGGCTCTAGCTTATTCCGCCTTAGAGAAAACCGCGTTGACATTTTTTCCAAATGCCTTGCAATATCTCCTTAACGAAAAGAGCTAGAAGGCTGAAAATGCAGATTTAGACTTGTAGGCATTGTGTGAACAAGATAGCTTTAAAAATCGGCTCTAGCTTATTCCGCCTTAGAGAAAACCGCGTTGACATTTTTTCCAAATGCCTTGCAATATCTCCTTAACGAAAAGAGCTAGAAGGCTGAAAATGCAGATTTAGACTTGTAGGCATTGTGTGAACAAGATAGCTTTGAAAAATCGGCTCCAGCTTATTCCGCCTTAGAGAAAACCGCGTTGACATTTTTTCCAAATGCCTTGCAATATCTCCTTAACGAAAAGAGCTAGAAGGCTGAAAATGCAGATTTAGACTTGTAGGCATTGTGTGAACAAGATAGCGTTGAAAAATCGGCTCTAGCTTATTCTGCCTTAGAGAAAACCGCGTTGACATTTTTTCCAAATGCCTTGCAATATCTCCTTAACGAAAAGAGCTAGAAGGCTGAAAATGCAGATTTAGACTTGTAGGCATTGTGTGAACAAGATAGCGTTGAAAAATCGGCTCTAGCTTATTCCGCCTTAGAGAAAACCGCGTTGACATTTTTTCCAAATGCCTTGCAATATCTCCTTAACAAAAAGAGCTAGAAGGCTGAAAATGCAGATTTAGACTTGTAGGCATTGTGAGAACAAGATAGCGTTGAAAAATCGGCTCTAGCTTATTCCACCTTAGAGAAAACCGCGTTGACATTTTTTCCAAATGCCTTGCAATATCTCCTTAACGAAAAGAGCTAGAAGGCTGAAAATGCAGATTTAGACTTGTAGGCATTGTGTGAACAAGATAGCTTTGAAAAATCTGCTCCAGCTTATTCCGCCTTAGAGAAAACCGCGTTGACATTTTTTTCCAAATGCCTTGCAATATCTCCTTAGCGGAAAGAGCTAGAAGGCTGAAAATGCAGATTTAGACTTCTAGGCGTTGTGTGAACAAGATAGCGTTGAAAAATCGGCTCTAGCTTATTCCGCCTTAGAGAAAACCGCGTTGACATTTTTTCCAAATGCCTTGCAATATCTCCTTAACGAAAAGAGCTAGAAGGCTGAAAATGCAGATTTAGACTTGTAGGCATTGTGTGAACAAGATAGCGTTGAAAAATCTGCACCAGCTTATTCCGCCTTAGAGAAAACCGCGTTGAAATTTTTTCCAAATGCCTTGCAATATCTCCTTAACGAAAAGAGCTAGAAGGCTGAAAATGCAGATTTAGACTTGTAGGCATTGTGTGAACAAGATAGCGTTGAAAAATCGGCTCTAGCTTATTCCGCCTTAGAGAGAACCGCGTTGACATTTTTTCCAAATGCCTTGCAATATCTCCTTAACGAAAAGAGCTAGAAGGCTGAAAATGCAGATTTAGACTTGTAGGCATTGTGTGAACAAGATAGCGTTGAAAAATCGGCTCTAGCTTATTCCGCCTTAGAGAAAACCGCGTTGACATTTTTTCCAAATGCCTTGCAATATCTCCTTAACGAAAAGAGCTAGAAGGCTGAAAATGCAGATTTAGACTTCGAGGCATTGTGTGAACAAGATAGCGTTGAAAAATCGGCTCTAGCTTATTCCGCCTTAGAGAAAACCGCATTGACATTTTTTCCAAATGCCTTGCAATATCTCCTTAACGAAAAGAGCTAGAAGGCTGAAAATGCAGATTTAGACTTGTAGGCATTGTGTGAACAAGATAGCGTTGAAAAATCTGCACCAGCTTATTCCGCCTTAGAGAAAACCGCGTTGAAATTTTTTCCAAATGCCTTGCAATATCTCCTTAACGAAAAGAGCTAGAAGGCTGAAAATGCAGATTTAGACTTGTAGGCATTGTGTGAACAAGATAGCGTTGAAAAATCGGCTCTAGCTTATTCCGCCTTAGAGAGAACCGCGTTGACATTTTTTTCCAAATGCCTTGCAATATCTCCTTAACGAAAAGAGCTAGAAGGCTGAAAATGCAGATTTAGACTTGTAGGCATTGTGTGAACAAGATAGCGTTGAAAAATCGGCTCTAGCTTATTCCGCCTTAGAGAAAACCGCGTTGACATTTTTTCCAAATGCCTTGCAATATCTCCTTAACGAAAAGAGCTAAAAGGCTGAAAATGCAGATTTAGACTTCTAGGCATTATGTGAACAAGATAGCGTTGAAAAATCGGCTCTAGCTTATTCCGCCTTAGAGAAAACCGCATTGACATTTTTTCCAAATGCCTTGCAATATCTCCTTAACGAAAAGAGCTAGAAGGCTGAAAATGCAGATTTAGACTTGTAGGCATTGTGTGAACAAGATAGCGTTGAAAAATCTGCTCCAGCTTATTCCACCTTAGAGAAAACCGCGTTGACATTTTTTCCAAATGCCTTGCAATATCTCCTTAACGAAAAGAGCTAGAAGGCTGAAAATGCAGATTTAGACTTATAGGCATTGTGTGAACAAGATAGCGTTGAAAAATCGGCTCTAGCTTATTCCGCCTTAGAGAAAACCGCGTTGACATTTTTTCCAAATGCCTTGCAATATCTCCTTAACGAAAAGAGCTAGAAGGCTGAAAATGCAGATTTAGACTTGTAGGCATTGTGTGAACAAGATAGCGTTGAAAAATCGGCTCTAGCTTATTCCGCCTTAGAGAAAACCGCGTTGACATTTTTTCCAAATGCCTTGCAATATCTCCTTAACGAAAAGAGCTAGAAGGCTGAAAATGCAGATTTAGACTTGTAGGCATTGTGTGAACAAGATAGCGTTGACAAATCGGCTCCAGCTTATTCCACCTTAGAGAAAACCGCGTTGACATTTTTTCCAAATGCTTCGCAATATCTCCTTAACGAAAAGAGCTAGAAGGCTGAAAATGCAGATTTAGACTTGTAGGCATTGTGTGAACAAGATAGCGTTGAAAAATCGGCTCTAGCTTATTCCGCCTTAGAGAAAACCGCGTTGACATTTTTTCCAAATGCCTTGCAATATCTCCTTAACAAAAAGAGCTAGAAGGCTGAAAATGCAGATTTAGACTTGTAGGCATTGTGTGAACAAGATAGCATTGAAAAATCTGCTCCAGCTTATTCCGCCTTAGAGAAAACCGCGTTGACATTTTTTCCAAATTCCTTGCAATATCTCCTTAACGAAAAGAGCTAGAAGGCTGAAAATGCAGATTTAGACTTGTAGGCATTGTGTGAACAAGATAGCGTTGAAAAATCGGCTCTAGCTTATTCCGCCTTAGAGAAAACCGCGTTGACATTTTTTCCAAATGCCTTGCAATATCTCCTTAACGAAAAGAGCTAGAAGGCTGAAAATGCAGATTTAGACTTGTAGGCATTGTGTGAACAAGATAGCGTTGAAAAATCGGCTCTAGCTTATTCCACCTTAGAGAAAACCGCGTTGACATTTTTTCCAAATACCTTGCAATATCTCCTTAACGAAAAGAGCTAGAAGGCTGAAAATGCAGATTTAGACTTGTAGGCATTGTGTGAACAAGATAGCTTTGAAAA
The DNA here is from genome assembly GCF_055691185.1 of Crinia signifera. Classification (NCBI taxonomy): domain Eukaryota; kingdom Metazoa; phylum Chordata; class Amphibia; order Anura; family Myobatrachidae; genus Crinia; species Crinia signifera. Next base: position 65,794,006 of record NC_139222.1, read on the forward strand.
ATCTGCTCCAGCTTATTCCGCCTTAGAGAAAACCGCGTTGACATTTTTTCCAAATGCCTTGCAATATCTCCTTAGCGGAAAGAGCTAGAAGGCTGAAAATGCAGATTTAGACTTGTAGGCGTTGTGTGAACAAGATAGCGTTGAAAAATCGGCTCTAGCTTATTCCGCCTTAGAGAAAACCGCGTTGACATTTTTTCCAAATGCCTTGCAATATCTCCTTAACGAAAAGAGCTAGAAGGCTGAAAATGCAGATTTAGACTTGTAGGCATTGTGTGAACAAGATAGCGTTGAAAAATCATCTCTAGCTTATTCCGCCTTAGAGAAAATCGCGTTGACATTTTTTCCAAATGCCTTGCAATATCTCCTTAACGAAAAGAGCTAGAAGGCTGAAAATGCAGATTTAGACTTGTAGGCATTGTGTGAACAAGATAGCGTTGAAAAATCTGCTCCAGCTTATTCCGCCTTAGAGAAAACCGCGTTGACATTTTTTCCAAATGCCTTGCAATATATCCTTAACGAAAAGAGCTAGAAGGCTGAAAATGCAGATTTAGACTTGTAGGCATTGTGTGAACAAGATAGCGTTGAAAAATCGGCTCTAGCTTATTCCGCCTTAGAGAAAACCGCGTTGACATTTTTTCCAAATGCCTTGCAATATCTCCTTAACGAAAAGAGCTAGAAGGCTGAAAATGCAGATTTAGACTTGTAGGCATTGTGTGAACAAGATAGCGTTAAAAATCGGCTCTAGCTTATTCCGCCTTAGAGAAAACCGCGTTGACATTTTTTCCAAATGCCTTGCAATATCTCCTTAACGAAAAGAGCTAGAAGGCTGAAAATGCAGATTTAGACTTGTAGGCATTGTGTGAACAAGATAGCTTTGAAAAATCGGCTCCAGCTTATTCCGCCTTAGAGAAAACCGCGTTGACATTTTTTCCAAATGCCTTGCAATATCTCCTTAACGGAAAGAGCTAGAAGGCTGAAAATGCAGATTTAGACTTGTAGGCGTTGTGTGAACATGATAGCGTTGAAAAATCGTCTCTAGCTTATTCCGCCTTAGAGAAAACCGCGTTGACATTTTTTCCAAATGCCTTGCAATATCTCCTTAACGAAAAGAGCTAGAAGGCTGAAAATGCAGATTTAGACTTGTAGGCATTGTGTGAACAAGATAGCGTTGAAAAATCGGCTCTAGCTTATTCCGCCTTAGAGAAAATCGCGTTGACATTTTTTCCAAATGCCTTGCAATATCTCCTTAACGAAAAGAGCTAGAAGGCTGAAAATGCAGATTTAGACTTGTAGGCATTGTGTGAACAAGATAGCGTTGAAAAATCTACTCCAGCTTATTCCACCTTAGAGAAAACCGCATTGACATTTTTTCCAAATGCCTTGCAATATCTCCTTAACGAAAAGAGCTAGAAGGCTGAAAATGCAGATTTAGACTTGTAGGCATTGTGTGAACAAGATAGCGTTGAAAAATCTGCTCCAGCTTATTCCGCCTTAGAGAAAACCGCGTTGACATTTTTTCCAAATGCCTTGCAATATCTCCTTAACGAAAAGAGCTAGAAGGCTGAAAATGCAGATTTAGACTTGTAGGCATTGTGTGAACAAGATAGCGTTGAAAAATCGGCTCTAGCTTATTCCGCCTTAGAGAAAACCGCGTTGACATTTTTTCCAAATGCCTTGCAATATCTCCTTAACGAAAAGAGCTAGAAGGCTGAAAATGCAGATTTAGACTTGTAGGCATTGTGTGAACAAGATAGCGTTGAAAAATCGGCTCCAGCTTATTCCACCTTAGAGAAAACCGCGTTGACATTTTTTCCAAATGCCTTGCAATATCTCCTTAACGAAAAGAGCTAGAAGGCTGAAAATGCAGATTTAGACTTGTAGGCATTGTGTGAACAAGATAGCGTTGAAAAATCGGCTCTAGCTTATTCCGCCTTAGAGAAAACCGCGTTGACATTTTTTCCAAATGCCTTGCAATATCTCCTTAACAAAAAGAGCTAGAAGGCTGAAAATGCAGATTTAGACTTGTAGGCATTGTGTGAACAAGATAGCGTTGAAAAATCTGCTCCAGCTTATTCCGCCTTAGAGAAAACCGCGTTGACATTTTTTCCAAATTCCTTGCAATATCTCCTTAACGAAAAGAGCTAGAAGGCTGAAAATGCAGATTTAGACTTGTAGGCATTGTGTGAACAAGATAGCGTTGAAAAATCAGCTCTAGCTTATTCCGCCTTAGAGAAAACCGCGTTGACATTTTTTCCAAATGCCTTGCAATATCTCCTTAACAAAAAGAGCTAGAAGGCTGAAAATGCAGATTTAGACTTGTAGGCATTGTGTGAACAAGATAGCGTTGAAAAATCGGCTCTAGCTTATTCCACCTTAGAGAAAACCGCGTTGACATTTTTTCCAAATGCCTTGCAATATCTCCTTAAGGAAAAGAGCTAGAAGGCTGAAAATGCAGATTTAGACTTGTAGGCATTGTGTGAACAAGATAGCTTTGAAAAATCTGCTCCAGCTTATTCCGCCTTAGAGAAAACCGCGTTGACATTTTTTCCAAATGCCTTGCAATATCTCCTTAGCGGAAAGAGCTAGAAGGCTGAAAATGCAGATTTAGACTTGTAGGCATTGTGTGAACAAGATAGCGTTGAAAAATCGGCTCTAGCTTATTCCGCCTTAGAGAAAATCGCGTTGACATTTTTTCCAAATGCCTTGCAATATCTCCTTAACGAAAAGAGCTAGAAGGCTGAAAATGCAGATTTAGACTCGTAGGCATTGTGTGAACAAGATAGCGTTGAAAAATCGGCTCTAGCTTATTCCGCCTTAGAGAAAACCGCGTTGACATTTTTTCCAAATGCCTTGCAATATCTCCTTAACAAAAAGAGCTAGAAGGCTGAAAATGCAGATTTAGACTTGTAGGCATTGTGTGAACAAGATAGCGTTGAAAAATCTGCTCCAGCTTATTCCGCCTTAGAGAAAACCGCGTTGACATTTTTTCCAAATTCCTTGCAATATCTCCTTAACGAAAAGAGCTAGAAGGCTGAAAATGCAGATTTAGACTTGTAGGCATTGTGTGAACAAGATAGCGTTGAAAAATCGGCTCTAGCTTATTCCGCCTTAGAGAAAACCGCGTTGACATTTTTTCCAAATGCCTTGCAATATCTCCTTAACAAAAAGAGCTAGAAGGCTGAAAATGCAGATTTAGACTTGTAGGCATTGTGTGAACAAGATAGCGTTGAAAAATCGGCTCTAGCTTATTCCACCTTAGAGAAAACCGCGTTGACATTTTTTCCAAATGCCTTGCAATATCTCCTTAACGAAAAGAGCTAGAAGGCTGAAAATGCAGATTTAGACTTGTAGGCATTGTGTGAACAAGATAGCTTTGAAAAATCTGCTCCAGCTTATTCCGCCTTAGAGAAAACCGCGTTGACATTTTTTCCAAATGCCTTGCAATATCTCCTTAACGAAAAGAGCTAGAAGGCTGAAAATGCAGATTTAGACTTGTAGGCATTGTGTGAACAAGATGGCGTTGAAAAATCGGCTCTAGCTTATTCCGCCTTAGAGAAAACCGCGTTGACATTTTTTCCAAATGCCTTGCAATATCTCCTTAACGAAAAGAGCTAGAAGGCTGAAAATGCAGATTTAGACTTGTAGGCATTGTGTGAACAAGATAGCGTTGAAAAATCGGCTCTAGCTTATTCCGCCTTAGAGAAAACCGCGTTGACATTTTTTCCAAATGCCTTGCAATATCTCCTTAACGAAAAGAGCTAGAAGGCTGAAAATGCAGATTTAGACTTGTAGGCATTTTGTGAACAAGATAGCGTTGAAAAATCTGCACCAGCTTATTCCACCTTAGAGAAAACCGCATTGACATTTTTTCCAAATGCCTTGCAATATCTCCTTAACGAAAAGAGCTAGAAGGCTGAAAATGCAGATTTAGACTTGTAGGCATTGTGTGAACAAGATAGCGTTGAAAAATCGGCTCTAGCTCATTCCGCCTTAGAGAAAACCGCGTTGACATTTTTTCCAAATGCCTTACAATATCTCCTTAACGAAAAGAGCTAGAAGGCTGAAAATGCAGATTTAGACTTGTAGGCGTTGTGTGAACAAGATAGCGTTGAAAAATCGGCTCTAGCTTATTCCGCCTTAGAGAAAACCGCGTTGACATTTTTTCCAAATGCCTTGCAATATCTCCTTAACGAAAAGAGCTAGAAGGCTGAAAATGCAGATTTACTCTTGTAGGCATTGTGTGAACAAGATAGCGTTGAAAAATCGGCTCTAGCTTATTCCGCCTTAGAGAAAACCGCGTTGACATTTTTTCCAAATGCCTTGCAATATCTCCTTAACGAAAAGAGCTAGAAGGCTGAAAATGCAGATTTAGACTTGTAGGCATTGTGTGAACAAGATAGCTTTAAAAATCGGCTCTAGCTTATTCCGCCTTAGAGAAAACCGCGTTGACATTTTTTCCAAATGCCTTGCAATATCTCCTTAACGAAAAGAGCTAGAAGGCTGAAAATGCAGATTTAGACTTGTAGGCATTGTGTGAACAAGATAGCTTTGAAAAATCGGCTCCAGCTTATTCCGCCTTAGAGAAAACCGCGTTGACATTTTTTCCAAATGCCTTGCAATATCTCCTTAACGAAAAGAGCTAGAAGGCTGAAAATGCAGATTTAGACTTGTAGGCATTGTGTGAACAAGATAGCGTTGAAAAATCGGCTCTAGCTTATTCTGCCTTAGAGAAAACCGCGTTGACATTTTTTCCAAATGCCTTGCAATATCTCCTTAACGAAAAGAGCTAGAAGGCTGAAAATGCAGATTTAGACTTGTAGGCATTGTGTGAACAAGATAGCGTTGAAAAATCGGCTCTAGCTTATTCCGCCTTAGAGAAAATCGCGTTGACATTTTTTCCAAATGCCTTGCAATATCTACTTAACGAAAAGAGCTAGAAGGCTGAAAATGCAGATTTAGACTTGTAGGCATTTTGTGAACAAGATAGCGTTGAAAAATCTGCTCCAGCATATTCCACCTTAGAGAAAACCGCGTTGACATTTTTTCCAAATGCCTTGCAATATCTCCTTAACGAAAAGAGCTAGAAGGCTGAAAATGCAGATTTAGACTTGTAGGCATTGTGTGAACAAGATAGCGTTGAAAAATCGGCTCTAGCTCATTCCGCCTTAGAGAAAACCGCGTTGACATTTTTTCCAAATGCCTTGCAATATCTCCTTAACGAAAAGAGCTAGAAGGCTGAAAATGCAGATTTAGACTTGTAGGCATTGTGTGAACAAGATAGCGTTGAAAAATCTGCTCCAGCTTATTCCGCCTTAGAGAAAACCGCGTTGACATTTTTTCCAAATGCCTTGCAATATCTCCTTAACGAAAAGAGCTAGAAGGCTGAAAATGCAGATTTAGACTTGTAGGCATTGTGTGAACAAGACAGCGTTGAAAAATCGGCTCTAGCTTATTCCGCCTTAGAGAAAACCGCGTTGACATTTTTTCCAAATGCCTTGCAATATCTCCTTAACGAAAAGAGCTAGAAGGCTGAAAATGCAGATTTAGACTTGTAGGCATTGTGTGAACAAGATAGCGTTGAAAAATCTGCTACAGCTTATTCCGCCTTAGAGAAAACCGCGTTGACATTTTTTCCAAATGCCTTGCAATATCTCCTTAACGAAAAGAGCTAGAAGGCTGAAAATGCAGATTTAGACTTGTAGGTATTGTGTGAACAAGATAGCGTTGAAAAATCGGCTCTAGCTTATTCCGCCTTAGAGAAAACCGCGTTGACATTTTTTCCAAATGCCTTGCAATATCTCCTTAACAAAAAGAGCTAGAAGGCTGAAAATGCAGATTTAGACTTGTAGGCATTGTGAGAACAAGATAGCGTTGAAAAATCGGCTCTAGCTTATTCCACCTTAGAGAAAACCGCGTTGACATTTTTTCCAAATGCCTTGCAATATCTCCTTAACGAAAAGAGCTAGAAGGCTGAAAATGCAGATTTAGACTTGTATGCATTGTGTGAACAAGATAGCTTTGAAAAATCTGCTCCAGCTTATTACGCCTTAGAGAAAACCGCGTTGACATTTTTTCCAAATGCCTTGCAATATCTCCTTAGCGGAAAGAGCTAGAAGGCTGAAAATGCAGATTTAGACTTGTAGGCGTTGTGTGAACAAGATAGCGTTGAAAAATCGGCTCTAGCTTATTCCGCCTTAGAGAAAACCGCGTTGACATTTTTTCCAAATGCCTTGCAATATCTCCTTAACGGAAAGAGCTAGAAGGCTGAAAATGCAGATTTAGATTTGTAGGCATTGTGTGAACAAGATAGCGTTGAAAAATCTGCACCAGCTTATTCCGCCTTAGAGAAAACCGCGTTGAAATTTTTTCCAAATGCCTTGCAATATCTCCTTAACGAAAAGAGCTAGAATGCTGAAAATGCAGATTTAGACTTGTAGGCATTGTGTGAACAAGATAGCGTTGAAAAATCGGCTCTAGCTTATTCCACCTTAGAGAAAACCGCGTTGACATTTTTTCCAAATGCCTTGCAATATCTCCTTAACGAAAAGAGCTAGAAGGCTGAAAATGCAGATTTAGACTTGTAGGCATTGTGTGAACAAGATAGCGTTGAAAAATCGGCTCCAGCTTATTCCACCTTAGAGAAAACCGCGTTGACATTTTTTCCAAATGCCTTGCAATATCTCCTTAACGAAAAGAGCTAGAAGGCTGAAAATGCAGATTTAGACTTGTAGGCATTGTGTGAACAAGATAGCGTTGAAAAATCGGCTCTAGCTTATTCCGCCTTAGAGAAAACCGCGTTGACATTTTTTCCAAATGCCTTGCAATATCTCCTTAACAAAAAGAGCTAGAAGGCTGAAAATGCAGATTTAGACTTGTAGGCATTGTGTGAACAAGATAGCGTTGAAAAATCTGCTCCAGCTTATTCCGCCTTAGAGAAAACCGCGTTGACATTTTTTCCAAATTCCTTGCAATATCTCCTTAACGAAAAGAGCTAGAAGGCTGAAAATGCAGATTTAGACTTGTAGGCATTGTGTGAACAAGATAGCGTTGAAAAATCAGCTCTAGCTTATTCCGCCTTAGAGAAAACCGCGTTGACATTTTTTCCAAATGCCTTGCAATATCTCCTTAACAAAAAGAGCTAGAAGGCTGAAAATGCAGATTTAGACTTGTAGGCATTGTGTGAACAAGATAGCGTTGAAAAATCGGCTCTAGCTTATTCCACCTTAGAGAAAACCGCGTTGACATTTTTTCCAAATGCCTTGCAATATCTCCTTAAGGAAAAGAGCTAGAAGGCTGAAAATGCAGATTTAGACTTGTAGGCATTGTGTGAACAAGATAGCTTTGAAAAATCTGCTCCAGCTTATTCCGCCTTAGAGAAAACCGCGTTGACATTTTTTCCAAATGCCTTGCAATATCTCCTTAGCGGAAAGAGCTAGAAGGCTGAAAATGCAGATTTAGACTTGTAGGCATTGTGTGAACAAGATAGCGTTGAAAAATCGGCTCTAGCTTATTCCGCCTTAGAGAAAATCGCGTTGACATTTTTTCCAAATGCCTTGCAATATCTCCTTAACGAAAAGAGCTAGAAGGCTGAAAATGCAGATTTAGACTCGTAGGCATTGTGTGAACAAGATAGCGTTGAAAAATCGGCTCTAGCTTATTCCGCCTTAGAGAAAACCGCGTTGACATTTTTTCCAAATGCCTTGCAATATCTCCTTAACAAAAAGAGCTAGAAGGCTGAAAATGCAGATTTAGACTTGTAGGCATTGTGTGAACAAGATAGCGTTGAAAAATCTGCTCCAGCTTATTCCGCCTTAGAGAAAACCGCGTTGACATTTTTTCCAAATTCCTTGCAATATCTCCTTAACGAAAAGAGCTAGAAGGCTGAAAATGCAGATTTAGACTTGTAGGCATTGTGTGAACAAGATAGCGTTGAAAAATCGGCTCTAGCTTATTCCGCCTTAGAGAAAACCGCGTTGACATTTTTTCCAAATGCCTTGCAATATCTCCTTAACAAAAAGAGCTAGAAGGCTGAAAATGCAGATTTAGACTTGTAGGCATTGTGTGAACAAGATAGCGTTGAAAAATCGGCTCTAGCTTATTCCACCTTAGAGAAAACCGCGTTGACATTTTTTCCAAATGCCTTGCAATATCTCCTTAACGAAAAGAGCTAGAAGGCTGAAAATGCAGATTTAGACTTGTAGGCATTGTGTGAACAAGATAGCTTTGAAAAATCTGCTCCAGCTTATTCCGCCTTAGAGAAAACCGCGTTGACATTTTTTCCAAATGCCTTGCAATATCTCCTTAACGAAAAGAGCTAGAAGGCTGAAAATGCAGATTTAGACTTGTAGGCATTGTGTGAACAAGATGGCGTTGAAAAATCGGCTCTAGCTTATTCCGCCTTAGAGAAAACCGCGTTGACATTTTTTCCAAATGCCTTGCAATATCTCCTTAACGAAAAGAGCTAGAAGGCTGAAAATGCAGATTTAGACTTGTAGGCATTGTGTGAACAAGATAGCGTTGAAAAATCGGCTCTAGCTTATTCCGCCTTAGAGAAAACCGCGTTGACATTTTTTCCAAATGCCTTGCAATATCTCCTTAACGAAAAGAGCTAGAAGGCTGAAAATGCAGATTTAGACTTGTAGGCATTTTGTGAACAAGATAGCGTTGAAAAATCTGCACCAGCTTATTCCACCTTAGAGAAAACCGCATTGACATTTTTTCCAAATGCCTTGCAATATCTCCTTAACGAAAAGAGCTAGAAGGCTGAAAATGCAGATTTAGACTTGTAGGCATTGTGTGAACAAGATAGCGTTGAAAAATCGGCTCTAGCTCATTCCGCCTTAGAGAAAACCGCGTTGACATTTTTTCCAAATGCCTTACAATATCTCCTTAACGAAAAGAGCTAGAAGGCTGAAAATGCAGATTTAGACTTGTAGGCGTTGTGTGAACAAGATAGCGTTGAAAAATCGGCTCTAGCTTATTCCGCCTTAGAGAAAACCGCGTTGACATTTTTTCCAAATGCCTTGCAATATCTCCTTAACGAAAAGAGCTAGAAGGCTGAAAATGCAGATTTACTCTTGTAGGCATTGTGTGAACAAGATAGCGTTGAAAAATCGGCTCTAGCTTATTCCGCCTTAGAGAAAACCGCGTTGACATTTTTTCCAAATGCCTTGCAATATCTCCTTAACGAAAAGAGCTAGAAGGCTGAAAATGCAGATTTAGACTTGTAGGCATTGTGTGAACAAGATAGCTTTAAAAATCGGCTCTAGCTTATTCCGCCTTAGAGAAAACCGCGTTGACATTTTTTCCAAATGCCTTGCAATATCTCCTTAACGAAAAGAGCTAGAAGGCTGAAAATGCAGATTTAGACTTGTAGGCATTGTGTGAACAAGATAGCTTTGAAAAATCGGCTCCAGCTTATTCCGCCTTAGAGAAAACCGCGTTGACATTTTTTCCAAATGCCTTGCAATATCTCCTTAACGAAAAGAGCTAGAAGGCTGAAAATGCAGATTTAGACTTGTAGGCATTGTGTGAACAAGATAGCGTTGAAAAATCGGCTCTAGCTTATTCTGCCTTAGAGAAAACCGCGTTGACATTTTTTCCAAATGCCTTGCAATATCTCCTTAACGAAAAGAGCTAGAAGGCTGAAAATGCAGATTTAGACTTGTAGGCATTGTGTGAACAAGATAGCGTTGAAAAATCGGCTCTAGCTTATTCCGCCTTAGAGAAAATCGCGTTGACATTTTTTCCAAATGCCTTGCAATATCTACTTAACGAAAAGAGCTAGAAGGCTGAAAATGCAGATTTAGACTTGTAGGCATTTTGTGAACAAGATAGCGTTGAAAAATCTGCTCCAGCATATTCCACCTTAGAGAAAACCGCGTTGACATTTTTTCCAAATGCCTTGCAATATCTCCTTAACGAAAAGAGCTAGAAGGCTGAAAATGCAGATTTAGACTTGTAGGCATTGTGTGAACAAGATAGCGTTGAAAAATCGGCTCTAGCTCATTCCGCCTTAGAGAAAACCGCGTTGACATTTTTTCCAAATGCCTTGCAATATCTCCTTAACGAAAAGAGCTAGAAGGCTGAAAATGCAGATTTAGACTTGTAGGCATTGTGTGAACAAGATAGCGTTGAAAAATCTGCTCCAGCTTATTCCGCCTTAGAGAAAACCGCGTTGACATTTTTTCCAAATGCCTTGCAATATCTCCTTAACGAAAAGAGCTAGAAGGCTGAAAATGCAGATTTAGACTTGTAGGCATTGTGTGAACAAGACAGCGTTGAAAAATCGGCTCTAGCTTATTCCGCCTTAGAGAAAACCGCGTTGACATTTTTTCCAAATGCCTTGCAATATCTCCTTAACGAAAAGAGCTAGAAGGCTGAAAATGCAGATTTAGACTTGTAGGCATTGTGTGAACAAGATAGCGTTGAAAAATCTGCTACAGCTTATTCCGCCTTAGAGAAAACCGCGTTGACATTTTTTCCAAATGCCTTGCAATATCTCCTTAACGAAAAGAGCTAGAAGGCTGAAAATGCAGATTTAGACTTGTAGGTATTGTGTGAACAAGATAGCGTTGAAAAATCGGCTCTAGCTTATTCCGCCTTAGAGAAAACCGCGTTGACATTTTTTCCAAATGCCTTGCAATATCTCCTTAACAAAAAGAGCTAGAAGGCTGAAAATGCAGATTTAGACTTGTAGGCATTGTGAGAACAAGATAGCGTTGAAAAATCGGCTCTAGCTTATTCCACCTTAGAGAAAACCGCGTTGACATTTTTTCCAAATGCCTTGCAATATCTCCTTAACGAAAAGAGCTAGAAGGCTGAAAATGCAGATTTAGACTTGTATGCATTGTGTGAACAAGATAGCTTTGAAAAATCTGCTCCAGCTTATTACGCCTTAGAGAAAACCGCGTTGACATTTTTTCCAAATGCCTTGCAATATCTCCTTAGCGGAAAGAGCTAGAAGGCTGAAAATGCAGATTTAGACTTGTAGGCGTTGTGTGAACAAGATAGCGTTGAAAAATCGGCTCTAGCTTATTCCGCCTTAGAGAAAACCGCGTTGACATTTTTTCCAAATGCCTTGCAATATCTCCTTAACGGAAAGAGCTAGAAGGCTGAAAATGCAGATTTAGATTTGTAGGCATTGTGTGAACAAGATAGCGTTGAAAAATCTGCACCAGCTTATTCCGCCTTAGAGAAAACCGCGTTGAAATTTTTTCCAAATGCCTTGCAATATCTCCTTAACGAAAAGAGCTAGAATGCTGAAAATGCAGATTTAGACTTGTAGGCATTGTGTGAACAAGATAGCGTTGAAAAATCTGCTCCAGCTTATTCCACCTTAGAGAAAACCGCGTTGACATTTTTTCCAAATGCCTTGCAATATTTCCTTAACGAAAAGAGCTAGAAGGCTGCAAATGCAGATTTAGACTTATAGGCATTGTGTGAACAAGATAGCGTTGAAAAATCGGCTCTAGCTTATTCCGCCTTAGAGAAAACCGCGTTGACATTTTTTCCAAATGCCTTGCAATATCTCCTTAACGAAAAGAGCTAGAAGGCTGAAAATGCAGATTTAGACTTGTAGGCATTGTGTGAACAAGATAGCGTTGAAAAATCGGCTCTAGCTTATTCCGCCTTAGAGAAAACCGCGTTGACATTTTTTCCAAATGCCTTGCAATATCTCCTTAACGAAAAGAGCTAGAAGGCTGAAAATGCAGATTTAGACTTGTAGGCATTGTGTGAACAAGATAGCGTTGAAAAATCGGCTCCAGCTTATTCCACCTTAGAGAAAACCGCGTTGACATTTTTTCCAAATGCCTTGCAATATCTCCTTAACGAAAAGAGCTAGAAGGCTGAAAATGCAGATTTAGACTTGTAGGCATTGTGTGAACAAGATAGCGTTGAAAAATCGGCTCTAGCTTATTCCACCTTAGAGAAAACCGCGTTGACATTTTTTCCAAATGCCTTGCAATATCTCCTTAACGAAAAGAGCTAGAAGGCTGAAAATGCAGATTTAGACTTGTATGCATTGTGTGAACAAGATAGCTTTGAAAAATCTGCTCCAGCTTATTACGCCTTAGAGAAAACCGCGTTGACATTTTTTCCAAATGCCTTGCAATATCTCCTTAGCGGAAAGAGCTAGAAGGCTGAAAATGCAGATTTAGACTTGTAGGCGTTGTGTGAACAAGATAGCGTTGAAAAATCGGCTCTAGCTTATTCCGCCTTAGAGAAAACCGCGTTGACATTTTTTCCAAATGCCTTGCAATATCTCCTTAACGGAAAGAGCTAGAAGGCTGAAAATGCAGATTTAGACTTGTAGGCATTGTGTGAACAAGATAGCGTTGAAAAATCTGCACCAGCTTATTCCGCCTTAGAGAAAACCGCGTTGAAATTTTTTCCAAATGCCTTGCAATATCTCCTTAACGAAAAGAGCTAGAAGGCTGAAAATGCAGATTTAGACTTGTAGGCATTGTGTGAACAAGATAGCGTTGAAAAATCTGCTCCAGCTTATTCCACCTTAGAGAAAACCGCGTTGACATTTTTTCCAAATGCCTTGCAATATCTCCTTAACGAAAAGAGCTAGAAGGCTGCAAATGCAGATTTAGACTTATAGGCATTGTGTGAACAAGATAGCGTTGAAAAATCGGCTCTAGCTTATTCCGCCTTAGAGAAAACCGCGTTGACATTTTTTCCAAATGCCTTGCAATATCTCCTTAACGAAAAGAGCTAGAAGGCTGAAAATGCAGATTTAGACTTGTAGGCATTGTGTGAACAAGATAGCGTTGAAAAATCGGCTCCAGCTTATTCCACCTTAGAGAAAACCGCGTTGACATTTTTTCCAAATGCCTTGCAATATCTCCTTAACGAAAAGAGCTAGAAGGCTGAAAATGCAGATTTAGACTTGTAGGCATTGTGTGAACAAGATAGCGTTGAAAAATCGGCTCTAGCTTATTCCGCCTTAGAGAAAACCGCGTTGACATTTTTTCCAAATGCCTTGCAATATCTCCTTAACAAAAAGAGCTAGAAGGTTGAAAATGCAGATTTAGACTTGTAGGCATTGTGTGAACAAGATAGCGTTGAAAAATCGGCTCTAGCTTATTCCGCCTTAGAGAAAACCGCGTTGACATTTTTTCCAAATGCCTTGCAATATCTCCTTAACGAAAAGAGCTAGAAGGCTGAAAATGCAGATTTAGACTTGTAGGCATTGTGTGAACAAGATAGCTTTGAAAAATCTGCTCCAGCTTATTCCGCCTTAGAGAAAACCGCGTTGACATTTTTTCCAAATGCCTTGCAATATCTCCTTAGCGGAAAGAGCTAGAAGGCTGAAAATGCAGATTTAGACTTGTAGGCGTTGTGTGAACAAGATAGCGTTGAAAAATCGGCTCTAGCTTATTCCGCCTTAGAGAAAACCGCGTTGACATTTTTTCCAAATGCCTTGCAATATCTCCTTAACGAAAAGAGCTAGAAGGCTGAAAATGCAGATTTAGACTTGTAGGCATTGTGTGAACAAGATAGCGTTGAAAAATCATCTCTAGCTTATTCCGCCTTAGAGAAAATCGCGTTGACATTTTTTCCAAATGCCTTGCAATATCTCCTTAACGAAAAGAGCTAGAAGGCTGAAAATGCAGATTTAGACTTGTAGGCATTGTGTGAACAAGATAGCGTTGAAAAATCTGCTCCAGCTTATTCCGCCTTAGAGAAAACCGCGTTGACATTTTTTCCAAATGCCTTGCAATATATCCTTAACGAAAAGAGCTAGAAGGCTGAAAATGCAGATTTAGACTTGTAGGCATTGTGTGAACAAGATAGCGTTGAAAAATCGGCTCTAGCTTATTCCGCCTTAGAGAAAACCGCGTTGACATTTTTTCCAAATGCCTTGCAATATCTCCTTAACGAAAAGAGCTAGAAGGCTGAAAATGCAGATTTAGACTTGTAGGCATTGTGTGAACAAGATAGCTTTAAAAATCGGCTCTAGCTTATTCCGCCTTAGAGAAAACCGCGTTGACATTTTTTCCAAATGCCTTGCAATATCTCCTTAACGAAAAGAGCTAGAAGGCTGAAAATGCAGATTTAGACTTGTAGGCATTGTGTGAACAAGATAGCTTTGAAAAATCGGCTCCAGCTTATTCCGCCTTAGAGAAAACCGCGTTGACATTTTTTCCAAATGCCTTGCAATATCTCCTTAACGGAAGAGCTAGAAGGCTGAAAATGCAGATTTAGACTTGTAGGCGTTGTGTGAACATGATAGCGTTGAAAAATCGGCTCTAGCTTATTCCGCCTTAGAGAAAACCGCGTTGACATTTTTTCCAAATGCCTTGCAATATCTCCTTAGCGGAAAGAGCTAGAAGGCTGAAAATGCAGATTTAGACTTGTAGGCGTTGTGTGAACAAGATAGCGTTGAAAAATCGGCTCTAGCTTATTCCGCCTTAGAGAAAACCGCGTTGACATTTTTTCCAAATGCCTTGCAATATCTCCTTAACGGAAAGAGCTAGAAGGCTGAAAATGCAGATTTAGATTTGTAGGCATTGTGTGAACAAGATAGCGTTGAAAAATCTGCACCAGCTTATTCCGCCTTAGAGAAAACCGCGTTGAAATTTTTTCCAAATGCCTTGCAATATCTCCTTAACGAAAAGAGCTAGAATGCTGAAAATGCAGATTTAGACTTGTAGGCATTGTGTGAACAAGATAGCGTTGAAAAATCTGCTCCAGCTTATTCCACCTTAGAGAAAACCGCGTTGACATTTTTTCCAAATGCCTTGCAATATTTCCTTAACGAAAAGAGCTAGAAGGCTGCAAATGCAGATTTAGACTTATAGGCATTGTGTGAACAAGATAGCGTTGAAAAATCGGCTCTAGCTTATTCCGCCTTAGAGAAAACCGCGTTGACATTTTTTCCAAATGCCTTGCAATATCTCCTTAACGAAAAGAGCTAGAAGGCTGAAAATGCAGATTTAGACTTGTAGGCATTGTGTGAACAAGATAGCGTTGAAAAATCGGCTCTAGCTTATTCCGCCTTAGAGAAAACCGCGTTGACATTTTTTCCAAATGCCTTGCAATATCTCCTTAACGAAAAGAGCTAGAAGGCTGAAAATGCAGATTTAGACTTGTAGGCATTGTGTGAACAAGATAGCGTTGAAAAATCGGCTCCAGCTTATTCCACCTTAGAGAAAACCGCGTTGACATTTTTTCCAAATGCCTTGCAATATCTCCTTAACGAAAAGAGCTAGAAGGCTGAAAATGCAGATTTAGACTTGTAGGCATTGTGTGAACAAGATAGCGTTGAAAAATCGGCTCTAGCTTATTCCACCTTAGAGAAAACCGCGTTGACATTTTTTCCAAATGCCTTGCAATATCTCCTTAACGAAAAGAGCTAGAAGGCTGAAAATGCAGATTTAGACTTGTATGCATTGTGTGAACAAGATAGCTTTGAAAAATCTGCTCCAGCTTATTACGCCTTAGAGAAAACCGCGTTGACATTTTTTCCAAATGCCTTGCAATATCTCCTTAGCGGAAAGAGCTAGAAGGCTGAAAATGCAGATTTAGACTTGTAGGCGTTGTGTGAACAAGATAGCGTTGAAAAATCGGCTCTAGCTTATTCCGCCTTAGAGAAAACCGCGTTGACATTTTTTCCAAATGCCTTGCAATATCTCCTTAACGGAAAGAGCTAGAAGGCTGAAAATGCAGATTTAGACTTGTAGGCATTGTGTGAACAAGATAGCGTTGAAAAATCTGCACCAGCTTATTCCGCCTTAGAGAAAACCGCGTTGAAATTTTTTCCAAATGCCTTGCAATATCTCCTTAACGAAAAGAGCTAGAAGGCTGAAAATGCAGATTTAGACTTGTAGGCATTGTGTGAACAAGATAGCGTTGAAAAATCTGCTCCAGCTTATTCCACCTTAGAGAAAACCGCGTTGACATTTTTTCCAAATGCCTTGCAATATCTCCTTAACGAAAAGAGCTAGAAGGCTGCAAATGCAGATTTAGACTTATAGGCATTGTGTGAACAAGATAGCGTTGAAAAATCGGCTCTAGCTTATTCCGCCTTAGAGAAAACCGCGTTGACATTTTTTCCAAATGCCTTGCAATATCTCCTTAACGAAAAGAGCTAGAAGGCTGAAAATGCAGATTTAGACTTGTAGGCATTGTGTGAACAAGATAGCGTTGAAAAATCGGCTCCAGCTTATTCCACCTTAGAGAAAACCGCGTTGACATTTTTTCCAAATGCCTTGCAATATCTCCTTAACGAAAAGAGCTAGAAGGCTGAAAATGCAGATTTAGACTTGTAGGCATTGTGTGAACAAGATAGCGTTGAAAAATCGGCTCTAGCTTATTCCGCCTTAGAGAAAACCGCGTTGACATTTTTTCCAAATGCCTTGCAATATCTCCTTAACAAAAAGAGCTAGAAGGTTGAAAATGCAGATTTAGACTTGTAGGCATTGTGTGAACAAGATAGCGTTGAAAAATCGGCTCTAGCTTATTCCGCCTTAGAGAAAACCGCGTTGACATTTTTTCCAAATGCCTTGCAATATCTCCTTAACGAAAAGAGCTAGAAGGCTGAAAATGCAGATTTAGACTTGTAGGCATTGTGTGAACAAGATAGCTTTGAAAAATCTGCTCCAGCTTATTCCGCCTTAGAGAAAACCGCGTTGACATTTTTTCCAAATGCCTTGCAATATCTCCTTAGCGGAAAGAGCTAGAAGGCTGAAAATGCAGATTTAGACTTGTAGGCGTTGTGTGAACAAGATAGCGTTGAAAAATCGGCTCTAGCTTATTCCGCCTTAGAGAAAACCGCGTTGACATTTTTTCCAAATGCCTTGCAATATCTCCTTAACGAAAAGAGCTAGAAGGCTGAAAATGCAGATTTAGACTTGTAGGCATTGTGTGAACAAGATAGCGTTGAAAAATCATCTCTAGCTTATTCCGCCTTAGAGAAAATCGCGTTGACATTTTTTCCAAATGCCTTGCAATATCTCCTTAACGAAAAGAGCTAGAAGGCTGAAAATGCAGATTTAGACTTGTAGGCATTGTGTGAACAAGATAGCGTTGAAAAATCTGCTCCAGCTTATTCCGCCTTAGAGAAAACCGCGTTGACATTTTTTCCAAATGCCTTGCAATATATCCTTAACGAAAAGAGCTAGAAGGCTGAAAATGCAGATTTAGACTTGTAGGCATTGTGTGAACAAGATAGCGTTGAAAAATCGGCTCTAGCTTATTCCGCCTTAGAGAAAACCGCGTTGACATTTTTTCCAAATGCCTTGCAATATCTCCTTAACGAAAAGAGCTAGAAGGCTGAAAATGCAGATTTAGACTTGTAGGCATTGTGTGAACAAGATAGCTTTAAAAATCGGCTCTAGCTTATTCCGCCTTAGAGAAAACCGCGTTGACATTTTTTCCAAATGCCTTGCAATATCTCCTTAACGAAAAGAGCTAGAAGGCTGAAAATGCAGATTTAGACTTGTAGGCATTGTGTGAACAAGATAGCTTTGAAAAATCGGCTCCAGCTTATTCCGCCTTAGAGAAAACCGCGTTGACATTTTTTCCAAATGCCTTGCAATATCTCCTTAACGGAAGAGCTAGAAGGCTGAAAATGCAGATTTAGACTTGTAGGCGTTGTGTGAACATGATAGCGTTGAAAAATCGGCTCTAGCTTATTCCGCCTTAGAGAAAACCGCGTTGACATTTTTTCCAAATGCCTTGCAATATCTCCTTAACGAAAAGAGCTAGAAGGCTGAAAATGCAGATTTAGACTTGTAGGCATTGTGTGAACAAGATAGCGTTGAAAAATCGGCTCTAGCTTATTCCGCCTTAGAGAAAATCGCGTTGACATTTTTTCCAAATGCCTTGCAATATCTCCTTAACGAAAAGAGCTAGAAGGCTGAAAATGCAGATTTAGACTTGTAGGCATTGTGTGAACAAGATAGCGTTGAAAAATCTACTCCAGCTTATTCCACCTTAGAGAAAACCGCATTGACATTTTTTCCAAATGCCTTGCAATATCTCCTTAACGAAAAGAGCTAGAAGGCTGAAAATGCAGATTTAGACTTGTAGGCATTGTGTGAACAAGATAGCGTTGAAAAATCTGCTCCAGCTTATTCCGCCTTAGAGAAAACCGCGTTGACATTTTTTCCAAATGCCTTGCAATATCTCCTTAACGAAAAGAGCTAGAAGGCTGAAAATGCAGATTTAGACTTGTAGGCATTGTGTGAACAAGATAGCGTTGAAAAATCGGCTCTAGCTTATTCCGCCTTAGAGAAAACCGCGTTGACATTTTTTCCAAATGCCTTGCAATATCTCCTTAACGAAAAGAGCTAGAAGGCTGAAAATGCAGATTTAGACTTGTAGGCATTGTGTGAACAAGATAGCGTTGAAAAATCTGCACCAGCTTATTCCGCCTTAGAGAAAACCGCGTTGAAATTTTTTCCAAATGCCTTGCAATATCTCCTTAACGAAAAGAGCTAGAAGGCTGAAAATGCAGATTTAGACTTGTAGGAGTTGTGTGAACAAGATAGCGTTGAAAAATCGGCTCTAGCTTATTCCGCCTTAGAGAAAACTGCGTTGACATTTTTTCCAAATGCCTTGCAATATCTCCTTAACGAAAAGAGCTAGAAGGCTGAAAATGCAGATTTAGACTTGTAGGCGTTGTGTGAACAAGATAGCGTTGAAAAATCGGCTCTAGCTTATTCCGCCTTAGAGAAAACCGCGTTGACATTTTTTCCAAATGCCTTGCAATATCTCCTTAACGAAAAGAGCTAGAAGGCTGAAAATGCAGATTTAGACTTGTAGGAGTTGTGTGAACAAGATAGCGTTGAAAAATCGGCTCTAGCTTATTCCGCCTTAGAGAAAACTGCGTTGACATTTTTTCCAAATGCCTTGCAATATCTCCTTAACGAAAAGAGCTAGAAGGCTGAAAATGCAGATTTAGACTTGTAGGCGTTGTGTGAACAAGATAGCGTTGAAAAATCGGCTCTAGCTTATTCCGCCTTAGAGAAAACCGCGTTGACATTTTTTCCAAATGCCTTGCAATATCTCCTTAACGAAAAGAGCTAGAAGGCTGAAAATGCAGATTTAGACTTGTAGGCATTGTGTGAACAAGATAGCGTTGAAAAATCTGCACCAGCTTATTCCGCCTTAGAGAAAACCGCGTTGAAATTTTTTCCAAATGCCTTGCAATATCTCCTTAACGAAAAGAGCTAGAAGGCTGAAAATGCAGATTTAGACTTGTAGGCATTGTGTGAACAAGATAGCGTTGAAAAATCGGCTCTAGCTTATTCCGCCTTAGAGAGAACCGCGTTGACATTTTTTTCCAAATGCCTTGCAATATCTCCTTAACGAAAAGAGCTAGAAGGCTGAAAATGCAGATTTAGACTTGTAGGCATTGTGTGAACAAGATAGCGTTGAAAAATCGGCTCTAGCTTATTCCGCCTTAGAGAAAACCGCGTTGACATTTTTTCCAAATGCCTTGCAATATCTCCTTAACGAAAAGAGCTAAAAGGCTGAAAATGCAGATTTAGACTTCTAGGCATTGTGTGAACAAGATAGCGTTGAAAAATCGGCTCTAGCTTATTCCGCCTTAGAGAAAACCGCATTGACATTTTTTCCAAATGCCTTGCAATATCTCCTTAACGAAAAGAGCTAGAAGGCTGAAAATGCAGATTTAGACTTGTAGGCATTGTGTGAACAAGATAGCGTTGAAAAATCTGCTCCAGCTTATTCCACCTTAGAGAAAACCGCGTTGACATTTTTTCCAAATGCCTTGCAATATCTCCTTAACGAAAAGAGCTAGAAGGCTGAAAATGCAGATTTAGACTTATAGGCATTGTGTGAACAAGATAGCGTTGAAAAATAGGCTCTAGCTTATTCCGCCTTAGAGAAAACCGCGTTGACATTTTTTCCAAATGCCTTGCAATATCTCCTTAACGAAAAGAGCTAGAAGGCTGAAAATGCAGATTTAGACTTGTAGGCATTGTGTGAACAAGATAGCGTTGAAAAATCGGCTCTAGCTTATTCCGCCTTAGAGAAAACCGCGTTGACATTTTTTCCAAATGCCTTGCAATATCTCCTTAACGAAAAGAGCTAGAAGGCTGAAAATGCAGATTTAGACTTGTAGGCATTGTGTGAACAAGATAGCGTTGAAAAATCTGCTCCAGCTTATTCCGCCTTAGAGAAAACCGCGTTGACATTTTTTCCAAATGCCTTGCAATATATCCTTAACGAAAAGAGCTAGAAGGCTGAAAATGCAGATTTAGACTTGTAGGCATTGTGTGAACAAGATAGCGTTGAAAAATCGGCTCTAGCTTATTCCGCCTTAGAGAAAACCGCGTTGACATTTTTTCCAAATGCCTTGCAATATCTCCTTAACGAAAAGAGCTAGAAGGCTGAAAATGCAGATTTAGACTTGTAGGCATTGTGTGAACAAGATAGCGTTAAAAATCGGCTCTAGCTTATTCCGCCTTAGAGAAAACCGCGTTGACATTTTTTCCAAATGCCTTGCAATATCTCCTTAACGAAAAGAGCTAGAAGGCTGAAAATGCAGATTTAGACTTGTAGGCATTGTGTGAACAAGATAGCTTTGAAAAATCGGCTCCAGCTTATTCCGCCTTAGAGAAAACCGCGTTGACATTTTTTCCAAATGCCTTGCAATATCTCCTTAACGGAAAGAGCTAGAAGGCTGAAAATGCAGATTTAGACTTGTAGGCGTTGTGTGAACATGATAGCGTTGAAAAATCGTCTCTAGCTTATTCCGCCTTAGAGAAAACCGCGTTGACATTTTTTCCAAATGCCTTGCAATATCTCCTTAACGAAAAGAGCTAGAAGGCTGAAAATGCAGATTTAGACTTGTAGGCATTGTGTGAACAAGATAGCGTTGAAAAATCGGCTCTAGCTTATTCCGCCTTAGAGAAAATCGCGTTGACATTTTTTCCAAATGCCTTGCAATATCTCCTTAACGAAAAGAGCTAGAAGGCTGAAAATGCAGATTTAGACTTGTAGGCATTGTGTGAACAAGATAGCGTTGAAAAATCTACTCCAGCTTATTCCACCTTAGAGAAAACCGCATTGACATTTTTTCCAAATGCCTTGCAATATCTCCTTAACGAAAAGAGCTAGAAGGCTGAAAATGCAGATTTAGACTTGTAGGCATTGTGTGAACAAGATAGCGTTGAAAAATCTGCTCCAGCTTATTCCGCCTTAGAGAAAACCGCGTTGACATTTTTTCCAAATGCCTTGCAATATCTCCTTAACGAAAAGAGCTAGAAGGCTGAAAATGCAGATTTAGACTTGTAGGCATTGTGTGAACAAGATAGCGTTGAAAAATCGGCTCTAGCTTATTCCGCCTTAGAGAAAACCGCGTTGACATTTTTTCCAAATGCCTTGCAATATCTCCTTAACGAAAAGAGCTAGAAGGCTGAAAATGCAGATTTAGACTTGTAGGCATTGTGTGAACAAGATAGCGTTTAAAAATCTGCACCAGCTTATTCCGCCTTAGAGAAAACCGCGTTGAAATTTTTTCCAAATGCCTTGCAATATCTCCTTAACGAAAAGAGCTAGAAGGCTGAAAATGCAGATTTAGACTTGTAGGCGTTGTGTGAACAAGATAGCGTTGAAAAATCGGCTCTAGCTTATTCCGCCTTAGAGAAAACCGCGTTGACATTTTTTCCAAATGCCTTGCAATATCTCCTTAACAAAAAGAGCTAGAAGGCTGAAAATGCAGATTTAGACTTGTAGGCATTGTGTGAACAAGATAGCATTGAAAAATCTGCTCCAGCTTATTCCGCCTTAGAGAAAACCGCGTTGACATTTTTTCCAAATTCCTTGCAATATCTCCTTAACGAAAAGAGCTAGAAGGCTGAAAATGCAGATTTAGACTTGTAGGCATTGTGTGAACAAGATAGCGTTGAAAAATCGGCTCTAGCTTATTCCGCCTTAGAGAAAACCGCGTTGACATTTTTTCCAAATGCCTTGCAATATCTCCTTAACGAAAAGAGCTAGAAGGCTGAAAATGCAGATTTAGACTTGTAGGCATTGTGTGAACAAGATAGCGTTGAAAAATCGGCTCTAGCTTATTCCACCTTAGAGAAAACCGCGTTGACATTTTTTCCAAATACCTTGCAATATCTCCTTAACGAAAAGAGCTAGAAGGCTGAAAATGCAGATTTAGACTTGTAGGCATTGTGTGAACAAGATAGCTTTGAAAAATCTGCTCCAGCTTATTCCGCCTTAGAGAAAACCGCGTTGACATTTTTTCCAAATGCCTTGCAATATCTCCTTAGCGGAAAGAGCTAGAAGGCTGAAAATGCAGATTTAGACTTGTAGGCGTTGTGTGAACAAGATAGCGTTGAAAAATCGGCTCTAGCTTATTCCGCCTTAGAGAAAACCGCGTTGACATTTTTTCCAAATGCCTTGCAATATCTCCTTAACGAAAAGAGCTAGAAGGCTGAAAATGCAGATTTAGACTTGTAGGCATTGTGTGAACAAGATAGCGTTGAAAAATCATCTCTAGCTTATTCCGCCTTAGAGAAAATCGCGTTGACATTTTTTCCAAATGCCTTGCAATATCTCCTTAACGAAAAGAGCTAGAAGGCTGAAAATGCAGATTTAGACTTGTAGGCATTGTGTGAACAAGATAGCGTTGAAAAATCTGCTCCAGCTTATTCCGCCTTAGAGAAAACCGCGTTGACATTTTTTCCAAATGCCTTGCAATATATCCTTAACGAAAAGAGCTAGAAGGCTGAAAATGCAGATTTAGACTTGTAGGCATTGTGTGAACAAGATAGCGTTGAAAAATCGGCTCTAGCTTATTCCGCCTTAGAGAAAACCGCGTTGACATTTTTTCCAAATGCCTTGCAATATCTCCTTAACGAAAAGAGCTAGAAGGCTGAAAATGCAGATTTAGACTTGTAGGCATTGTGTGAACAAGATAGCGTTAAAAATCGGCTCTAGCTTATTCCGCCTTAGAGAAAACCGCGTTGACATTTTTTCCAAATGCCTTGCAATATCTCCTTAACGAAAAGAGCTAGAAGGCTGAAAATGCAGATTTAGACTTGTAGGCATTGTGTGAACAAGATAGCTTTGAAAAATCGGCTCCAGCTTATTCCGCCTTAGAGAAAACCGCGTTGACATTTTTTCCAAATGCCTTGCAATATCTCCTTAACGGAAAGAGCTAGAAGGCTGAAAATGCAGATTTAGACTTGTAGGCGTTGTGTGAACATGATAGCGTTGAAAAATCGTCTCTAGCTTATTCCGCCTTAGAGAAAACCGCGTTGACATTTTTTCCAAATGCCTTGCAATATCTCCTTAACGAAAAGAGCTAGAAGGCTGAAAATGCAGATTTAGACTTGTAGGCATTGTGTGAACAAGATAGCGTTGAAAAATCGGCTCTAGCTTATTCCGCCTTAGAGAAAATCGCGTTGACATTTTTTCCAAATGCCTTGCAATATCTCCTTAACGAAAAGAGCTAGAAGGCTGAAAATGCAGATTTAGACTTGTAGGCATTGTGTGAACAAGATAGCGTTGAAAAATCTACTCCAGCTTATTCCACCTTAGAGAAAACCGCATTGACATTTTTTCCAAATGCCTTGCAATATCTCCTTAACGAAAAGAGCTAGAAGGCTGAAAATGCAGATTTAGACTTGTAGGCATTGTGTGAACAAGATAGCGTTGAAAAATCTGCTCCAGCTTATTCCGCCTTAGAGAAAACCGCGTTGACATTTTTTCCAAATGCCTTGCAATATCTCCTTAACGA
The DNA here is from genome assembly GCF_055691185.1 of Crinia signifera. Classification (NCBI taxonomy): domain Eukaryota; kingdom Metazoa; phylum Chordata; class Amphibia; order Anura; family Myobatrachidae; genus Crinia; species Crinia signifera. The sequence continues at coordinate 65,817,743 of NC_139222.1, forward strand.
AAAGAGCTAGAAGGCTGAAAATGCAGATTTAGACTTGTAGGCATTGTGTGAACAAGATAGCGTTGAAAAATCGGCTCTAGCTTATTCCGCCTTAGAGAAAACCGCGTTGACATTTTTTCCAAATGCCTTGCAATATCTCCTTAACGAAAAGAGCTAGAAGGCTGAAAATGCAGATTTAGACTTGTAGGCATTGTGTGAACAAGATAGCGTTTAAAAATCTGCACCAGCTTATTCCGCCTTAGAGAAAACCGCGTTGAAATTTTTTCCAAATGCCTTGCAATATCTCCTTAACGAAAAGAGCTAGAAGGCTGAAAATGCAGATTTAGACTTGTAGGCGTTGTGTGAACAAGATAGCGTTGAAAAATCGGCTCTAGCTTATTCCGCCTTAGAGAAAACCGCGTTGACATTTTTTCCAAATGCCTTGCAATATCTCCTTAACGAAAAGAGCTAGAAGGCTGAAAATGCAGATTTAGACTTGTAGGCATTGTGTGAACAAGATAGCGTTGAAAAATCGGCTCTAGCTTATTCCGCCTTAGAGAAAACCGCGTTGACATTTTTTCCAAATGCCTTGCAATATCTCCTTAACGAAAAGAGCTAGAAGGCTGAAAATGCAGATTTAGACTTGTAGGCATTGTGTGAACAAGATAGCGTTAAAAATCGGCTCTAGCTTATTCCGCCTTAGAGAAAACTGCGTTGACATTTTTTCCAAATGCCTTGCAATATCTCCTTAACGAAAAGAGCTAGAAGGCTGAAAATGCAGATTTAGACTTGTAGGCATTGTGTGAACAAGACAGCGTTGAAAAATCGGCTCTAGCTTATTCCGCCTTAGAGAAAACCGCGTTGACATTTTTTCCAAATGCCTTGCAATATCTCCTTAACAAAAAGAGCTAGAAGGCTGAAAATGCAGATTTAGACTTGTAGGCATTGTGTGAACAAGATAGCGTTGAAAAATCTGCTCCAGCTTATTCCGCCTTAGAGAAAACCGCGTTGACATTTTTTCCAAATGCCTTGCAATATCTCCTTAACGAAAAGAGCTAGAAGGCTGAAAATGCAGATTTAGACTTGTAGGCATTGTGTGAACAAGATAGCGTTGAAAAATCGGCTCTAGCTTATTCCGCCTTAGAGAAAACCGCGTTGACATTTTTTCCAAATGCCTTGCAATATCTCCTTAACAAAAAGAGCTAGAAGGCTGAAAATGCAGATTTAGACTTGTAGGCATTGTGAGAACAAGATAGCGTTGAAAAATCGGCTCTAGCTTATTCCACCTTAGAGAAAACCGCGTTGACATTTTTTCCAAATGCCTTGCAATATCTCCTTAACGAAAAGAGCTAGAAGGCTGAAAATGCAGATTTAGACTTGTAGGCATTGTGTGAACAAGATAGCTTTGAAAAATCTGCTCCAGCTTATTCCGCCTTAGAGAAAACCGCGTTGACATTTTTTTCCAAATGCCTTGCAATATCTCCTTAGCGGAAAGAGCTAGAAGGCTGAAAATGCAGATTTAGACTTCTAGGCGTTGTGTGAACAAGATAGCGTTGAAAAATCGGCTCTAGCTTATTCCGCCTTAGAGAAAACCGCGTTGACATTTTTTCCAAATGCCTTGCAATATCTCCTTAACGAAAAGAGCTAGAAGGCTGAAAATGCAGATTTAGACTTGTAGGCATTGTGTGAACAAGATAGCGTTGAAAAATCTGCACCAGCTTATTCCGCCTTAGAGAAAACCGCGTTGAAATTTTTTCCAAATGCCTTGCAATATCTCCTTAACGAAAAGAGCTAGAAGGCTGAAAATGCAGATTTAGACTTGTAGGCATTGTGTGAACAAGATAGCGTTGAAAAATCGGCTCTAGCTTATTCCGCCTTAGAGAGAACCGCGTTGACATTTTTTCCAAATGCCTTGCAATATCTCCTTAACGAAAAGAGCTAGAAGGCTGAAAATGCAGATTTAGACTTGTAGGCATTGTGTGAACAAGATAGCGTTGAAAAATCGGCTCTAGCTTATTCCGCCTTAGAGAAAACCGCGTTGACATTTTTTCCAAATGCCTTGCAATATCTCCTTAACGAAAAGAGCTAGAAGGCTGAAAATGCAGATTTAGACTTCGAGGCATTGTGTGAACAAGATAGCGTTGAAAAATCGGCTCTAGCTTATTCCGCCTTAGAGAAAACCGCATTGACATTTTTTCCAAATGCCTTGCAATATCTCCTTAACGAAAAGAGCTAGAAGGCTGAAAATGCAGATTTAGACTTGTAGGCATTGTGTGAACAAGATAGCGTTGAAAAATCTGCACCAGCTTATTCCGCCTTAGAGAAAACCGCGTTGAAATTTTTTCCAAATGCCTTGCAATATCTCCTTAACGAAAAGAGCTAGAAGGCTGAAAATGCAGATTTAGACTTGTAGGCATTGTGTGAACAAGATAGCGTTGAAAAATCGGCTCTAGCTTATTCCGCCTTAGAGAGAACCGCGTTGACATTTTTTCCAAATGCCTTGCAATATCTCCTTAACGAAAAGAGCTAGAAGGCTGAAAATGCAGATTTAGACTTCTAAGCATTGTGTGAACAAGATAGCGTTGAAAAATCGGCTCTAGCTTATTCCGCCTTAGAGAAAACCGCATTGACATTTTTTCCAAATGCCTTGCAATATCTCCTTAACGAAAAGAGCTAGAAGGCTGAAAATGCAGATTTAGACTTGTAGGCATTGTGTGAACAAGATAGCGTTGAAAAATCGGCACCAGCTTATTCCGCCTTAGAGAAAACCGCGTTGAAATTTTTTCCAAATGCCTTGCAATATCTCCTTAACGAAAAGAGCTAGAAGGCTGAAAATGCAGATTTAGACTTGTAGGCATTGTGTGAACAAGATAGCGTTGAAAAATCGGCTCTAGCTTATTCCGCCTTAGAGAGAACCGCGTTGACATTTTTTCCAAATGCCTTGCAATATCTCCTTAACGAAAAGAGCTAGAAGGCTGAAAATGCAGATTTAGACTGGTAGGCCTTGTGTGAACAAGATAGCGTTGAAAAATCGGCTCTAGCTTATTCCGCCTTAGAGAAAACCGCGTTGACATTTTTTCCAAATGCCTTGCAATATCTCCTTAACGAAAAGAGCTAGAAGGCTGAAAATGCAGATTTAGACTTCTAGGCATTGTGTGAACAAGATAGCGTTGAAAAATCGGCTCTAGCTTATTCCGCCTTAGAGAAAACCGCATTGACATTTTTTCCAAATGCCTTGCAATATCTCCTTAACGAAAAGAGCTAGAAGGCTGAAAATGCAGATTTAGACTTATAGGCATTGTGTGAACAAGATAGCGTTGAAAAATCGGCTCTAGCTTATTCCGCCTTAGAGAAAACCGCGTTGACATTTTTTCCAAATGCCTTGCAATATCTCCTTAACGAAAAGAGCTAGAAGGCTGAAAATGCAGATTTAGACTTGTAGGCATTGTGTGAACAAGATAGCGTTGAAAAATCGGCTCTAGCTTATTCCGCCTTAGAGAAAACCGCGTTGACATTTTTTCCAAATGCCTTGCAATATCTCCTTAACGAAAAGAGCTAGAAGGCTGAAAATGCAGATTTAGACTTGTAGGCATTGTGTGAACAAGATAGCGTTGAAAAATCGGCTCCAGCTTATTCCACCTTAGAGAAAACCGCGTTGACATTTTTTCCAAATGCCTTGCAATATCTCCTTAACGAAAAGAGCTAGAAGGCTGAAAATGCAGATTTAGACTTGTAGGCATTGTGTGAACAAGATAGCGTTGAAAAATCGGCTCTAGCTTATTCCGCCTTAGAGAAAACCGCGTTGACATTTTTTCCAAATGCCTTGCAATATCTCCTTAACAAAAAGAGCTAGAAGGCTGAAAATGCAGATTTAGACTTGTAGGCATTGTTTGAACAAGATAGCATTAAAAAATCTGCTCCAGCTTATTCCGCCTTAGAGAAAACCGCGTTGACATTTTTTCCAAATTCCTTGCAATATCTCCTTAACGAAAAGAGCTAGAAGGCTGAAAATGCAGATTTAGACTTGTAGGCATTGTGTGAACAAGATAGCGTTGAAAAATCGGCTCTAGCTTATACCACCTTAGAGAAAACCGCGTTGACATTTTTTCCAAATGCCTTGCAATATCTCCTTAACGAAAAGAGCTAGAAGGCTGAAAATGCAGATTTAGACTTGTAGGCATTGTGTGAACAAGATAGCTTTGAAAAATCTGCTCCAGCTTATTCCGCCTTAGAGAAAACCGCGTTGACATTTTTTCCAAATGCCTTGCAATATCTCCTTAGCGGAAAGAGCTAGAAGGCTGAAAATGCAGATTTAGACTTGTAGGCGTTGTGTGAACAAGATAGCGTTGAAAAATCGGCTCTAGCTTATTCCGCCTTAGAGAAAACCGCGTTGACATTTTTTCCAAATGCCTTGCAATATCTCCTTAACGAAAAGAGCTAGAAGGCTGAAAATGCAGATTTAGACTTGTAGGCATTGTGTGAACAAGATAGCGTTGAAAAATCATCTCTAGCTTATTCCGCCTTAGAGAAAATCGCGTTGACATTTTTTCCAAATGCCTTGCAATATCTCCTTAACGAAAAGAGCTAGAAGGCTGAAAATGCAGATTTAGACTTGTAGGCATTGTGTGAACAAGATAGCGTTGAAAAATCTGCTCCAGCTTATTCCGCCTTAGAGAAAACCGCGTTGACATTTTTTCCAAATGCCTTGCAATATCTCCTTAACGAAAAGAGCTAGAAGGCTGAAAATGCAGATTTAGACTTGTAGGCATTGTGTGAACAAGATAGCGTTGAAAAATCGGCTCTAGCTTATTCCGCCTTAGAGAAAACCGCGTTGACATTTTTTCCAAATGCCTTGCAATATCTCTTTAACGAAAAGAGCTAGAAGGCTGAAAATGCAGATTTAGACTTGTAGGCATTGTGTGAACAAGATAGCGTTGAAAAATCTGCACCAGCTTATTCCGCCTTAGAGAAAACCGCGTTGAAATTTTTTCCAAATGCCTTGCAATATCTCCTTAACGAAAAGAGCTAGAAGGCTGAAAATGCAGATTTAGACTTCTAGGCATTGTGTGAACAAGATAGCTTTGAAAAATCGGCTCCAGCTTATTCCGCCTTAGAGAAAACCGCGTTGACATTTTTTCCAAATGCCTTGCAATATCTCCTTAACGGAAAGAGCTAGAAGGCTGAAAATGCAGATTTAGACTTGTAGGCGTTGTGTGAACATGATAGCGTTGAAAAATCGGCTCTAGCTTATTCCGCCTTAGAGAAAACCGCGTTGACATTTTTTCCAAATGCCTTGCAATATCTCCTTAACGAAAAGAGCTAGAAGGCTGAAAATGCAGATTTAGACTTGTAGGCATTGTGTGAACAAGATAGCGTTGAAAAATCGGCTCTAGCTTATTCCGCCTTAGAGAAAACCGCGTTGACATTTTTTCCAAATGCCTTGCAATATCTCCTTAACGAAAAGAGCTAGAAGGCTGAAAATGCAGATTTAGACTTGTAGGCATTGTGTGAACAAGATAGCGTTGAAAAATCGGCTCCAGCTTATTCCACCTTAGAGAAAACCGCGTTGACATTTTTTCCAAATGCCTTGCAATATCTCCTTAACGAAAAGAGCTAGAAGGCTGAAAATGCAGATTTAGACTTGTAGGCATTGTGTGAACAAGATAGCGTTGAAAAATCGGCTCTAGCTTATTCCGCCTTAGAGAAAACCGCGTTGACATTTTTTCCAAATGCCTTGCAATATCTCCTTAACGAAAAGAGCTAGAAGGCTGAAAATGCAGATTTAGACTTGTAGGCATTGTGTGAACAAGATAGCGTTGAAAAATCTGCACCAGCTTATTCCGCCTTAGAGAAAACCGCGTTGAAATTTTTTCCAAATGCCTTGCAATATCTCCTTAACGAAAAGAGCTAGAAGGCTGAAAATGCAGATTTAGACTTGTAGGCATTGTGTGAACAAGATAGCGTTGAAAAATCGGCTCTAGCTTATTCCGCCTTAGAGAGAACCGCGTTGACATTTTTTCCAAATGCCTTGCAATATCTCCTTAACGAAAAGAGCTAGAAGGCTGAAAATGCAGATTTAGACTTGTAGGCATTGTGTGAACAAGATAGCGTTGAAAAATCGGCTCTAGCTTATTCCGCCTTAGAGAAAACCGCGTTGACATTTTTTCCAAATGCCTTGCAATATCTCCTTAACGAAAAGAGCTAGAAGGCTGAAAATGCAGATTTAGACTTCGAGGCATTGTGTGAACAAGATAGCGTTGAAAAATCGGCTCTAGCTTATTCCGCCTTAGAGAAAACCGCATTGACATTTTTTCCAAATGCCTTGCAATATCTCCTTAACGAAAAGAGCTAGAAGGCTGAAAATGCAGATTTAGACTTGTAGGCATTGTGTGAACAAGATAGCGTTGAAAAATCTGCACCAGCTTATTCCGCCTTAGAGAAAACCGCGTTGAAATTTTTTCCAAATGCCTTGCAATATCTCCTTAACGAAAAGAGCTAGAAGGCTGAAAATGCAGATTTAGACTTGTAGGCATTGTGTGAACAAGATAGCGTTGAAAAATCGGCTCTAGCTTATTCCGCCTTAGAGAGAACCGCGTTGACATTTTTTCCAAATGCCTTGCAATATCTCCTTAACGAAAAGAGCTAGAAGGCTGAAAATGCAGATTTAGACTTCTAAGCATTGTGTGAACAAGATAGCGTTGAAAAATCGGCTCTAGCTTATTCCGCCTTAGAGAAAACCGCATTGACATTTTTTCCAAATGCCTTGCAATATCTCCTTAACGAAAAGAGCTAGAAGGCTGAAAATGCAGATTTAGACTTGTAGGCATTGTGTGAACAAGATAGCGTTGAAAAATCGGCACCAGCTTATTCCGCCTTAGAGAAAACCGCGTTGAAATTTTTTCCAAATGCCTTGCAATATCTCCTTAACGAAAAGAGCTAGAAGGCTGAAAATGCAGATTTAGACTTGTAGGCATTGTGTGAACAAGATAGCGTTGAAAAATCGGCTCTAGCTTATTCCGCCTTAGAGAGAACCGCGTTGACATTTTTTCCAAATGCCTTGCAATATCTCCTTAACGAAAAGAGCTAGAAGGCTGAAAATGCAGATTTAGACTGGTAGGCCTTGTGTGAACAAGATAGCGTTGAAAAATCGGCTCTAGCTTATTCCGCCTTAGAGAAAACCGCGTTGACATTTTTTCCAAATGCCTTGCAATATCTCCTTAACGAAAAGAGCTAGAAGGCTGAAAATGCAGATTTAGACTTCTAGGCATTGTGTGAACAAGATAGCGTTGAAAAATCGGCTCTAGCTTATTCCGCCTTAGAGAAAACCGCATTGACATTTTTTCCAAATGCCTTGCAATATCTCCTTAACGAAAAGAGCTAGAAGGCTGAAAATGCAGATTTAGACTTATAGGCATTGTGTGAACAAGATAGCGTTGAAAAATCGGCTCTAGCTTATTCCGCCTTAGAGAAAACCGCGTTGACATTTTTTCCAAATGCCTTGCAATATCTCCTTAACGAAAAGAGCTAGAAGGCTGAAAATGCAGATTTAGACTTGTAGGCATTGTGTGAACAAGATAGCGTTGAAAAATCGGCTCTAGCTTATTCCGCCTTAGAGAAAACCGCGTTGACATTTTTTCCAAATGCCTTGCAATATCTCCTTAACGAAAAGAGCTAGAAGGCTGAAAATGCAGATTTAGACTTGTAGGCATTGTGTGAACAAGATAGCGTTGAAAAATCGGCTCCAGCTTATTTCACCTTAGAGAAAACCGCGTTGACATTTTTTCCAAATGCCTTGCAATATCTCCTTAACGAAAAGAGCTAGAAGGCTGAAAATGCAGATTTAGACTTGTAGGCATTGTGTGAACAAGATAGCGTTGAAAAATCGGCTCTAGCTTATTCCGCCTTAGAGAAAACCGCGTTGACATTTTTTCCAAATGCCTTGCAATATCTCCTTAACAAAAAGAGCTAGAAGGCTGAAAATGCAGATTTAGACTTGTAGGCATTGTTTGAACAAGATAGCATTAAAAAATCTGCTCCAGCTTATTCCGCCTTAGAGAAAACCGCGTTGACATTTTTTCCAAATTCCTTGCAATATCTCCTTAACGAAAAGAGCTAGAAGGCTGAAAATGCAGATTTAGACTTGTAGGCATTGTGTGAACAAGATAGCGTTGAAAAATCGGCTCTAGCTTATACCACCTTAGAGAAAACCGCGTTGACATTTTTTCCAAATGCCTTGCAATATCTCCTTAACGAAAAGAGCTAGAAGGCTGAAAATGCAGATTTAGACTTGTAGGCATTGTGTGAACAAGATAGCTTTGAAAAATCTGCTCCAGCTTATTCCGCCTTAGAGAAAACCGCGTTGACATTTTTTCCAAATGCCTTGCAATATCTCCTTAGCGGAAAGAGCTAGAAGGCTGAAAATGCAGATTTAGACTTGTAGGCATTGTGTGAACAAGATAGCGTTGAAAAATCGGCTCTAGCTTATTCCGCCTTAGAGAAAACCGCGTTGACATTTTTTCCAAATGCCTTGCAATATCTCCTTAACGAAAAGAGCTAGAAGGCTGAAAATGCAGATTTAGACTTGTAGGCATTGTGTGAACAAGATAGCGTTGAAAAATCGGCTCTAGCTTATTCCGCCTTAGAGAAAAACGCGTTGACATTTTTTCCAAATGCCTTGCAATATCTCCTTAACGAAAAGAGCTAGAAGGCTGAAAATGCAGATTTAGACTTGTAGGCATTGTGTGAACAAGATAGCGTTGAAAAATCTGCTCCAGCTTATTCCACCTTAGAGAAAACCGCGTTGACATTTTTTCCAAATGCCTTGCAATATCTCCTTAACGAAAAGAGCTAGAAGGCTGCAAATGCAGATTTAGACTTATAGGCATTGTGTGAACAAGATAGCGTTGAAAAATCGGCTCTAGCTTATTCCGCCTTAGAGAAAACCGCGTTGACATTTTTTCCAAATGCCTTGCAATATCTCCTTAACGAAAAGAGCTAGAAGGCTGAAAATGCAGATTTAGACTTGTAGGCATTGTGTGAACAAGATAGCGTTGAAAAATCGGCTCTAGCTTATTCCGCCTTAGAGAAAACCGCGTTGACATTTTTTCCAAATGCCTTGCAATATCTCCTTAACGAAAAGAGCTAGAAGGCTGAAAATGCAGATTTAGACTTGTAGGCATTGTGTGAACAAGATAGCGTTGAAAAATCGGCTCCAGCTTATTCCACCTTAGAGAAAACCGCGTTGACATTTTTTCCAAATGCCTTGCAATATCTCCTTAACGAAAAGAGCTAGAAGGCTGAAAATGCAGATTTAGACTTGTAGGCATTGTGTGAACAAGATAGCGTTGAAAAATCGGCTCTAGCTTATTCCGCCTTAGAGAAAACCGCGTTGACATTTTTTCCAAATGCCTTGCAATATCTCCTTAACAAAAAGAGCTAGAAGGTTGAAAATGCAGATTTAGACTTGTAGGCATTGTGTGAACAAGATAGCGTTGAAAAATCGGCTCTAGCTTATTCCGCCTTAGAGAAAACCGCGTTGACATTTTTTCCAAATGCCTTGCAATATCTCCTTAACGAAAAGAGCTAGAAGGCTGAAAATGCAGATTTAGACTTGTAGGCATTGTGTGAACAAGATAGCTTTGAAAAATCTGCTCCAGCTTATTCCGCCTTAGAGAAAACCGCGTTGACATTTTTTCCAAATGCCTTGCAATATCTCCTTAGCGGAAAGAGCTAGAAGGCTGAAAATGCAGATTTAGACTTGTAGGCGTTGTGTGAACAAGATAGCGTTGAAAAATCGGCTCTAGCTTATTCCGCCTTAGAGAAAACCGCGTTGACATTTTTTCCAAATGCCTTGCAATATCTCCTTAACGAAAAGAGCTAGAAGGCTGAAAATGCAGATTTAGACTTGTAGGCATTGTGTGAACAAGATAGCTTTGAAAAATCGGCTCCAGCTTATTCCGCCTTAGAGAAAACCGCGTTGACATTTTTTCCAAATGCCTTGCAATATCTCCTTAACGGAAGAGCTAGAAGGCTGAAAATGCAGATTTAGACTTGTAGGCGTTGTGTGAACATGATAGCGTTGAAAAATCGGCTCTAGCTTATTCCGCCTTAGAGAAAACCGCGTTGACATTTTTTCCAAATGCCTTGCAATATCTCCTTAACGAAAAGAGCTAGAAGGCTGAAAATGCAGATTTAGACTTGTAGGCATTGTGTGAACAAGATAGCGTTGAAAAATCGGCTCTAGCTTATTCCGCCTTAGAGAAAATCGCGTTGACATTTTTTCCAAATGCCTTGCAATATCTCCTTAACGAAAAGAGCTAGAAGGCTGAAAATGCAGATTTAGACTTGTAGGCATTGTGTGAACAAGATAGCGTTGAAAAATCTACTCCAGCTTATTCCACCTTAGAGAAAACCGCATTGACATTTTTTCCAAATGCCTTGCAATATCTCCTTAACGAAAAGAGCTAGAAGGCTGAAAATGCAGATTTAGACTTGTAGGCATTGTGTGAACAAGATAGCGTTGAAAAATCTGCTCCAGCTTATTCCGCCTTAGAGAAAACCGCGTTGACATTTTTTCCAAATGCCTTGCAATATCTCCTTAACGAAAAGAGCTAGAAGGCTGAAAATGCAGATTTAGACTTGTAGGCATTGTGTGAACAAGATAGCGTTGAAAAATCGGCTCTAGCTTATTCCGCCTTAGAGAAAACCGCGTTGACATTTTTTCCAAATGCCTTGCAATATCTCCTTAACGAAAAGAGCTAGAAGGCTGAAAATGCAGATTTAGACTTGTAGGCATTGTGTGAACAAGATAGCGTTGAAAAATCTGCACCAGCTTATTCCGCCTTAGAGAAAACCGCGTTGAAATTTTTTCCAAATGCCTTGCAATATCTCCTTAACGAAAAGAGCTAGAAGGCTGAAAATGCAGATTTAGACTTGTAGGAGTTGTGTGAACAAGATAGCGTTGAAAAATCGGCTCTAGCTTATTCCGCCTTAGAGAAAACTGCGTTGACATTTTTTCCAAATGCCTTGCAATATCTCCTTAACGAAAAGAGCTAGAAGGCTGAAAATGCAGATTTAGACTTGTAGGCGTTGTGTGAACAAGATAGCGTTGAAAAATCGGCTCTAGCTTATTCCGCCTTAGAGAAAACCGCGTTGACATTTTTTCCAAATGCCTTGCAATATCTCCTTAACGAAAAGAGCTAGAAGGCTGAAAATGCAGATTTAGACTTGTAGGAGTTGTGTGAACAAGATAGCGTTGAAAAATCGGCTCTAGCTTATTCCGCCTTAGAGAAAACTGCGTTGACATTTTTTCCAAATGCCTTGCAATATCTCCTTAACGAAAAGAGCTAGAAGGCTGAAAATGCAGATTTAGACTTGTAGGCGTTGTGTGAACAAGATAGCGTTGAAAAATCGGCTCTAGCTTATTCCGCCTTAGAGAAAACCGCGTTGACATTTTTTCCAAATGCCTTGCAATATCTCCTTAACGAAAAGAGCTAGAAGGCTGAAAATGCAGATTTAGACTTGTAGGCATTGTGTGAACAAGATAGCGTTGAAAAATCTGCACCAGCTTATTCCGCCTTAGAGAAAACCGCGTTGAAATTTTTTCCAAATGCCTTGCAATATCTCCTTAACGAAAAGAGCTAGAAGGCTGAAAATGCAGATTTAGACTTGTAGGCATTGTGTGAACAAGATAGCGTTGAAAAATCGGCTCTAGCTTATTCCGCCTTAGAGAGAACCGCGTTGACATTTTTTTCCAAATGCCTTGCAATATCTCCTTAACGAAAAGAGCTAGAAGGCTGAAAATGCAGATTTAGACTTGTAGGCATTGTGTGAACAAGATAGCGTTGAAAAATCGGCTCTAGCTTATTCCGCCTTAGAGAAAACCGCGTTGACATTTTTTCCAAATGCCTTGCAATATCTCCTTAACGAAAAGAGCTAAAAGGCTGAAAATGCAGATTTAGACTTCTAGGCATTGTGTGAACAAGATAGCGTTGAAAAATCGGCTCTAGCTTATTCCGCCTTAGAGAAAACCGCATTGACATTTTTTCCAAATGCCTTGCAATATCTCCTTAACGAAAAGAGCTAGAAGGCTGAAAATGCAGATTTAGACTTGTAGGCATTGTGTGAACAAGATAGCGTTGAAAAATCTGCTCCAGCTTATTCCACCTTAGAGAAAACCGCGTTGACATTTTTTCCAAATGCCTTGCAATATCTCCTTAACGAAAAGAGCTAGAAGGCTGAAAATGCAGATTTAGACTTGTAGGCATTGTGTGAACAAGATAGCGTTGAAAAATCGGCTCTAGCTTATTCCGCCTTAGAGAAAACCGCGTTGACATTTTTTCCAAATGCCTTGCAATATCTCCTTAACAAAAAGAGCTAGAAGGCTGAAAATGCAGATTTAGACTTGTAGGCATTGTGTGAACAAGATAGCATTGAAAAATCTGCTCCAGCTTATTCCGCCTTAGAGAAAACCGCGTTGACATTTTTTCCAAATGCCTTGCAATATCTCCTTAACAAAAAGAGCTAGAAGGCTGAAAATGCAGATTTAGACTTGTAGGCATTGTGTGAACAAGATAGCATTGAAAAATCTGCTCCAGCTTATTCCGCCTTAGAGAAAACCGCGTTGACATTTTTTCCAAATTCCTTGCAATATCTCCTTAACGAAAAGAGCTAGAAGGCTGAAAATGCAGATTTAGACTTGTAGGCATTGTGTGAACAAGATAGCGTTGAAAAATCGGCTCTAGCTTATTCCGCCTTAGAGAAAACCGCGTTGACATTTTTTCCAAATGCCTTGCAATATCTCCTTAACGAAAAGAGCTAGAAGGCTGAAAATGCAGATTTAGACTTGTAGGCATTGTGTGAACAAGATAGCGTTGAAAAATCGGCTCTAGCTTATTCCACCTTAGAGAAAACCGCGTTGACATTTTTTCCAAATACCTTGCAATATCTCCTTAACGAAAAGAGCTAGAAGGCTGAAAATGCAGATTTAGACTTGTAGGCATTGTGTGAACAAGATAGCTTTGAAAAATCTGCTCCAGCTTATTCCGCCTTAGAGAAAACCGCGTTGACATTTTTTCCAAATGCCTTGCAATATCTCCTTAGCGGAAAGAGCTAGAAGGCTGAAAATGCAGATTTAGACTTGTAGGCGTTGTGTGAACAAGATAGCGTTGAAAAATCGGCTCTAGCTTATTCCGCCTTAGAGAAAACCGCGTTGACATTTTTTCCAAATGCCTTGCAATATCTCCTTAACGAAAAGAGCTAGAAGGCTGAAAATGCAGATTTAGACTTGTAGGCATTGTGTGAACAAGATAGCGTTGAAAAATCATCTCTAGCTTATTCCGCCTTAGAGAAAATCGCGTTGACATTTTTTCCAAATGCCTTGCAATATCTCCTTAACGAAAAGAGCTAGAAGGCTGAAAATGCAGATTTAGACTTGTAGGCATTGTGTGAACAAGATAGCGTTGAAAAATCTGCTCCAGCTTATTCCGCCTTAGAGAAAACCGCGTTGACATTTTTTCCAAATGCCTTGCAATATATCCTTAACGAAAAGAGCTAGAAGGCTGAAAATGCAGATTTAGACTTGTAGGCATTGTGTGAACAAGATAGCGTTGAAAAATCGGCTCTAGCTTATTCCGCCTTAGAGAAAACCGCGTTGACATTTTTTCCAAATGCCTTGCAATATCTCCTTAACGAAAAGAGCTAGAAGGCTGAAAATGCAGATTTAGACTTGTAGGCATTGTGTGAACAAGATAGCGTTAAAAATCGGCTCTAGCTTATTCCGCCTTAGAGAAAACCGCGTTGACATTTTTTCCAAATGCCTTGCAATATCTCCTTAACGAAAAGAGCTAGAAGGCTGAAAATGCAGATTTAGACTTGTAGGCATTGTGTGAACAAGATAGCTTTGAAAAATCGGCTCCAGCTTATTCCGCCTTAGAGAAAACCGCGTTGACATTTTTTCCAAATGCCTTGCAATATCTCCTTAACGGAAAGAGCTAGAAGGCTGAAAATGCAGATTTAGACTTGTAGGCGTTGTGTGAACATGATAGCGTTGAAAAATCGTCTCTAGCTTATTCCGCCTTAGAGAAAACCGCGTTGACATTTTTTCCAAATGCCTTGCAATATCTCCTTAACGAAAAGAGCTAGAAGGCTGAAAATGCAGATTTAGACTTGTAGGCATTGTGTGAACAAGATAGCGTTGAAAAATCGGCTCTAGCTTATTCCGCCTTAGAGAAAATCGCGTTGACATTTTTTCCAAATGCCTTGCAATATCTCCTTAACGAAAAGAGCTAGAAGGCTGAAAATGCAGATTTAGACTTGTAGGCATTGTGTGAACAAGATAGCGTTGAAAAATCTACTCCAGCTTATTCCACCTTAGAGAAAACCGCATTGACATTTTTTCCAAATGCCTTGCAATATCTCCTTAACGAAAAGAGCTAGAAGGCTGAAAATGCAGATTTAGACTTGTAGGCATTGTGTGAACAAGATAGCGTTGAAAAATCTGCTCCAGCTTATTCCGCCTTAGAGAAAACCGCGTTGACATTTTTTCCAAATGCCTTGCAATATCTCCTTAACGAAAAGAGCTAGAAGGCTGAAAATGCAGATTTAGACTTGTAGGCATTGTGTGAACAAGATAGCGTTGAAAAATCGGCTCTAGCTTATTCCGCCTTAGAGAAAACCGCGTTGACATTTTTTCCAAATGCCTTGCAATATCTCCTTAACGAAAAGAGCTAGAAGGCTGAAAATGCAGATTTAGACTTGTAGGCATTGTGTGAACAAGATAGCGTTTAAAAATCTGCACCAGCTTATTCCGCCTTAGAGAAAACCGCGTTGAAATTTTTTCCAAATGCCTTGCAATATCTCCTTAACGAAAAGAGCTAGAAGGCTGAAAATGCAGATTTAGACTTGTAGGCGTTGTGTGAACAAGATAGCGTTGAAAAATCGGCTCTAGCTTATTCCGCCTTAGAGAAAACCGCGTTGACATTTTTTCCAAATGCCTTGCAATATCTCCTTAACGAAAAGAGCTAGAAGGCTGAAAATGCAGATTTAGACTTGTAGGCATTGTGTGAACAAGATAGCGTTGAAAAATCGGCTCTAGCTTATTCCGCCTTAGAGAAAACCGCGTTGACATTTTTTCCAAATGCCTTGCAATATCTCCTTAACGAAAAGAGCTAGAAGGCTGAAAATGCAGATTTAGACTTGTAGGCATTGTGTGAACAAGATAGCGTTAAAAATCGGCTCTAGCTTATTCCGCCTTAGAGAAAACTGCGTTGACATTTTTTCCAAATGCCTTGCAATATCTCCTTAACGAAAAGAGCTAGAAGGCTGAAAATGCAGATTTAGACTTGTAGGCATTGTGTGAACAAGATAGCTTTGAAAAATCGGCTCCAGCTTATTCCGCCTTAGAGAAAACCGCGTTGACATTTTTTCCAAATGCCTTGCAATATCTCCTTAACGAAAAGAGCTAGAAGGCTGAAAATGCAGATTTAGACTTGTAGGCATTGTGTGAACAAGATAGCGTTGAAAAATCGGCTCCAGCTTATTCCACCTTAGAGAAAACCGCGTTGACATTTTTTCCAAATGCCTTGCAATATCTCCTTAACGAAAAGAGCTAGAAGGCTGAAAATGCAGATTTAGACTTGTAGGCATTGTGTGAACAAGATAGCGTTGAAAAATCGGCTCTAGCTTATTCCGCCTTAGAGAAAACCGCGTTGACATTTTTTCCAAATGCCTTGCAATATCTCCTTAACAAAAAGAGCTAGAAGGCTGAAAATGCAGATTTAGACTTGTAGGCATTGTTTGAACAAGATAGCATTAAAAAATCTGCTCCAGCTTATTCCGCCTTAGAGAAAACCGCGTTGACATTTTTTCCAAATTCCTTGCAATATCTCCTTAACGAAAAGAGCTAGAAGGCTGAAAATGCAGATTTAGACTTGTAGGCATTGTGTGAACAAGATAGCGTTGAAAAATCGGCTCTAGCTTATACCACCTTAGAGAAAACCGCGTTGACATTTTTTCCAAATGCCTTGCAATATCTCCTTAACGAAAAGAGCTAGAAGGCTGAAAATGCAGATTTAGACTTGTAGGCATTGTGTGAACAAGATAGCTTTGAAAAATCTGCTCCAGCTTATTCCGCCTTAGAGAAAACCGCGTTGACATTTTTTCCAAATGCCTTGCAATATCTCCTTAGCGGAAAGAGCTAGAAGGCTGAAAATGCAGATTTAGACTTGTAGGCGTTGTGTGAACAAGATAGCGTTGAAAAATCGGCTCTAGCTTATTCCGCCTTAGAGAAAACCGCGTTGACATTTTTTCCAAATGCCTTGCAATATCTCCTTAACGAAAAGAGCTAGAAGGCTGAAAATGCAGATTTAGACTTGTAGGCATTGTGTGAACAAGATAGCGTTGAAAAATCATCTCTAGCTTATTCCGCCTTAGAGAAAATCGCGTTGACATTTTTTCCAAATGCCTTGCAATATCTCCTTAACGAAAAGAGCTAGAAGGCTGAAAATGCAGATTTAGACTTGTAGGCATTGTGTGAACAAGATAGCGTTGAAAAATCTGCTCCAGCTTATTCCGCCTTAGAGAAAACCGCGTTGACATTTTTTCCAAATGCCTTGCAATATCTCCTTAACGAAAAGAGCTAGAAGGCTGAAAATGCAGATTTAGACTTGTAGGCATTGTGTGAACAAGATAGCGTTGAAAAATCGGCTCTAGCTTATTCCGCCTTAGAGAAAACCGCGTTGACATTTTTTCCAAATGCCTTGCAATATCTCTTTAACGAAAAGAGCTAGAAGGCTGAAAATGCAGATTTAGACTTGTAGGCATTGTGTGAACAAGATAGCGTTGAAAAATCTGCACCAGCTTATTCCGCCTTAGAGAAAACCGCGTTGAAATTTTTTCCAAATGCCTTGCAATATCTCCTTAACGAAAAGAGCTAGAAGGCTGAAAATGCAGATTTAGACTTCTAGGCATTGTGTGAACAAGATAGCTTTGAAAAATCGGCTCCAGCTTATTCCGCCTTAGAGAAAACCGCGTTGACATTTTTTCCAAATGCCTTGCAATATCTCCTTAACGGAAAGAGCTAGAAGGCTGAAAATGCAGATTTAGACTTGTAGGCGTTGTGTGAACATGATAGCGTTGAAAAATCGGCTCTAGCTTATTCCGCCTTAGAGAAAACCGCGTTGACATTTTTTCCAAATGCCTTGCAATATCTCCTTAACGAAAAGAGCTAGAAGGCTGAAAATGCAGATTTAGACTTGTAGGCATTGTGTGAACAAGATAGCGTTGAAAAATCGGCTCTAGCTTATTCCGCCTTAGAGAAAACCGCGTTGACATTTTTTCCAAATGCCTTGCAATATCTCCTTAACGAAAAGAGCTAGAAGGCTGAAAATGCAGATTTAGACTTGTAGGCATTGTGTGAACAAGATAGCGTTGAAAAATCGGCTCCAGCTTATTCCACCTTAGAGAAAACCGCGTTGACATTTTTTCCAAATGCCTTGCAATATCTCCTTAACGAAAAGAGCTAGAAGGCTGAAAATGCAGATTTAGACTTGTAGGCATTGTGTGAACAAGATAGCGTTGAAAAATCGGCTCTAGCTTATTCCGCCTTAGAGAAAACCGCGTTGACATTTTTTCCAAATGCCTTGCAATATCTCCTTAACGAAAAGAGCTAGAAGGCTGAAAATGCAGATTTAGACTTGTAGGCATTGTGTGAACAAGATAGCGTTGAAAAATCTGCACCAGCTTATTCCGCCTTAGAGAAAACCGCGTTGAAATTTTTTCCAAATGCCTTGCAATATCTCCTTAACGAAAAGAGCTAGAAGGCTGAAAATGCAGATTTAGACTTGTAGGCATTGTGTGAACAAGATAGCGTTGAAAAATCGGCTCTAGCTTATTCCGCCTTAGAGAGAACCGCGTTGACATTTTTTCCAAATGCCTTGCAATATCTCCTTAACGAAAAGAGCTAGAAGGCTGAAAATGCAGATTTAGACTTGTAGGCATTGTGTGAACAAGATAGCGTTGAAAAATCGGCTCTAGCTTATTCCGCCTTAGAGAAAACCGCGTTGACATTTTTTCCAAATGCCTTGCAATATCTCCTTAACGAAAAGAGCTAGAAGGCTGAAAATGCAGATTTAGACTTCGAGGCATTGTGTGAACAAGATAGCGTTGAAAAATCGGCTCTAGCTTATTCCGCCTTAGAGAAAACCGCATTGACATTTTTTCCAAATGCCTTGCAATATCTCCTTAACGAAAAGAGCTAGAAGGCTGAAAATGCAGATTTAGACTTGTAGGCATTGTGTGAACAAGATAGCGTTGAAAAATCTGCACCAGCTTATTCCGCCTTAGAGAAAACCGCGTTGAAATTTTTTCCAAATGCCTTGCAATATCTCCTTAACGAAAAGAGCTAGAAGGCTGAAAATGCAGATTTAGACTTGTAGGCATTGTGTGAACAAGATAGCGTTGAAAAATCGGCTCTAGCTTATTCCGCCTTAGAGAGAACCGCGTTGACATTTTTTCCAAATGCCTTGCAATATCTCCTTAACGAAAAGAGCTAGAAGGCTGAAAATGCAGATTTAGACTTCTAAGCATTGTGTGAACAAGATAGCGTTGAAAAATCGGCTCTAGCTTATTCCGCCTTAGAGAAAACCGCATTGACATTTTTTCCAAATGCCTTGCAATATCTCCTTAACGAAAAGAGCTAGAAGGCTGAAAATGCAGATTTAGACTTGTAGGCATTGTGTGAACAAGATAGCGTTGAAAAATCGGCACCAGCTTATTCCGCCTTAGAGAAAACCGCGTTGAAATTTTTTCCAAATGCCTTGCAATATCTCCTTAACGAAAAGAGCTAGAAGGCTGAAAATGCAGATTTAGACTTGTAGGCATTGTGTGAACAAGATAGCGTTGAAAAATCGGCTCTAGCTTATTCCGCCTTAGAGAGAACCGCGTTGACATTTTTTCCAAATGCCTTGCAATATCTCCTTAACGAAAAGAGCTAGAAGGCTGAAAATGCAGATTTAGACTGGTAGGCCTTGTGTGAACAAGATAGCGTTGAAAAATCGGCTCTAGCTTATTCCGCCTTAGAGAAAACCGCGTTGACATTTTTTCCAAATGCCTTGCAATATCTCCTTAACGAAAAGAGCTAGAAGGCTGAAAATGCAGATTTAGACTTCTAGGCATTGTGTGAACAAGATAGCGTTGAAAAATCGGCTCTAGCTTATTCCGCCTTAGAGAAAACCGCATTGACATTTTTTCCAAATGCCTTGCAATATCTCCTTAACGAAAAGAGCTAGAAGGCTGAAAATGCAGATTTAGACTTATAGGCATTGTGTGAACAAGATAGCGTTGAAAAATCGGCTCTAGCTTATTCCGCCTTAGAGAAAACCGCGTTGACATTTTTTCCAAATGCCTTGCAATATCTCCTTAACGAAAAGAGCTAGAAGGCTGAAAATGCAGATTTAGACTTGTAGGCATTGTGTGAACAAGATAGCGTTGAAAAATCGGCTCTAGCTTATTCCGCCTTAGAGAAAACCGCGTTGACATTTTTTCCAAATGCCTTGCAATATCTCCTTAACGAAAAGAGCTAGAAGGCTGAAAATGCAGATTTAGACTTGTAGGCATTGTGTGAACAAGATAGCGTTGAAAAATCGGCTCCAGCTTATTTCACCTTAGAGAAAACCGCGTTGACATTTTTTCCAAATGCCTTGCAATATCTCCTTAACGAAAAGAGCTAGAAGGCTGAAAATGCAGATTTAGACTTGTAGGCATTGTGTGAACAAGATAGCGTTGAAAAATCGGCTCTAGCTTATTCCGCCTTAGAGAAAACCGCGTTGACATTTTTTCCAAATGCCTTGCAATATCTCCTTAACAAAAAGAGCTAGAAGGCTGAAAATGCAGATTTAGACTTGTAGGCATTGTTTGAACAAGATAGCATTAAAAAATCTGCTCCAGCTTATTCCGCCTTAGAGAAAACCGCGTTGACATTTTTTCCAAATTCCTTGCAATATCTCCTTAACGAAAAGAGCTAGAAGGCTGAAAATGCAGATTTAGACTTGTAGGCATTGTGTGAACAAGATAGCGTTGAAAAATCGGCTCTAGCTTATACCACCTTAGAGAAAACCGCGTTGACATTTTTTCCAAATGCCTTGCAATATCTCCTTAACGAAAAGAGCTAGAAGGCTGAAAATGCAGATTTAGACTTGTAGGCATTGTGTGAACAAGATAGCTTTGAAAAATCTGCTCCAGCTTATTCCGCCTTAGAGAAAACCGCGTTGACATTTTTTCCAAATGCCTTGCAATATCTCCTTAGCGGAAAGAGCTAGAAGGCTGAAAATGCAGATTTAGACTTGTAGGCATTGTGTGAACAAGATAGCGTTGAAAAATCGGCTCTAGCTTATTCCGCCTTAGAGAAAACCGCGTTGACATTTTTTCCAAATGCCTTGCAATATCTCCTTAACGAAAAGAGCTAGAAGGCTGAAAATGCAGATTTAGACTTGTAGGCATTGTGTGAACAAGATAGCGTTGAAAAATCGGCTCTAGCTTATTCCGCCTTAGAGAAAAACGCGTTGACATTTTTTCCAAATGCCTTGCAATATCTCCTTAACGAAAAGAGCTAGAAGGCTGAAAATGCAGATTTAGACTTGTAGGCATTGTGTGAACAAGATAGCGTTGAAAAATCTGCTCCAGCTTATTCCACCTTAGAGAAAACCGCGTTGACATTTTTTCCAAATGCCTTGCAATATCTCCTTAACGAAAAGAGCTAGAAGGCTGCAAATGCAGATTTAGACTTATAGGCATTGTGTGAACAAGATAGCGTTGAAAAATCGGCTCTAGCTTATTCCGCCTTAGAGAAAACCGCGTTGACATTTTTTCCAAATGCCTTGCAATATCTCCTTAACGAAAAGAGCTAGAAGGCTGAAAATGCAGATTTAGACTTGTAGGCATTGTGTGAACAAGATAGCGTTGAAAAATCGGCTCTAGCTTATTCCGCCTTAGAGAAAACCGCGTTGACATTTTTTCCAAATGCCTTGCAATATCTCCTTAACGAAAAGAGCTAGAAGGCTGAAAATGCAGATTTAGACTTGTAGGCATTGTGTGAACAAGATAGCGTTGAAAAATCGGCTCCAGCTTATTCCACCTTAGAGAAAACCGCGTTGACATTTTTTCCAAATGCCTTGCAATATCTCCTTAACGAAAAGAGCTAGAAGGCTGAAAATGCAGATTTAGACTTGTAGGCATTGTGTGAACAAGATAGCGTTGAAAAATCGGCTCTAGCTTATTCCGCCTTAGAGAAAACCGCGTTGACATTTTTTCCAAATGCCTTGCAATATCTCCTTAACAAAAAGAGCTAGAAGGTTGAAAATGCAGATTTAGACTTGTAGGCATTGTGTGAACAAGATAGCGTTGAAAAATCGGCTCTAGCTTATTCCGCCTTAGAGAAAACCGCGTTGACATTTTTTCCAAATGCCTTGCAATATCTCCTTAACGAAAAGAGCTAGAAGGCTGAAAATGCAGATTTAGACTTGTAGGCATTGTGTGAACAAGATAGCTTTGAAAAATCTGCTCCAGCTTATTCCGCCTTAGAGAAAACCGCGTTGACATTTTTTCCAAATGCCTTGCAATATCTCCTTAGCGGAAAGAGCTAGAAGGCTGAAAATGCAGATTTAGACTTGTAGGCGTTGTGTGAACAAGATAGCGTTGAAAAATCGGCTC
Source organism: Crinia signifera (assembly GCF_055691185.1). NCBI lineage: Eukaryota > Metazoa > Chordata > Amphibia > Anura > Myobatrachidae > Crinia > Crinia signifera. Next base: position 65,839,427 of record NC_139222.1, read on the forward strand.
TAGCTTATTCCGCCTTAGAGAAAACCGCGTTGACATTTTTTCCAAATGCCTTGCAATATCTCCTTAACGAAAAGAGCTAGAAGGCTGAAAATGCAGATTTAGACTTGTAGGCATTGTGTGAACAAGATAGCTTTGAAAAATCGGCTCCAGCTTATTCCGCCTTAGAGAAAACCGCGTTGACATTTTTTCCAAATGCCTTGCAATATCTCCTTAACGGAAGAGCTAGAAGGCTGAAAATGCAGATTTAGACTTGTAGGCGTTGTGTGAACATGATAGCGTTGAAAAATCGGCTCTAGCTTATTCCGCCTTAGAGAAAACCGCGTTGACATTTTTTCCAAATGCCTTGCAATATCTCCTTAACGAAAAGAGCTAGAAGGCTGAAAATGCAGATTTAGACTTGTAGGCATTGTGTGAACAAGATAGCGTTGAAAAATCGGCTCTAGCTTATTCCGCCTTAGAGAAAATCGCGTTGACATTTTTTCCAAATGCCTTGCAATATCTCCTTAACGAAAAGAGCTAGAAGGCTGAAAATGCAGATTTAGACTTGTAGGCATTGTGTGAACAAGATAGCGTTGAAAAATCTACTCCAGCTTATTCCACCTTAGAGAAAACCGCATTGACATTTTTTCCAAATGCCTTGCAATATCTCCTTAACGAAAAGAGCTAGAAGGCTGAAAATGCAGATTTAGACTTGTAGGCATTGTGTGAACAAGATAGCGTTGAAAAATCTGCTCCAGCTTATTCCGCCTTAGAGAAAACCGCGTTGACATTTTTTCCAAATGCCTTGCAATATCTCCTTAACGAAAAGAGCTAGAAGGCTGAAAATGCAGATTTAGACTTGTAGGCATTGTGTGAACAAGATAGCGTTGAAAAATCGGCTCTAGCTTATTCCGCCTTAGAGAAAACCGCGTTGACATTTTTTCCAAATGCCTTGCAATATCTCCTTAACGAAAAGAGCTAGAAGGCTGAAAATGCAGATTTAGACTTGTAGGCATTGTGTGAACAAGATAGCGTTGAAAAATCTGCACCAGCTTATTCCGCCTTAGAGAAAACCGCGTTGAAATTTTTTCCAAATGCCTTGCAATATCTCCTTAACGAAAAGAGCTAGAAGGCTGAAAATGCAGATTTAGACTTGTAGGAGTTGTGTGAACAAGATAGCGTTGAAAAATCGGCTCTAGCTTATTCCGCCTTAGAGAAAACTGCGTTGACATTTTTTCCAAATGCCTTGCAATATCTCCTTAACGAAAAGAGCTAGAAGGCTGAAAATGCAGATTTAGACTTGTAGGCGTTGTGTGAACAAGATAGCGTTGAAAAATCGGCTCTAGCTTATTCCGCCTTAGAGAAAACCGCGTTGACATTTTTTCCAAATGCCTTGCAATATCTCCTTAACGAAAAGAGCTAGAAGGCTGAAAATGCAGATTTAGACTTGTAGGAGTTGTGTGAACAAGATAGCGTTGAAAAATCGGCTCTAGCTTATTCCGCCTTAGAGAAAACTGCGTTGACATTTTTTCCAAATGCCTTGCAATATCTCCTTAACGAAAAGAGCTAGAAGGCTGAAAATGCAGATTTAGACTTGTAGGCGTTGTGTGAACAAGATAGCGTTGAAAAATCGGCTCTAGCTTATTCCGCCTTAGAGAAAACCGCGTTGACATTTTTTCCAAATGCCTTGCAATATCTCCTTAACGAAAAGAGCTAGAAGGCTGAAAATGCAGATTTAGACTTGTAGGCATTGTGTGAACAAGATAGCGTTGAAAAATCTGCACCAGCTTATTCCGCCTTAGAGAAAACCGCGTTGAAATTTTTTCCAAATGCCTTGCAATATCTCCTTAACGAAAAGAGCTAGAAGGCTGAAAATGCAGATTTAGACTTGTAGGCATTGTGTGAACAAGATAGCGTTGAAAAATCGGCTCTAGCTTATTCCGCCTTAGAGAGAACCGCGTTGACATTTTTTTCCAAATGCCTTGCAATATCTCCTTAACGAAAAGAGCTAGAAGGCTGAAAATGCAGATTTAGACTTGTAGGCATTGTGTGAACAAGATAGCGTTGAAAAATCGGCTCTAGCTTATTCCGCCTTAGAGAAAACCGCGTTGACATTTTTTCCAAATGCCTTGCAATATCTCCTTAACGAAAAGAGCTAAAAGGCTGAAAATGCAGATTTAGACTTCTAGGCATTGTGTGAACAAGATAGCGTTGAAAAATCGGCTCTAGCTTATTCCGCCTTAGAGAAAACCGCATTGACATTTTTTCCAAATGCCTTGCAATATCTCCTTAACGAAAAGAGCTAGAAGGCTGAAAATGCAGATTTAGACTTGTAGGCATTGTGTGAACAAGATAGCGTTGAAAAATCTGCTCCAGCTTATTCCACCTTAGAGAAAACCGCGTTGACATTTTTTCCAAATGCCTTGCAATATCTCCTTAACGAAAAGAGCTAGAAGGCTGAAAATGCAGATTTAGACTTGTAGGCATTGTGTGAACAAGATAGCGTTGAAAAATCGGCTCTAGCTTATTCCGCCTTAGAGAAAACCGCGTTGACATTTTTTCCAAATGCCTTGCAATATCTCCTTAACAAAAAGAGCTAGAAGGCTGAAAATGCAGATTTAGACTTGTAGGCATTGTGTGAACAAGATAGCATTGAAAAATCTGCTCCAGCTTATTCCGCCTTAGAGAAAACCGCGTTGACATTTTTTCCAAATGCCTTGCAATATCTCCTTAACAAAAAGAGCTAGAAGGCTGAAAATGCAGATTTAGACTTGTAGGCATTGTGTGAACAAGATAGCATTGAAAAATCTGCTCCAGCTTATTCCGCCTTAGAGAAAACCGCGTTGACATTTTTTCCAAATTCCTTGCAATATCTCCTTAACGAAAAGAGCTAGAAGGCTGAAAATGCAGATTTAGACTTGTAGGCATTGTGTGAACAAGATAGCGTTGAAAAATCGGCTCTAGCTTATTCCGCCTTAGAGAAAACCGCGTTGACATTTTTTCCAAATGCCTTGCAATATCTCCTTAACGAAAAGAGCTAGAAGGCTGAAAATGCAGATTTAGACTTGTAGGCATTGTGTGAACAAGATAGCGTTGAAAAATCGGCTCTAGCTTATTCCACCTTAGAGAAAACCGCGTTGACATTTTTTCCAAATACCTTGCAATATCTCCTTAACGAAAAGAGCTAGAAGGCTGAAAATGCAGATTTAGACTTGTAGGCATTGTGTGAACAAGATAGCTTTGAAAAATCTGCTCCAGCTTATTCCGCCTTAGAGAAAACCGCGTTGACATTTTTTCCAAATGCCTTGCAATATCTCCTTAGCGGAAAGAGCTAGAAGGCTGAAAATGCAGATTTAGACTTGTAGGCGTTGTGTGAACAAGATAGCGTTGAAAAATCGGCTCTAGCTTATTCCGCCTTAGAGAAAACCGCGTTGACATTTTTTCCAAATGCCTTGCAATATCTCCTTAACGAAAAGAGCTAGAAGGCTGAAAATGCAGATTTAGACTTGTAGGCATTGTGTGAACAAGATAGCGTTGAAAAATCATCTCTAGCTTATTCCGCCTTAGAGAAAATCGCGTTGACATTTTTTCCAAATGCCTTGCAATATCTCCTTAACGAAAAGAGCTAGAAGGCTGAAAATGCAGATTTAGACTTGTAGGCATTGTGTGAACAAGATAGCGTTGAAAAATCTGCTCCAGCTTATTCCGCCTTAGAGAAAACCGCGTTGACATTTTTTCCAAATGCCTTGCAATATATCCTTAACGAAAAGAGCTAGAAGGCTGAAAATGCAGATTTAGACTTGTAGGCATTGTGTGAACAAGATAGCGTTGAAAAATCGGCTCTAGCTTATTCCGCCTTAGAGAAAACCGCGTTGACATTTTTTCCAAATGCCTTGCAATATCTCCTTAACGAAAAGAGCTAGAAGGCTGAAAATGCAGATTTAGACTTGTAGGCATTGTGTGAACAAGATAGCGTTAAAAATCGGCTCTAGCTTATTCCGCCTTAGAGAAAACCGCGTTGACATTTTTTCCAAATGCCTTGCAATATCTCCTTAACGAAAAGAGCTAGAAGGCTGAAAATGCAGATTTAGACTTGTAGGCATTGTGTGAACAAGATAGCTTTGAAAAATCGGCTCCAGCTTATTCCGCCTTAGAGAAAACCGCGTTGACATTTTTTCCAAATGCCTTGCAATATCTCCTTAACGGAAAGAGCTAGAAGGCTGAAAATGCAGATTTAGACTTGTAGGCGTTGTGTGAACATGATAGCGTTGAAAAATCGTCTCTAGCTTATTCCGCCTTAGAGAAAACCGCGTTGACATTTTTTCCAAATGCCTTGCAATATCTCCTTAACGAAAAGAGCTAGAAGGCTGAAAATGCAGATTTAGACTTGTAGGCATTGTGTGAACAAGATAGCGTTGAAAAATCGGCTCTAGCTTATTCCGCCTTAGAGAAAATCGCGTTGACATTTTTTCCAAATGCCTTGCAATATCTCCTTAACGAAAAGAGCTAGAAGGCTGAAAATGCAGATTTAGACTTGTAGGCATTGTGTGAACAAGATAGCGTTGAAAAATCTACTCCAGCTTATTCCACCTTAGAGAAAACCGCATTGACATTTTTTCCAAATGCCTTGCAATATCTCCTTAACGAAAAGAGCTAGAAGGCTGAAAATGCAGATTTAGACTTGTAGGCATTGTGTGAACAAGATAGCGTTGAAAAATCTGCTCCAGCTTATTCCGCCTTAGAGAAAACCGCGTTGACATTTTTTCCAAATGCCTTGCAATATCTCCTTAACGAAAAGAGCTAGAAGGCTGAAAATGCAGATTTAGACTTGTAGGCATTGTGTGAACAAGATAGCGTTGAAAAATCGGCTCTAGCTTATTCCGCCTTAGAGAAAACCGCGTTGACATTTTTTCCAAATGCCTTGCAATATCTCCTTAACGAAAAGAGCTAGAAGGCTGAAAATGCAGATTTAGACTTGTAGGCATTGTGTGAACAAGATAGCGTTTAAAAATCTGCACCAGCTTATTCCGCCTTAGAGAAAACCGCGTTGAAATTTTTTCCAAATGCCTTGCAATATCTCCTTAACGAAAAGAGCTAGAAGGCTGAAAATGCAGATTTAGACTTGTAGGCGTTGTGTGAACAAGATAGCGTTGAAAAATCGGCTCTAGCTTATTCCGCCTTAGAGAAAACCGCGTTGACATTTTTTCCAAATGCCTTGCAATATCTCCTTAACGAAAAGAGCTAGAAGGCTGAAAATGCAGATTTAGACTTGTAGGCATTGTGTGAACAAGATAGCGTTGAAAAATCGGCTCTAGCTTATTCCGCCTTAGAGAAAACCGCGTTGACATTTTTTCCAAATGCCTTGCAATATCTCCTTAACGAAAAGAGCTAGAAGGCTGAAAATGCAGATTTAGACTTGTAGGCATTGTGTGAACAAGATAGCGTTAAAAATCGGCTCTAGCTTATTCCGCCTTAGAGAAAACTGCGTTGACATTTTTTCCAAATGCCTTGCAATATCTCCTTAACGAAAAGAGCTAGAAGGCTGAAAATGCAGATTTAGACTTGTAGGCATTGTGTGAACAAGATAGCTTTGAAAAATCGGCTCCAGCTTATTCCGCCTTAGAGAAAACCGCGTTGACATTTTTTCCAAATGCCTTGCAATATCTCCTTAACGAAAAGAGCTAGAAGGCTGAAAATGCAGATTTAGACTAATAGGCATTGTGTGAACAAGATAGCGTTGAAAAATCGGCTCCAGCTTATTCCGCCTTAGAGAAAACCGCGTTGACATTTTTTCCAAATGCCTTGCAATATCTCCTTAACGGAAGAGCTAGAAGGCTGAAAATGCAGATTTAGACTTGTAGGCGTTGTGTGAACATGATAGCGTTGAAAAATCGGCTCTAGCTTATTCCGCCTTAGAGAAAACCGCGTTGACATTTTTTCCAAATGCCTTGCAATATCTCCTTAACGAAAAGAGCTAGAAGGCTGAAAATGCAGATTTAGACTTGTAGGCATTGTGTGAACAAGATAGCGTTGAAAAATCGGCTCTAGCTTATTCCGCCTTAGAGAAAATCGCGTTGACATTTTTTCCAAATGCCTTGCAATATCTCCTTAACGAAAAGAGCTAGAAGGCTGAAAATGCAGATTTAGACTTGTAGGCATTGTGTGAACAAGATAGCGTTGAAAAATCTACTCCAGCTTATTCCACCTTAGAGAAAACCGCATTGACATTTTTTCCAAATGCCTTGCAATATCTCCTTAACGAAAAGAGCTAGAAGGCTGAAAATGCAGATTTAGACTTGTAGGCATTGTGTGAACAAGATAGCGTTGAAAAATCTGCTCCAGCTTATTCCGCCTTAGAGAAAACCGCGTTGACATTTTTTCCAAATGCCTTGCAATATCTCCTTAACGAAAAGAGCTAGAAGGCTGAAAATGCAGATTTAGACTTGTAGGCATTGTGTGAACAAGATAGCGTTGAAAAATCGGCTCTAGCTTATTCCGCCTTAGAGAAAACCGCGTTGACATTTTTTCCAAATGCCTTGCAATATCTCCTTAACGAAAAGAGCTAGAAGGCTGAAAATGCAGATTTAGACTTGTAGGCATTGTGTGAACAAGATAGCGTTGAAAAATCTGCACCAGCTTATTCCGCCTTAGAGAAAACCGCGTTGAAATTTTTTCCAAATGCCTTGCAATATCTCCTTAACGAAAAGAGCTAGAAGGCTGAAAATGCAGATTTAGACTTGTAGGAGTTGTGTGAACAAGATAGCGTTGAAAAATCGGCTCTAGCTTATTCCGCCTTAGAGAAAACTGCGTTGACATTTTTTCCAAATGCCTTGCAATATCTCCTTAACGAAAAGAGCTAGAAGGCTGAAAATGCAGATTTAGACTTGTAGGCGTTGTGTGAACAAGATAGCGTTGAAAAATCGGCTCTAGCTTATTCCGCCTTAGAGAAAACCGCGTTGACATTTTTTCCAAATGCCTTGCAATATCTCCTTAACGAAAAGAGCTAGAAGGCTGAAAATGCAGATTTAGACTTGTAGGAGTTGTGTGAACAAGATAGCGTTGAAAAATCGGCTCTAGCTTATTCCGCCTTAGAGAAAACTGCGTTGACATTTTTTCCAAATGCCTTGCAATATCTCCTTAACGAAAAGAGCTAGAAGGCTGAAAATGCAGATTTAGACTTGTAGGCGTTGTGTGAACAAGATAGCGTTGAAAAATCGGCTCTAGCTTATTCCGCCTTAGAGAAAACCGCGTTGACATTTTTTCCAAATGCCTTGCAATATCTCCTTAACGAAAAGAGCTAGAAGGCTGAAAATGCAGATTTAGACTTGTAGGCATTGTGTGAACAAGATAGCGTTGAAAAATCTGCACCAGCTTATTCCGCCTTAGAGAAAACCGCGTTGAAATTTTTTCCAAATGCCTTGCAATATCTCCTTAACGAAAAGAGCTAGAAGGCTGAAAATGCAGATTTAGACTTGTAGGCATTGTGTGAACAAGATAGCGTTGAAAAATCGGCTCTAGCTTATTCCGCCTTAGAGAGAACCGCGTTGACATTTTTTTCCAAATGCCTTGCAATATCTCCTTAACGAAAAGAGCTAGAAGGCTGAAAATGCAGATTTAGACTTGTAGGCATTGTGTGAACAAGATAGCGTTGAAAAATCGGCTCTAGCTTATTCCGCCTTAGAGAAAACCGCGTTGACATTTTTTCCAAATGCCTTGCAATATCTCCTTAACGAAAAGAGCTAAAAGGCTGAAAATGCAGATTTAGACTTCTAGGCATTGTGTGAACAAGATAGCGTTGAAAAATCGGCTCTAGCTTATTCCGCCTTAGAGAAAACCGCATTGACATTTTTTCCAAATGCCTTGCAATATCTCCTTAACGAAAAGAGCTAGAAGGCTGAAAATGCAGATTTAGACTTGTAGGCATTGTGTGAACAAGATAGCGTTGAAAAATCTGCTCCAGCTTATTCCACCTTAGAGAAAACCGCGTTGACATTTTTTCCAAATGCCTTGCAATATCTCCTTAACGAAAAGAGCTAGAAGGCTGAAAATGCAGATTTAGACTTGTAGGCATTGTGTGAACAAGATAGCGTTGAAAAATCGGCTCTAGCTTATTCCGCCTTAGAGAAAACCGCGTTGACATTTTTTCCAAATGCCTTGCAATATCTCCTTAACAAAAAGAGCTAGAAGGCTGAAAATGCAGATTTAGACTTGTAGGCATTGTGTGAACAAGATAGCATTGAAAAATCTGCTCCAGCTTATTCCGCCTTAGAGAAAACCGCGTTGACATTTTTTCCAAATGCCTTGCAATATCTCCTTAACAAAAAGAGCTAGAAGGCTGAAAATGCAGATTTAGACTTGTAGGCATTGTGTGAACAAGATAGCATTGAAAAATCTGCTCCAGCTTATTCCGCCTTAGAGAAAACCGCGTTGACATTTTTTCCAAATTCCTTGCAATATCTCCTTAACGAAAAGAGCTAGAAGGCTGAAAATGCAGATTTAGACTTGTAGGCATTGTGTGAACAAGATAGCGTTGAAAAATCGGCTCTAGCTTATTCCGCCTTAGAGAAAACCGCGTTGACATTTTTTCCAAATGCCTTGCAATATCTCCTTAACGAAAAGAGCTAGAAGGCTGAAAATGCAGATTTAGACTTGTAGGCATTGTGTGAACAAGATAGCGTTGAAAAATCGGCTCTAGCTTATTCCACCTTAGAGAAAACCGCGTTGACATTTTTTCCAAATACCTTGCAATATCTCCTTAACGAAAAGAGCTAGAAGGCTGAAAATGCAGATTTAGACTTGTAGGCATTGTGTGAACAAGATAGCTTTGAAAAATCTGCTCCAGCTTATTCCGCCTTAGAGAAAACCGCGTTGACATTTTTTCCAAATGCCTTGCAATATCTCCTTAGCGGAAAGAGCTAGAAGGCTGAAAATGCAGATTTAGACTTGTAGGCGTTGTGTGAACAAGATAGCGTTGAAAAATCGGCTCTAGCTTATTCCGCCTTAGAGAAAACCGCGTTGACATTTTTTCCAAATGCCTTGCAATATCTCCTTAACGAAAAGAGCTAGAAGGCTGAAAATGCAGATTTAGACTTGTAGGCATTGTGTGAACAAGATAGCGTTGAAAAATCATCTCTAGCTTATTCCGCCTTAGAGAAAATCGCGTTGACATTTTTTCCAAATGCCTTGCAATATCTCCTTAACGAAAAGAGCTAGAAGGCTGAAAATGCAGATTTAGACTTGTAGGCATTGTGTGAACAAGATAGCGTTGAAAAATCTGCTCCAGCTTATTCCGCCTTAGAGAAAACCGCGTTGACATTTTTTCCAAATGCCTTGCAATATATCCTTAACGAAAAGAGCTAGAAGGCTGAAAATGCAGATTTAGACTTGTAGGCATTGTGTGAACAAGATAGCGTTGAAAAATCGGCTCTAGCTTATTCCGCCTTAGAGAAAACCGCGTTGACATTTTTTCCAAATGCCTTGCAATATCTCCTTAACGAAAAGAGCTAGAAGGCTGAAAATGCAGATTTAGACTTGTAGGCATTGTGTGAACAAGATAGCGTTAAAAATCGGCTCTAGCTTATTCCGCCTTAGAGAAAACCGCGTTGACATTTTTTCCAAATGCCTTGCAATATCTCCTTAACGAAAAGAGCTAGAAGGCTGAAAATGCAGATTTAGACTTGTAGGCATTGTGTGAACAAGATAGCTTTGAAAAATCGGCTCCAGCTTATTCCGCCTTAGAGAAAACCGCGTTGACATTTTTTCCAAATGCCTTGCAATATCTCCTTAACGGAAAGAGCTAGAAGGCTGAAAATGCAGATTTAGACTTGTAGGCGTTGTGTGAACATGATAGCGTTGAAAAATCGTCTCTAGCTTATTCCGCCTTAGAGAAAACCGCGTTGACATTTTTTCCAAATGCCTTGCAATATCTCCTTAACGAAAAGAGCTAGAAGGCTGAAAATGCAGATTTAGACTTGTAGGCATTGTGTGAACAAGATAGCGTTGAAAAATCGGCTCTAGCTTATTCCGCCTTAGAGAAAATCGCGTTGACATTTTTTCCAAATGCCTTGCAATATCTCCTTAACGAAAAGAGCTAGAAGGCTGAAAATGCAGATTTAGACTTGTAGGCATTGTGTGAACAAGATAGCGTTGAAAAATCTACTCCAGCTTATTCCACCTTAGAGAAAACCGCATTGACATTTTTTCCAAATGCCTTGCAATATCTCCTTAACGAAAAGAGCTAGAAGGCTGAAAATGCAGATTTAGACTTGTAGGCATTGTGTGAACAAGATAGCGTTGAAAAATCTGCTCCAGCTTATTCCGCCTTAGAGAAAACCGCGTTGACATTTTTTCCAAATGCCTTGCAATATCTCCTTAACGAAAAGAGCTAGAAGGCTGAAAATGCAGATTTAGACTTGTAGGCATTGTGTGAACAAGATAGCGTTGAAAAATCGGCTCTAGCTTATTCCGCCTTAGAGAAAACCGCGTTGACATTTTTTCCAAATGCCTTGCAATATCTCCTTAACGAAAAGAGCTAGAAGGCTGAAAATGCAGATTTAGACTTGTAGGCATTGTGTGAACAAGATAGCGTTTAAAAATCTGCACCAGCTTATTCCGCCTTAGAGAAAACCGCGTTGAAATTTTTTCCAAATGCCTTGCAATATCTCCTTAACGAAAAGAGCTAGAAGGCTGAAAATGCAGATTTAGACTTGTAGGCGTTGTGTGAACAAGATAGCGTTGAAAAATCGGCTCTAGCTTATTCCGCCTTAGAGAAAACCGCGTTGACATTTTTTCCAAATGCCTTGCAATATCTCCTTAACGAAAAGAGCTAGAAGGCTGAAAATGCAGATTTAGACTTGTAGGCATTGTGTGAACAAGATAGCGTTGAAAAATCGGCTCTAGCTTATTCCGCCTTAGAGAAAACCGCGTTGACATTTTTTCCAAATGCCTTGCAATATCTCCTTAACGAAAAGAGCTAGAAGGCTGAAAATGCAGATTTAGACTTGTAGGCATTGTGTGAACAAGATAGCGTTAAAAATCGGCTCTAGCTTATTCCGCCTTAGAGAAAACTGCGTTGACATTTTTTCCAAATGCCTTGCAATATCTCCTTAACGAAAAGAGCTAGAAGGCTGAAAATGCAGATTTAGACTTGTAGGCATTGTGTGAACAAGATAGCTTTGAAAAATCGGCTCCAGCTTATTCCGCCTTAGAGAAAACCGCGTTGACATTTTTTCCAAATGCCTTGCAATATCTCCTTAACGAAAAGAGCTAGAAGGCTGAAAATGCAGATTTAGACTAATAGGCATTGTGTGAACAAGATAGCGTTGAAAAATCGGCTCTAGCTTATTCCGCCTTAGAGAAAACCGCGTTGACATTTTTTCCAAATGCCTTGCAATATCTCCTTAACGAAAAGAGCTAGAAGGCTGAAAATGCAGATTTAGACTTGTAGGCATTGTGTGAACAAGATAGCGTTGAAAAATCGGCTCTAGCTTATTCCGCCTTAGAGAAAATCGCGTTGAAATTTTTTCCAAATGCCTTGCAATATCTACTTAACGAAAAGAGCTAGAAGGCTGAAAATGCAGATTTAGACTTGTAGGCATTTTGTGAACAAGATAGCGTTGAAAAATCTGCTCCAGCTTATTCCACCTTAGAGAAAACCGCGTTGACATTTTTTCCAAATGCCTTGCAATATCTCCTTAACGAAAAGAGCTAGAAGGCTGAAAATGCAGATTTAGACTTGTAGGCATTGTGTGAACAAGATAGCGTTGAAAAATCGGCTCTAGCTCATTCCGCCTTAGAGAAAACCGCGTTGACATTTTTTCCAAATGCCTTGCAATATCTCCTTAACGAAAAGAGCTAGAAGGCTGAAAATGCAGATTTAGACTTGTAGGCATTGTGTGAACAAGATAGCGTTGAAAAATCTGCTCCAGCTTATTCCGCCTTAGAGAAAACCGCGTTGACATTTTTTCCAAATGCCTTGCAATATCTCCTTAACGAAAAGAGCTAGAAGGCTGAAAATGCAGATTTAGACTTGTAGGCATTGTGTGAACAAGACAGCGTTGAAAAATCGGCTCTAGCTTATTCCGCCTTAGAGAAAACCGCGTTGACATTTTTTCCAAATGCCTTGCAATATCTCCTTAACAAAAAGAGCTAGAAGGCTGAAAATGCAGATTTAGACTTGTAGGCATTGTGTGAACAAGATAGCGTTGAAAAATCTGCTCCAGCTTATTCCGCCTTAGAGAAAACCGCGTTGACATTTTTTCCAAATGCCTTGCAATATCTCCTTAACGAAAAGAGCTAGAAGGCTGAAAATGCAGATTTAGACTTGTAGGCATTGTGTGAACAAGATAGCGTTGAAAAATCGGCTCTAGCTTATTCCGCCTTAGAGAAAACCGCGTTGACATTTTTTCCAAATGCCTTGCAATATCTCCTTAACAAAAAGAGCTAGAAGGCTGAAAATGCAGATTTAGACTTGTAGGCATTGTGAGAACAAGATAGCGTTGAAAAATCGGCTCTAGCTTATTCCACCTTAGAGAAAACCGCGTTGACATTTTTTCCAAATGCCTTGCAATATCTCCTTAACGAAAAGAGCTAGAAGGCTGAAAATGCAGATTTAGACTTGTAGGCATTGTGTGAACAAGATAGCTTTGAAAAATCTGCTCCAGCTTATTCCGCCTTAGAGAAAACCGCGTTGACATTTTTTTCCAAATGCCTTGCAATATCTCCTTAGCGGAAAGAGCTAGAAGGCTGAAAATGCAGATTTAGACTTCTAGGCGTTGTGTGAACAAGATAGCGTTGAAAAATCGGCTCTAGCTTATTCCGCCTTAGAGAAAACCGCGTTGACATTTTTTCCAAATGCCTTGCAATATCTCCTTAACGAAAAGAGCTAGAAGGCTGAAAATGCAGATTTAGACTTGTAGGCATTGTGTGAACAAGATAGCGTTGAAAAATCTGCACCAGCTTATTCCGCCTTAGAGAAAACCGCGTTGAAATTTTTTCCAAATGCCTTGCAATATCTCCTTAACGAAAAGAGCTAGAAGGCTGAAAATGCAGATTTAGACTTGTAGGCATTGTGTGAACAAGATAGCGTTGAAAAATCGGCTCTAGCTTATTCCGCCTTAGAGAGAACCGCGTTGACATTTTTTCCAAATGCCTTGCAATATCTCCTTAACGAAAAGAGCTAGAAGGCTGAAAATGCAGATTTAGACTTGTAGGCATTGTGTGAACAAGATAGCGTTGAAAAATCGGCTCTAGCTTATTCCGCCTTAGAGAAAACCGCGTTGACATTTTTTCCAAATGCCTTGCAATATCTCCTTAACGAAAAGAGCTAGAAGGCTGAAAATGCAGATTTAGACTTCGAGGCATTGTGTGAACAAGATAGCGTTGAAAAATCGGCTCTAGCTTATTCCGCCTTAGAGAAAACCGCATTGACATTTTTTCCAAATGCCTTGCAATATCTCCTTAACGAAAAGAGCTAGAAGGCTGAAAATGCAGATTTAGACTTGTAGGCATTGTGTGAACAAGATAGCGTTGAAAAATCTGCACCAGCTTATTCCGCCTTAGAGAAAACCGCGTTGAAATTTTTTCCAAATGCCTTGCAATATCTCCTTAACGAAAAGAGCTAGAAGGCTGAAAATGCAGATTTAGACTTGTAGGCATTGTGTGAACAAGATAGCGTTGAAAAATCGGCTCTAGCTTATTCCGCCTTAGAGAGAACCGCGTTGACATTTTTTCCAAATGCCTTGCAATATCTCCTTAACGAAAAGAGCTAGAAGGCTGAAAATGCAGATTTAGACTTCTAAGCATTGTGTGAACAAGATAGCGTTGAAAAATCGGCTCTAGCTTATTCCGCCTTAGAGAAAACCGCATTGACATTTTTTCCAAATGCCTTGCAATATCTCCTTAACGAAAAGAGCTAGAAGGCTGAAAATGCAGATTTAGACTTGTAGGCATTGTGTGAACAAGATAGCGTTGAAAAATCGGCTCTAGCTTATTCCGCCTTAGAGAGAACCGCGTTGACATTTTTTCCAAATGCCTTGCAATATCTCCTTAACGAAAAGAGCTAGAAGGCTGAAAATGCAGATTTAGACTGGTAGGCCTTGTGTGAACAAGATAGCGTTGAAAAATCGGCTCTAGCTTATTCCGCCTTAGAGAAAACCGCGTTGACATTTTTTCCAAATGCCTTGCAATATCTCCTTAACGAAAAGAGCTAGAAGGCTGAAAATGCAGATTTAGACTTCTAGGCATTGTGTGAACAAGATAGCGTTGAAAAATCGGCTCTAGCTTATTCCGCCTTAGAGAAAACCGCATTGACATTTTTTCCAAATGCCTTGCAATATCTCCTTAACGAAAAGAGCTAGAAGGCTGAAAATGCAGATTTAGACTTATAGGCATTGTGTGAACAAGATAGCGTTGAAAAATCGGCTCTAGCTTATTCCGCCTTAGAGAAAACCGCGTTGACATTTTTTCCAAATGCCTTGCAATATCTCCTTAACGAAAAGAGCTAGAAGGCTGAAAATGCAGATTTAGACTTGTAGGCATTGTGTGAACAAGATAGCGTTGAAAAATCGGCTCTAGCTTATTCCGCCTTAGAGAAAACCGCGTTGACATTTTTTCCAAATGCCTTGCAATATCTCCTTAACGAAAAGAGCTAGAAGGCTGAAAATGCAGATTTAGACTTGTAGGCATTGTGTGAACAAGATAGCGTTGAAAAATCGGCTCCAGCTTATTCCACCTTAGAGAAAACCGCGTTGACATTTTTTCCAAATGCCTTGCAATATCTCCTTAACGAAAAGAGCTAGAAGGCTGAAAATGCAGATTTAGACTTGTAGGCATTGTGTGAACAAGATAGCGTTGAAAAATCGGCTCTAGCTTATTCCGCCTTAGAGAAAACCGCGTTGACATTTTTTCCAAATGCCTTGCAATATCTCCTTAACAAAAAGAGCTAGAAGGCTGAAAATGCAGATTTAGACTTGTAGGCATTGTTTGAACAAGATAGCATTAAAAAATCTGCTCCAGCTTATTCCGCCTTAGAGAAAACCGCGTTGACATTTTTTCCAAATTCCTTGCAATATCTCCTTAACGAAAAGAGCTAGAAGGCTGAAAATGCAGATTTAGACTTGTAGGCATTGTGTGAACAAGATAGCGTTGAAAAATCGGCTCTAGCTTATACCACCTTAGAGAAAACCGCGTTGACATTTTTTCCAAATGCCTTGCAATATCTCCTTAACGAAAAGAGCTAGAAGGCTGAAAATGCAGATTTAGACTTGTAGGCATTGTGTGAACAAGATAGCTTTGAAAAATCTGCTCCAGCTTATTCAGCCTTAGAGAAAACCGCGTTGACATTTTTTCCAAATGCCTTGCAATATCTCCTTAGCGGAAAGAGCTAGAAGGCTGAAAATGCAGATTTAGACTTGTAGGCGTTGTGTGAACAAGATAGCGTTGAAAAATCGGCTCTAGCTTATTCCGCCTTAGAGAAAACCGCGTTGACATTTTTTCCAAATGCCTTGCAATATCTCCTTAACGAAAAGAGCTAGAAGGCTGAAAATGCAGATTTAGACTTGTAGGCATTGTGTGAACAAGATAGCGTTGAAAAATCATCTCTAGCTTATTCCGCCTTAGAGAAAATCGCGTTGACATTTTTTCCAAATGCCTTGCAATATCTCCTTAACGAAAAGAGCTAGAAGGCTGAAAATGCAGATTTAGACTTGTAGGCATTGTGTGAACAAGATAGCGTTGAAAAATCTGCTCCAGCTTATTCCGCCTTAGAGAAAACCGCGTTGACATTTTTTCCAAATGCCTTGCAATATCTCCTTAACGAAAAGAGCTAGAAGGCTGAAAATGCAGATTTAGACTTGTAGGCATTGTGTGAACAAGATAGCGTTGAAAAATCGGCTCTAGCTTATTCCGCCTTAGAGAAAACCGCGTTGACATTTTTTCCAAATGCCTTGCAATATCTCTTTAACGAAAAGAGCTAGAAGGCTGAAAATGCAGATTTAGACTTGTAGGCATTGTGTGAACAAGATAGCGTTGAAAAATCTGCACCAGCTTATTCCGCCTTAGAGAAAACCGCGTTGAAATTTTTTCCAAATGCCTTGCAATATCTCCTTAACGAAAAGAGCTAGAAGGCTGAAAATGCAGATTTAGACTTCTAGGCATTGTGTGAACAAGATAGCTTTGAAAAATCGGCTCCAGCTTATTCCGCCTTAGAGAAAACCGCGTTGACATTTTTTCCAAATGCCTTGCAATATCTCCTTAACGGAAAGAGCTAGAAGGCTGAAAATGCAGATTTAGACTTGTAGGCGTTGTGTGAACATGATAGCGTTGAAAAATCGGCTCTAGCTTATTCCGCCTTAGAGAAAACCGCGTTGACATTTTTTCCAAATGCCTTGCAATATCTCCTTAACGAAAAGAGCTAGAAGGCTGAAAATGCAGATTTAGACTTGTAGGCATTGTGTGAACAAGATAGCGTTGAAAAATCGGCTCTAGCTTATTCCGCCTTAGAGAAAACCGCGTTGACATTTTTTCCAAATGCCTTGCAATATCTCCTTAACGAAAAGAGCTAGAAGGCTGAAAATGCAGATTTAGACTTGTAGGCATTGTGTGAACAAGATAGCGTTGAAAAATCGGCTCCAGCTTATTCCACCTTAGAGAAAACCGCGTTGACATTTTTTCCAAATGCCTTGCAATATCTCCTTAACGAAAAGAGCTAGAAGGCTGAAAATGCAGATTTAGACTTGTAGGCATTGTGTGAACAAGATAGCGTTGAAAAATCGGCTCTAGCTTATTCCGCCTTAGAGAAAACCGCGTTGACATTTTTTCCAAATGCCTTGCAATATCTCCTTAACGAAAAGAGCTAGAAGGCTGAAAATGCAGATTTAGACTTGTAGGCATTGTGTGAACAAGATAGCGTTGAAAAATCTGCACCAGCTTATTCCGCCTTAGAGAAAACCGCGTTGAAATTTTTTCCAAATGCCTTGCAATATCTCCTTAACGAAAAGAGCTAGAAGGCTGAAAATGCAGATTTAGACTTGTAGGCATTGTGTGAACAAGATAGCGTTGAAAAATCGGCTCTAGCTTATTCCGCCTTAGAGAGAACCGCGTTGACATTTTTTCCAAATGCCTTGCAATATCTCCTTAACGAAAAGAGCTAGAAGGCTGAAAATGCAGATTTAGACTTGTAGGCATTGTGTGAACAAGATAGCGTTGAAAAATCGGCTCTAGCTTATTCCGCCTTAGAGAAAACCGCGTTGACATTTTTTCCAAATGCCTTGCAATATCTCCTTAACGAAAAGAGCTAGAAGGCTGAAAATGCAGATTTAGACTTCGAGGCATTGTGTGAACAAGATAGCGTTGAAAAATCGGCTCTAGCTTATTCCGCCTTAGAGAAAACCGCATTGACATTTTTTCCAAATGCCTTGCAATATCTCCTTAACGAAAAGAGCTAGAAGGCTGAAAATGCAGATTTAGACTTGTAGGCATTGTGTGAACAAGATAGCGTTGAAAAATCTGCACCAGCTTATTCCGCCTTAGAGAAAACCGCGTTGAAATTTTTTCCAAATGCCTTGCAATATCTCCTTAACGAAAAGAGCTAGAAGGCTGAAAATGCAGATTTAGACTTGTAGGCATTGTGTGAACAAGATAGCGTTGAAAAATCGGCTCTAGCTTATTCCGCCTTAGAGAGAACCGCGTTGACATTTTTTCCAAATGCCTTGCAATATCTCCTTAACGAAAAGAGCTAGAAGGCTGAAAATGCAGATTTAGACTTCTAAGCATTGTGTGAACAAGATAGCGTTGAAAAATCGGCTCTAGCTTATTCCGCCTTAGAGAAAACCGCATTGACATTTTTTCCAAATGCCTTGCAATATCTCCTTAACGAAAAGAGCTAGAAGGCTGAAAATGCAGATTTAGACTTGTAGGCATTGTGTGAACAAGATAGCGTTGAAAAATCGGCACCAGCTTATTCCGCCTTAGAGAAAACCGCGTTGAAATTTTTTCCAAATGCCTTGCAATATCTCCTTAACGAAAAGAGCTAGAAGGCTGAAAATGCAGATTTAGACTTGTAGGCATTGTGTGAACAAGATAGCGTTGAAAAATCGGCTCTAGCTTATTCCGCCTTAGAGAGAACCGCGTTGACATTTTTTCCAAATGCCTTGCAATATCTCCTTAACGAAAAGAGCTAGAAGGCTGAAAATGCAGATTTAGACTGGTAGGCCTTGTGTGAACAAGATAGCGTTGAAAAATCGGCTCTAGCTTATTCCGCCTTAGAGAAAACCGCGTTGACATTTTTTCCAAATGCCTTGCAATATCTCCTTAACGAAAAGAGCTAGAAGGCTGAAAATGCAGATTTAGACTTCTAGGCATTGTGTGAACAAGATAGCGTTGAAAAATCGGCTCTAGCTTATTCCGCCTTAGAGAAAACCGCATTGACATTTTTTCCAAATGCCTTGCAATATCTCCTTAACGAAAAGAGCTAGAAGGCTGAAAATGCAGATTTAGACTTATAGGCATTGTGTGAACAAGATAGCGTTGAAAAATCGGCTCTAGCTTATTCCGCCTTAGAGAAAACCGCGTTGACATTTTTTCCAAATGCCTTGCAATATCTCCTTAACGAAAAGAGCTAGAAGGCTGAAAATGCAGATTTAGACTTGTAGGCATTGTGTGAACAAGATAGCGTTGAAAAATCGGCTCTAGCTTATTCCGCCTTAGAGAAAACCGCGTTGACATTTTTTCCAAATGCCTTGCAATATCTCCTTAACGAAAAGAGCTAGAAGGCTGAAAATGCAGATTTAGACTTGTAGGCATTGTGTGAACAAGATAGCGTTGAAAAATCGGCTCCAGCTTATTCCACCTTAGAGAAAACCGCGTTGACATTTTTTCCAAATGCCTTGCAATATCTCCTTAACGAAAAGAGCTAGAAGGCTGAAAATGCAGATTTAGACTTGTAGGCATTGTGTGAACAAGATAGCGTTGAAAAATCGGCTCTAGCTTATTCCGCCTTAGAGAAAACCGCGTTGACATTTTTTCCAAATGCCTTGCAATATCTCCTTAACAAAAAGAGCTAGAAGGCTGAAAATGCAGATTTAGACTTGTAGGCATTGTTTGAACAAGATAGCATTAAAAAATCTGCTCCAGCTTATTCCGCCTTAGAGAAAACCGCGTTGACATTTTTTCCAAATTCCTTGCAATATCTCCTTAACGAAAAGAGCTAGAAGGCTGAAAATGCAGATTTAGACTTGTAGGCATTGTGTGAACAAGATAGCGTTGAAAAATCGGCTCTAGCTTATACCACCTTAGAGAAAACCGCGTTGACATTTTTTCCAAATGCCTTGCAATATCTCCTTAACGAAAAGAGCTAGAAGGCTGAAAATGCAGATTTAGACTTGTAGGCATTGTGTGAACAAGATAGCTTTGAAAAATCTGCTCCAGCTTATTCCGCCTTAGAGAAAACCGCGTTGACATTTTTTCCAAATGCCTTGCAATATCTCCTTAGCGGAAAGAGCTAGAAGGCTGAAAATGCAGATTTAGACTTGTAGGCGTTGTGTGAACAAGATAGCGTTGAAAAATCGGCTCTAGCTTATTCCGCCTTAGAGAAAACCGCGTTGACATTTTTTCCAAATGCCTTGCAATATCTCCTTAACGAAAAGAGCTAGAAGGCTGAAAATGCAGATTTAGACTTGTAGGCATTGTGTGAACAAGATAGCGTTGAAAAATCATCTCTAGCTTATTCCGCCTTAGAGAAAATCGCGTTGACATTTTTTCCAAATGCCTTGCAATATCTCCTTAACGAAAAGAGCTAGAAGGCTGAAAATGCAGATTTAGACTTGTAGGCATTGTGTGAACAAGATAGCGTTGAAAAATCTGCTCCAGCTTATTCCGCCTTAGAGAAAACCGCGTTGACATTTTTTCCAAATGCCTTGCAATATCTCCTTAACGAAAAGAGCTAGAAGGCTGAAAATGCAGATTTAGACTTGTAGGCATTGTGTGAACAAGATAGCGTTGAAAAATCGGCTCTAGCTTATTCCGCCTTAGAGAAAACCGCGTTGACATTTTTTCCAAATGCCTTGCAATATCTCTTTAACGAAAAGAGCTAGAAGGCTGAAAATGCAGATTTAGACTTGTAGGCATTGTGTGAACAAGATAGCGTTGAAAAATCTGCACCAGCTTATTCCGCCTTAGAGAAAACCGCGTTGAAATTTTTTCCAAATGCCTTGCAATATCTCCTTAACGAAAAGAGCTAGAAGGCTGAAAATGCAGATTTAGACTTCTAGGCATTGTGTGAACAAGATAGCTTTGAAAAATCGGCTCCAGCTTATTCCGCCTTAGAGAAAACCGCGTTGACATTTTTTCCAAATGCCTTGCAATATCTCCTTAACGGAAAGAGCTAGAAGGCTGAAAATGCAGATTTAGACTTGTAGGCGTTGTGTGAACATGATAGCGTTGAAAAATCGGCTCTAGCTTATTCCGCCTTAGAGAAAACCGCGTTGACATTTTTTCCAAATGCCTTGCAATATCTCCTTAACGAAAAGAGCTAGAAGGCTGAAAATGCAGATTTAGACTTGTAGGCATTGTGTGAACAAGATAGCGTTGAAAAATCGGCTCTAGCTTATTCCGCCTTAGAGAAAATCGCGTTGACATTTTTTCCAAATGCCTTGCAATATCTCCTTAACGAAAAGAGCTAGAAGGCTGAAAATGCAGATTTAGACTTGTAGGCATTGTGTGAACAAGATAGCGTTGAAAAATCTGCTCCAGCTTATTCCGCCTTAGAGAAAACCGCGTTGACATTTTTTCCAAATGCCTTGCAATATCTCCTTAACGAAAAGAGCTAGAAGGCTGAAAATGCAGATTATGACTTGTAGGCATTGTGTGAACAAGATAGCGTTGAAAAATCGGCTCTAGCTTATTCCGCCTTAGAGAAAACCGCGTTGACATTTTTTTCCAAATGCCTTGCAATATCTCCTTAACGAAAAGAGCTAGAAGGCTGAAAATGCAGATTTAGACTTGTAGGCATTGTGTGAACAAGATAGCATTGAAAAATCGGCTCTAGCTTATTCCGCCTTAGAGAAAACCGCGTTTACATTTTTTCCAAATGCCTTGCAATATCTCCTTAACGAAAAGAGCTAGAAGGCTGAAAATGCAGATTTAGACTTGTAGGCATTGTGTGAACAAGATGGCGTTGAAAAATCGGCTCTAGCTTATTCCGCCTTAGAGAAAACCGCGTTGACATTTTTTCCAAATGCCTTGCAATATCTCCTTAACGAAAAGAGCTAGAAGGCTGAAAATGCAGATTTAGACTTGTAGGCATTGTTTGAACAAGATAGCGTTGAAAAATCGGCTCTAGCTTATTCCGCCTTAGAGAAAACCGCGTTGACATTTTTTCCAAATGCCTTGCAATATCTCCTTAACGAAAAGAGCTAGAAGGCTGAAAATGCAGATTTAGACTTGTAGGCATTGTGTGAACAAGATAGCGTTGAAAAATCGGCTCTAGCTTATTCCGCCTTAGAGAAAACCGCGTTGACATTTTTTCCAAATGCCTTGCAATATCTCCTTAACGAAAAGAGCTAGAAGGCTGAAAATGCAGATTTAGACTTGTAGGCATTGTGTGAACAAGATAGCGTTGAAAAATCGGCTCCAGCTTATTCCACCTTAGAGAAAACCGCGTTGACATTTTTTCCAAATGCCTTGCAATATCTCCTTAACGAAAAGAGCTAGAAGGCTGAAAATGCAGATTTAGACTTGTAGGAATTGTGTGAACAAGATAGCGTTGAAAAATCGGCTCTAGCTTATTCCGCCTTAGAGAAAACCGCGTTGACATTTTTTCCAAATGCCTTGCAATATCTCCTTAACAAAAAGAGCTAGAAGGCTGAAAATGCAGATTTAGACTTGTAGGCATTGTGTGAACAAGATAGCGTTGAAAAATCTGCTCCAGCTTATTCCGCCTTAGAGAAAACCGCGTTGACATTTTTTCCAAATTCCTTGCAATATCTCCTTAACGAAAAGAGCTAGAAGGCTGAAAATGCAGATTTAGACTTGTAGGCATTGTGTGAACAAGATAGCGTTGAAAAATCGGCTCTAGCTTATTCCGCCTTAGAGAAAACCGCGTTGACATTTTTTCCAAATGCCTTGCAATATCTCCTTAACAAAAAGAGCTAGAAGGCTGAAAATGCAGATTTAGACTTGTAGGCATTGTGTGAACAAGATAGCGTTGAAAAATCTGCTCCAGCTTATTCCGCCTTAGAGAAAACCGCGTTGACATTTTTTCCAAATGCCTTGCAATATCTCCTTAACGAAAAGAGCTAGAAGGCTGAAAATGCAGATTTAGACTTGTAGGCATTGTGTGAACAAGATAGCTTTGAAAAATCTGCTCCAGCTTATTCCGCCTTAGAGAAAACCGCGTTGACATTTTTTCCAAATGCCTTGCAATATCTCCTTAGCGGAAAGAGCTAGAAGGCTGAAAATGCAGATTTAGACTTGTAGGCGTTGTTTGATCAAGATAGCGTTGAAAAATCGGCTCTAGCTTATTCCGCCTTAGAGAAAACCGCGTTGACATTTTTTCCAAATGCCTTGCAATATCTCCTTAACGAAAAGAGCTAGAAGGCTGAAAATGCAGATTTAGACTTGTAGGCATTGTGTGAACAAGATAGCGTTGAAAAATCATCTCTAGCTTATTCCGCCTTAGAGAAAATCGCGTTGACATTTTTTCCAAATGCCTTGCAATATCTCCTTAACGAAAAGAGCTAGAAGGCTGAAAATGCAGATTTAGACTTGTAGGCATTGTGTGAACAAGATAGCGTTGAAAAATCTGCTCCAGCTTATTCCGCCTTAGAGAAAACCGCGTTGACATTTTTTCCAAATGCCTTGCAATATCTCCTTAACGAAAAGAGCTAGAAGGCTGAAAATGCAGATTTAGACTTGTAGGCATTGTGTGAACAAGATAGCGTTGAAAAATCGGCTCTAGCTTATTCCGCCTTAGAGAAAACCGCGTTGACATTTTTTCCAAATGCCTTGCAATATCTCCTTAACGAAAAGAGCTAGAAGGCTGAAAATGCAGATTTAGACTTGTAGGCATTGTGTGAACAAGATAGCGTTGAAAAATCTGCACCAGCTTATTCCGCCTTAGAGAAAACCGCGTTGAAATTTTTTCCAAATGCCTTGCAATATCTCCTTAACGAAAAGAGCTAGAAGGCTGAAAATGCAGATTTAGACTTGTAGGCATTGTGTGAACAAGATAGCTTTAAAAATCGGCTCTAGCTTATTCCGCCTTAGAGAAAACCGCGTTGACATTTTTTCCAAATGCCTTGCAATATCTCCTTAACGAAAAGAGCTAGAAGGCTGAAAATGCAGATTTAGACTTGTAGGCGTTGTGTGAACAAGATAGCGTTAAAAATCGGCTCTAGCTTATTCCGCCTTAGAGAAAACCGCGTTGACATTTTTTCCAAATGCCTTGCAATATCTCCTTAACGAAAAGAGCTAGAAGGCTGAAAATGCAGATTTAGACTTGTAGGCATTGTGTGAACAAGATAGCGTTGAAAAATCGGCTCTAGCTTATTCCGCCTTAGAGAAAATCGCGTTGACATTTTTTCCAAATGCCTTGCAATATCTCCTTAACGAAAAGAGCTAGAAGGCTGAAAATGCAGATTTAGACTTGTAGGCATTGTGTGAACAAGATAGCGTTGAAAAATCTGCTCCAGCTTATTCCGCCTTAGAGAAAACCGCGTTGACATTTTTTCCAAATTCCTTGCAATATCTCCTTAACGAAAAGAGCTAGAAGGCTGAAAATGCAGATTTAGACTTGTAGGCATTGTGTGAACAAGATAGCGTTGAAAAATCGGCTCTAGCTTATTCCGCCTTAGAGAAAACCGCGTTGACATTTTTTCCAAATGCCTTGCAATATCTCCTTAACAAAAAGAGCTAGAAGGCTGAAAATGCAGATTTAGACTTGTAGGCATTGTGTGAACAAGATAGCGTTGAAAAATCGGCTCTAGCTTATTCCACCTTAGAGAAAACCGCGTTGACATTTTTTCCAAATGCCTTGCAATATCTCCTTAACGAAAAGAGCTAGAAGGCTGAAAATGCAGATTTAGACTTGTAGGCATTGTGTGAACAAGATAGCTTTGAAAAATCTGCTCCAGCTTATTCCGCCTTAGAGAAAACCGCGTTGACATTTTTTCCAAATGCCTTGCAATATCTCCTTAGCGGAAAGAGCTAGAAGGCTGAAAATGCAGATTTAGACTTGTTGGCGTTGTTTGATCAAGATAGCGTTGAAAAATCGGCTCTAGCTTATTCCGCCTTAGAGAAAACCGCATTGACATTTTTTCCAAATGCCTTGCAATATCTCCTTAACGAAAAGAGCTAGAAGGCTGAAAATGCAGATTTAGACTTGTAGGCATTGTGTGAACAAGATAGCGTTGAAAAATCATCTCTAGCTTATTCCGCCTTAGAGAAAATCGCGTTGACATTTTTTCCAAATGCCTTGCAATATCTCCTTAACGAAAAGAGCTAGAAGGCTGAAAATGCAGATTTAGACTTGTAGGCATTGTGTGAACAAGATAGCGTTGAAAAATCTGCTCCAGCTTATTCCGCCTTAGAGAAAACCGCGTTGACATTTTTTCCAAATGCCTTGCAATATCTCCTTAACGAAAAGAGCTAGAAGGCTGAAAATGCAGATTTAGACTTGTAGGCATTGTGTGAACAAGATAGCGTTGAAAAATCGGCTCTAGCTTATTCCGCCTTAGAGAAAACCGCGTTGACATTTTTTCCAAATGCCTTGCAATATCTCCTTAACGAAAAGAGCTAGAAGGCTGAAAATGCAGATTTAGACTTGTAGGCATTGTGTGAACAAGATAGCGTTGAAAAATCTGCACCAGCTTATTCCGCCTTAGAGAAAACCGCGTTGAAATTTTTTCCAAATGCCTTGCAATATCTCCTTAACGAAAAGAGCTAGAAGGCTGAAAATGCAGATTTAGACTTGTAGGCATTGTGTGAACAAGATAGCGTTGAAAAATCGGCTCTAGCTTATTCCGCCTTAGAGAAAACCGCGTTGACATTTTTTCCAAATGCCTTGCAATATCTCCTTAACGAAAAGAGCTAGAAGGCTGAAAATGCAGATTTAGACTTGTAGGCATTGTGTGAACAAGATAGCGTTGAAAAATCGGCTCTAGCTTATTCCGCCTTAGAGAAAACCGCGTTGACATTTTTTCCAAATGCCTTGCAATATCTCCTTAACGAAAAGAGCTAGAAGGCTGAAAATGCAGATTTAGACTTGTAGGCGTTGTGTGAACAAGATAGCGTTAAAAATCGGCTCTAGCTTATTCCGCCTAGAGAAAACCGTGTTGACATTTTTTCCAAATGCCTTGCAATATCTCCTTAACGAAAAGAGCTAGAAGGCTGAAAATGCAGATTTAGACTTGTAGGCATTGTGTGAACAAGATAGCATAGAAAAATCGGCTCTAGCTTATTCCGCCTTAGAGAAAATCGCGTTGACATTTTTTCCAAATGCCTTGCAATATCTCCTTAACGAAAAGAGCTAGAAGGCTGAAAATGCAGATTTAGACTTGTAGGCATTGTGTGAACAAGATAGCGTTGACAAATCTGCTCCAGCTTATTCCACCTTAGAGAAAACCGCGTTGACATTTTTTTCCAAATGCCTTGCAATATCTCCTTAACGAAAAGAGCTAGAAGGCTGAAAATGCAGATTTAGACTTGTAGGCATTGTGTGAACAAGATAGCGTTGAAAAATCTGCTCCAGCTTATTCCGCCTTAGAGAAAACCGCGTTGACATTTTTTCCAAATGCCTTGCAATATCTCCTTAACGAAAAGAGCTAGAAGGCTGAAAATGCAGATTTAGACTTGTAGGCATTGTGTGAACAAGATAGCGTTGAAAAATCGGCTCTAGCTTATTCCGCCTTAGAGAAAACCGCGTTGACATTTTTTCCAAATGCCTTGCAATATCTCCTTAACGAAAAGAGCTAGAAGGCTGAAAATGCAGATTTAGACTTGTAGGCATTGTGTGAACAAGATAGCGTTGAAAAATCTGCACCAGCTTATTCCGCCTTAGAGAAAACCGCGTTGAAATTTTTTCCAAATGCCTTGCAATATCTCCTTAACGAAAAGAGCTAGAAGGCTGAAAATGCAGATTTAGACTTGTAGGCGTTGTGTGAACAAGATAGCGTTGAAAAATCGGCTCTAGCTTATTCCGCCTTAGAGAAAACCGCGTTGACATTTTTTCCAAATGCCTTGCAATATCTCCTTAACGAAAAGAGCTAGAAGGCTGAAAATGCAGATTTAGACTTGTAGGCATTGTGTGAACAAGATAGCGTTGAAAAATCGGCTCTAGCTTATTCCGCCTTAGAGAAAACCGCGTTGACATTTTTTCCAAATGCCTTGCAATATCTCCTTAACGAAAAGAGCTAGAAGGCTGAAAATGCAGATTTAGACTTGTAGGCATTGTGTGAACAAGATAGCGTTAAAAATCGGCTCTAGCTTATTCCGCCTTAGAGAAAACCGCGTTGACATTTTTTCCAAATGCCTTGCAATATCTCCTTAACGAAAAGAGCTAGAAGGCTGAAAATGCAGATTTAGACTTGTAGGCATTGTGTGAACAAGATAGCTTTGAAAAATCGGCTCCAGCTTATTCCGCCTTAGAGAAAACCGCGTTGACATTTTTTCCAAATGCCTTGCAATATCTCCTTAACGAAAAGAGCTAGAAGGCTGAAAATGCAGATTTAGACTTATAGGCATTGTGTGAACAAGATAGCGTTGAAAAATCGGCTCTAGCTTATTCCGCCTTAGAGAAAACCGCGTTGACATTTTTTCCAAATGCCTTGCAATATCTCCTTAACGAAAAGAGCTAGAAGGCTGAAAATGCAGATTTAGACTTGTAGGCATTGTGTGAACAAGATAACGTTGAAAAATCGGCTCTAGCTTATTCCGCCTTAGAGAAAATCGCGTTGACATTTTTTCCAAATGCCTTGCAATATCTACTTAACGAAAAGAGCTAGAAGGCTGAAAATGCAGATTTAGACTTGTAGGCATTTTGTGAACAAGATAGAGTTGAAAAATCTGCTCCAGCTTATTCCACCTTAGAGAAAACCGCGTTGACATTTTTTCCAAATGCCTTGCAATATCTCCTTAACGAAAAGAGCTAGAAGGCTGAAAATGCAGATTTAGACTTGTAGGCATTGTGTGAACAAGATAGCGTTGAAAAATCGGCTCTAGCTTATTCCGCCTTAGAGAAAATCGCGTTGACATTTTTTCCAAATGCCTTGCAATATCTACTTAACGAAAAGAGCTAGAAGGCTGAAAATGCAGATTTAGACTTGTAGGCATTTTGTGAACAAGATAGCGTTGAAAAATCTGCTCCAGCTTATTCCACCTTAGAGAAAACCGCGTTGACATTTTTTCCAAATGCCTTGCAATATCTCCTTAACGAAAAGAGCTAGAAGGCTGAAAATGCAGATTTAGACTTGTAGGCATTGTGTGAACAAGATAGCGTTGAAAAATCGGCTCTAGCTCATTCCGCCTTAGAGAAAACCGCGTTGACATTTTTTCCAAATGCCTTGCAATATCTCCTTAACGAAAAGAGCTAGAAGGCTGAAAATGCAGATTTAGACTTGTAGGCATTGTGTGAACAAGATAGCGTTGAAAAATCTGCTCCAGCTTATTCCGCCTTAGAGAAAACCGCGTTGACATTTTTTCCAAATGCCTTGCAATATCTCCTTAACGAAAAGAGCTAGAAGGCTGAAAATGCAGATTTAGACTTGTAGGCATTGTGTGAACAAGACAGCGTTGAAAAATCGGCTCTAGCTTATTCCGCCTTAGAGAAAACCGCGTTGACATTTTTTCCAAATGCCTTGCAATATCTCCTTAACAAAAAGAGCTAGAAGGCTGAAAATGCAGATTTAGACTTGTAGGCATTGTGTGAACAAGATAGCGTTGAAAAATCTGCTCCAGCTTATTCCGCCTTAGAGAAAACCGCGTTGACATTTTTTCCAAATGCCTTGCAATATCTCCTTAACGAAAAGAGCTAGAAGGCTGAAAATGCAGATTTAGACTTGTAGGCATTGTGTGAACAAGATAGCGTTGAAAAATCGGCTCTAGCTTATTCCGCCTTAGAGAAAACCGCGTTGACATTTTTTCCAAATGCCTTGCAATATCTCCTTAACAAAAAGAGCTAGAAGGCTGAAAATGCAGATTTAGACTTGTAGGCATTGTGAGAACAAGATAGCGTTGAAAAATCGGCTCTAGCTTATTCCACCTTAGAGAAAACCGCGTTGACATTTTTTCCAAATGCCTTGCAATATCTCCTTAACGAAAAGAGCTAGAAGGCTGAAAATGCAGATTTAGACTTGTAGGCATTGTGTGAACAAGATAGCTTTGAAAAATCTGCTCCAGCTTATTCCGCCTTAGAGAAAACCGCGTTGACATTTTTTTCCAAATGCCTTGCAATATCTCCTTAGCGGAAAGAGCTAGAAGGCTGAAAATGCAGATTTAGACTTCTAGGCGTTGTGTGAACAAGATAGCGTTGAAAAATCGGCTCTAGCTTATTCCGCCTTAGAGAAAACCGCGTTGACATTTTTTCCAAATGCCTTGCAATATCTCCTTAACGAAAAGAGGTAGAAGGCTGAAAATGCAGATTTAGACTTGTAGGCATTGTGTGAACAAGATAGCGTTGAAAAATCTGCACCAGCTTATTCCGCCTTAGAGAAAACCGCGTTGAAATTTTTTCCAAATGCCTTGCAATATCTCCTTAACGAAAAGAGCTAGAAGGCTGAAAATGCAGATTTAGACTTGTAGGCATTGTGTGAACAAGATAGCGTTGAAAAATCGGCTCTAGCTTATTCCGCCTTAGAGAGAACCGCGTTGACATTTTTTCCAAATGCCTTGCAATATCTCCTTAACGAAAAGAGCTAGAAGGCTGAAAATGCAGATTTAGACTTGTAGGCATTGTGTGAACAAGATAGCGTTGAAAAATCGGCTCTAGCTTATTCCGCCTTAGAGAAAACCGCGTTGACATTTTTTCCAAATGCCTTGCAATATCTCCTTAACGAAAAGAGCTAGAAGGCTGAAAATGCAGATTTAGACTTCGAGGCATTGTGTGAACAAGATAGCGTTGAAAAATCGGCTCTAGCTTATTCCGCCTTAGAGAAAACCGCATTGACATTTTTTCCAAATGCCTTGCAATATCTCCTTAACGAAAAGAGCTAGAAGGCTGAAAATGCAGATTTAGACTTGTAGGCATTGTGTGAACAAGATAGCGTTGAAAAATCTGCACCAGCTTATTCCGCCTTAGAGAAAACCGCGTTGAAATTTTTTCCAAATGCCTTGCAATATCTCCTTAACGAAAAGAGCTAGAAGGCTGAAAATGCAGATTTAGACTTGTAGGCATTGTGTGAACAAGATAGCGTTGAAAAATCGGCTCTAGCTCATTCCGCCTTAGAGAAAACCGCGTTGACATTTTTTCCAAATGCCTTGCAATATCTCCTTAACGAAAAGAGCTAGAAGGCTGAAAATGCAGATTTAGACTTGTAGGCATTGTGTGAACAAGATAGCGTTGAAAAATCTGCTCCAGCTTATTCCGCCTTAGAGAAAACCGCGTTGACATTTTTTCCAAATGCCTTGCAATATCTCCTTAACGAAAAGAGCTAGAAGGCTGAAAATGCAGATTTAGACTTGTAGGCATTGTGTGAACAAGACAGCGTTGAAAAATCGGCTCTAGCTTATTCCGCCTTAGAGAAAACCGCGTTGACATTTTTTCCAAATGCCTTGCAATATCTCCTTAACAAAAAGAGCTAGAAGGCTGAAAATGCAGATTTAGACTTGTAGGCATTGTGTGAACAAGATAGCGTTGAAAAATCTGCTCCAGCTTATTCCGCCTTAGAGAAAACCGCGTTGACATTTTTTCCAAATGCCTTGCAATATCTCCTTAACGAAAAGAGCTAGAAGGCTGAAAATGCAGATTTAGACTTGTAGGCATTGTGTGAACAAGATAGCGTTGAAAAATCGGCTCTAGCTTATTCCGCCTTAGAGAAAACCGCGTTGACATTTTTTCCAAATGCCTTGCAATATCTCCTTAACAAAAAGAGCTAGAAGGCTGAAAATGCAGATTTAGACTTGTAGGCATTGTGAGAACAAGATAGCGTTGAAAAATCGGCTCTAGCTTATTCCACCTTAGAGAAAACCGCGTTGACATTTTTTCCAAATGCCTTGCAATATCTCCTTAACGAAAAGAGCTAGAAGGCTGAAAATGCAGATTTAGACTTGTAGGCATTGTGTGAACAAGATAGCTTTGAAAAATCTGCTCCAGCTTATTCCGCCTTAGAGAAAACCGCGTTGACATTTTTTTCCAAATGCCTTGCAATATCTCCTTAGCGGAAAGAGCTAGAAGGCTGAAAATGCAGATTTAGACTTCTAGGCGTTGTGTGAACAAGATAGCGTTGAAAAATCGGCTCTAGCTTATTCCGCCTTAGAGAAAACCGCGTTGACATTTTTTCCAAATGCCTTGCAATATCTCCTTAACGAAAAGAGCTAGAAGGCTGAAAATGCAGATTTAGACTTGTAGGCATTGTGTGAACAAGATAGCGTTGAAAAATCTGCACCAGCTTATTCCGCCTTAGAGAAAACCGCGTTGAAATTTTTTCCAAATGCCTTGCAATATCTCCTTAACGAAAAGAGCTAGAAGGCTGAAAATGC
This sequence comes from Crinia signifera, assembly GCF_055691185.1. Classification (NCBI taxonomy): domain Eukaryota; kingdom Metazoa; phylum Chordata; class Amphibia; order Anura; family Myobatrachidae; genus Crinia; species Crinia signifera. The sequence continues at coordinate 65,870,093 of NC_139222.1, forward strand.
AGATTTAGACTTGTAGGCATTGTGTGAACAAGATAGCGTTGAAAAATCGGCTCTAGCTTATTCCGCCTTAGAGAGAACCGCGTTGACATTTTTTCCAAATGCCTTGCAATATCTCCTTAACGAAAAGAGCTAGAAGGCTGAAAATGCAGATTTAGACTTGTAGGCATTGTGTGAACAAGATAGCGTTGAAAAATCGGCTCTAGCTTATTCCGCCTTAGAGAAAACCGCGTTGACATTTTTTCCAAATGCCTTGCAATATCTCCTTAACGAAAAGAGCTAGAAGGCTGAAAATGCAGATTTAGACTTCGAGGCATTGTGTGAACAAGATAGCGTTGAAAAATCGGCTCTAGCTTATTCCGCCTTAGAGAAAACCGCATTGACATTTTTTCCAAATGCCTTGCAATATCTCCTTAACGAAAAGAGCTAGAAGGCTGAAAATGCAGATTTAGACTTGTAGGCATTGTGTGAACAAGATAGCGTTGAAAAATCTGCACCAGCTTATTCCGCCTTAGAGAAAACCGCGTTGAAATTTTTTCCAAATGCCTTGCAATATCTCCTTAACGAAAAGAGCTAGAAGGCTGAAAATGCAGATTTAGACTTGTAGGCATTGTGTGAACAAGATAGCGTTGAAAAATCGGCTCTAGCTTATTCCGCCTTAGAGAGAACCGCGTTGACATTTTTTCCAAATGCCTTGCAATATCTCCTTAACGAAAAGAGCTAGAAGGCTGAAAATGCAGATTTAGACTTCTAAGCATTGTGTGAACAAGATAGCGTTGAAAAATCGGCTCTAGCTTATTCCGCCTTAGAGAAAACCGCATTGACATTTTTTCCAAATGCCTTGCAATATCTCCTTAACGAAAAGAGCTAGAAGGCTGAAAATGCAGATTTAGACTTGTAGGCATTGTGTGAACAAGATAGCGTTGAAAAATCTGCACCAGCTTATTCCGCCTTAGAGAAAACCGCGTTGAAATTTTTTCCAAATGCCTTGCAATATCTCCTTAACGAAAAGAGCTAGAAGGCTGAAAATGCAGATTTAGACTTGTAGGCATTGTGTGAACAAGATAGCGTTGAAAAATCGGCTCTAGCTTATTCCGCCTTAGAGAGAACCGCGTTGACATTTTTTCCAAATGCCTTGCAATATCTCCTTAACGAAAAGAGCTAGAAGGCTGAAAATGCAGATTTAGACTGGTAGGCCTTGTGTGAACAAGATAGCGTTGAAAAATCGGCTCTAGCTTATTCCGCCTTAGAGAAAACCGCGTTGACATTTTTTCCAAATGCCTTGCAATATCTCCTTAACGAAAAGAGCTAGAAGGCTGAAAATGCAGATTTAGACTTCTAGGCATTGTGTGAACAAGATAGCGTTGAAAAATCGGCTCTAGCTTATTCCGCCTTAGAGAAAACCGCATTGACATTTTTTCCAAATGCCTTGCAATATCTCCTTAACGAAAAGAGCTAGAAGGCTGAAAATGCAGATTTAGACTTGTAGGCATTGTGTGAACAAGATAGCGTTGAAAAATCTGCTCCAGCTTATTTCACCTTAGAGAAAACCGCGTTGACATTTTTTCCAAATGCCTTGCAATATCTCCTTAACGAAAAGAGCTAGAAGGCTGAAAATGCAGATTTAGACTTATAGGCATTGTGTGAACAAGATAGCGTTGAAAAATCGGCTCTAGCTTATTCCGCCTTAGAGAAAACCGCGTTGACATTTTTTCCAAATGCCTTGCAATATCTCCTTAACGAAAAGAGCTAGAAGGCTGAAAATGCAGATTTAGACTTGTAGGCATTGTGTGAACAAGATAGCGTTGAAAAATCGGCTCTAGCTTATTCCGCCTTAGAGAAAACCGCGTTGACATTTTTTCCAAATGCCTTGCAATATCTCCTTAACGAAAAGAGCTAGAAGGCTGAAAATGCAGATTTAGACTTGTAGGCATTGTGTGAACAAGATAGCGTTGAAAAATCGGCTCCAGCTTATTCCACCTTAGAGAAAACCGCGTTGACATTTTTTCCAAATGCCTTGCAATATCTCCTTAACGAAAAGAGCTAGAAGGCTGAAAATGCAGATTTAGACTTGTAGGCATTGTGTGAACAAGATAGCGTTGAAAAATCGGCTCTAGCTTATTCCGCCTTAGAGAAAACCGCGTTGACATTTTTTCCAAATGCCTTGCAATATCTCCTTAACAAAAAGAGCTAGAAGGCTGAAAATGCAGATTTAGACTTGTAGGCATTGTTTGAACAAGATAGCATTAAAAAATCTGCTCCAGCTTATTCCGCCTTAGAGAAAACCGCGTTGACATTTTTTCCAAATTCCTTGCAATATCTCCTTAACGAAAAGAGCTAGAAGGCTGAAAATGCAGATTTAGACTTGTAGGCATTGTGTGAACAAGATAGCGTTGAAAAATCGGCTCTAGCTTATACCACCTTAGAGAAAACCGCGTTGACATTTTTTCCAAATGCCTTGCAATATCTCCTTAACGAAAAGAGCTAGAAGGCTGATAATGCAGATTTAGACTTGTAGGCATTGTGTGAACAAGATAGCTTTGAAAAATCTGCTCCAGCTTATTCCGCCTTAGAGAAAACCGCGTTGACATTTTTTCCAAATGCCTTGCAATATCTCCTTAGCGGAAAGAGCTAGAAGGCTGAAAATGCAGATTTAGACTTGTAGGCGTTGTGTGAACAAGATAGCGTTGAAAAATCGGCTCTAGCTTATTCCGCCTTAGAGAAAACCGCGTTGACATTTTTTCCAAATGCCTTGCAATATCTCCTTAACGAAAAGAGCTAGAAGGCTGAAAATGCAGATTTAGACTTGTAGGCATTGTGTGAACAAGATAGCGTTGAAAAATCATCTCTAGCTTATTCCGCCTTAGAGAAAATCGCGTTGACATTTTTTCCAAATGCCTTGCAATATCTCCTTAACGAAAAGAGCTAGAAGGCTGAAAATGCAGATTTAGACTTGTAGGCATTGTGTGAACAAGATAGCGTTGAAAAATCTGCTCCAGCTTATTCCGCCTTAGAGAAAACCGCGTTGACATTTTTTCCAAATGCCTTGCAATATCTCCTTAACGAAAAGAGCTAGAAGGCTGAAAATGCAGATTTAGACTTGTAGGCATTGTGTGAACAAGATAGCGTTGAAAAATCGGCTCTAGCTTATTCCGCCTTAGAGAAAACCGCGTTGACATTTTTTCCAAATGCCTTGCAATATCTCTTTAACGAAAAGAGCTAGAAGGCTGAAAATGCAGATTTAGACTTGTAGGCATTGTGTGAACAAGATAGCGTTGAAAAATCTGCACCAGCTTATTCCGCCTTAGAGAAAACCGCGTTGAAATTTTTTCCAAATGCCTTGCAATATCTCCTTAACGAAAAGAGCTAGAAGGCTGAAAATGCAGATTTAGACTTCTAGGCATTGTGTGAACAAGATAGCTTTGAAAAATCGGCTCCAGCTTATTCCGCCTTAGAGAAAACCGCGTTGACATTTTTTCCAAATGCCTTGCAATATCTCCTTAACGGAAAGAGCTAGAAGGCTGAAAATGCAGATTTAGACTTGTAGGCGTTGTGTGAACATGATAGCGTTGAAAAATCGGCTCTAGCTTATTCCGCCTTAGAGAAAACCGCGTTGACATTTTTTCCAAATGCCTTGCAATATCTCCTTAACGAAAAGAGCTAGAAGGCTGAAAATGCAGATTTAGACTTGTAGGCATTGTGTGAACAAGATAGCGTTGAAAAATCGGCTCTAGCTTATTCCGCCTTAGAGAAAATCGCGTTGACATTTTTTCCAAATGCCTTGCAATATCTCCTTAACGAAAAGAGCTAGAAGGCTGAAAATGCAGATTTAGACTTGTAGGCATTGTGTGAACAAGATAGCGTTGAAAAATCTGCTCCAGCTTATTCCGCCTTAGAGAAAACCGCGTTGACATTTTTTCCAAATGCCTTGCAATATCTCCTTAACGAAAAGAGCTAGAAGGCTGAAAATGCAGATTATGACTTGTAGGCATTGTGTGAACAAGATAGCGTTGAAAAATCGGCTCTAGCTTATTCCGCCTTAGAGAAAACCGCGTTGACATTTTTTTCCAAATGCCTTGCAATATCTCCTTAACGAAAAGAGCTAGAAGGCTGAAAATGCAGATTTAGACTTGTAGGCATTGTGTGAACAAGATAGCATTGAAAAATCGGCTCTAGCTTATTCCGCCTTAGAGAAAACCGCGTTTACATTTTTTCCAAATGCCTTGCAATATCTCCTTAACGAAAAGAGCTAGAAGGCTGAAAATGCAGATTTAGACTTGTAGGCATTGTGTGAACAAGATGGCGTTGAAAAATCGGCTCTAGCTTATTCCGCCTTAGAGAAAACCGCGTTGACATTTTTTCCAAATGCCTTGCAATATCTCCTTAACGAAAAGAGCTAGAAGGCTGAAAATGCAGATTTAGACTTGTAGGCATTGTTTGAACAAGATAGCGTTGATAAATCGGCTCTAGCTTATTCCGCCTTAGAGAAAACCGCGTTGACATTTTTTCCAAATGCCTTGCAATATCTCCTTAACGAAAAGAGCTAGAAGGCTGAAAATGCAGATTTAGACTTGTAGGCATTGTGTGAACAAGATAGCGTTGAAAAATCGGCTCTAGCTTATTCCGCCTTAGAGAAAACCGCGTTGACATTTTTTCCAAATGCCTTGCAATATCTCCTTAACGAAAAGAGCTAGAAGGCTGAAAATGCAGATTTAGACTTGTAGGCATTGTGTGAACAAGATAGCGTTGAAAAATCGGCTCCAGCTTATTCCACCTTAGAGAAAACCGCGTTGACATTTTTTCCAAATGCCTTGCAATATCTCCTTAACGAAAAGAGCTAGAAGGCTGAAAATGCAGATTTAGACTTGTAGGAATTGTGTGAACAAGATAGCGTTGAAAAATCGGCTCTAGCTTATTCCGCCTTAGAGAAAACCGCGTTGACATTTTTTCCAAATGCCTTGCAATATCTCCTTAACAAAAAGAGCTAGAAGGCTGAAAATGCAGATTTAGACTTGTAGGCATTGTGTGAACAAGATAGCGTTGAAAAATCTGCTCCAGCTTATTCCGCCTTAGAGAAAACCGCGTTGACATTTTTTCCAAATTCCTTGCAATATCTCCTTAACGAAAAGAGCTAGAAGGCTGAAAATGCAGATTTAGACTTGTAGGCATTGTGTGAACAAGATAGCGTTGAAAAATCGGCTCTAGCTTATTCCGCCTTAGAGAAAACCGCGTTGACATTTTTTCCAAATGCCTTGCAATATCTCCTTAACAAAAAGAGCTAGAAGGCTGAAAATGCAGATTTAGACTTGTAGGCATTGTGTGAACAAGATAGCGTTGAAAAATCTGCTCCAGCTTATTCCGCCTTAGAGAAAACCGCGTTGACATTTTTTCCAAATGCCTTGCAATATCTCCTTAACGAAAAGAGCTAGAAGGCTGAAAATGCAGATTTAGACTTGTAGGCATTGTGTGAACAAGATAGCTTTGAAAAATCTGCTCCAGCTTATTCCGCCTTAGAGAAAACCGCGTTGACATTTTTTCCAAATGCCTTGCAATATCTCCTTAGCGGAAAGAGCTAGAAGGCTGAAAATGCAGATTTAGACTTGTAGGCGTTGTTTGATCAAGATAGCGTTGAAAAATCGGCTCTAGCTTATTCCGCCTTAGAGAAAACCGCGTTGACATTTTTTCCAAATGCCTTGCAATATCTCCTTAACGAAAAGAGCTAGAAGGCTGAAAATGCAGATTTAGACTTGTAGGCATTGTGTGAACAAGATAGCGTTGAAAAATCATCTCTAGCTTATTCCGCCTTAGAGAAAATCGCGTTGACATTTTTTCCAAATGCCTTGCAATATCTCCTTAACGAAAAGAGCTAGAAGGCTGAAAATGCAGATTTAGACTTGTAGGCATTGTGTGAACAAGATAGCGTTGAAAAATCTGCTCCAGCTTATTCCGCCTTAGAGAAAACCACGTTGACATTTTTTCCAAATGCCTTGCAATATCTCCTTAACGAAAAGAGCTAGAAGGCTGAAAATGCAGATTTAGACTTGTAGGCATTGTGTGAACAAGATAGCGTTGAAAAATCGGCTCTAGCTTATTCCGCCTTAGAGAAAACCGCGTTGACATTTTTTCCAAATGCCTTGCAATATCTCCTTAACGAAAAGAGCTAGAAGGCTGAAAATGCAGATTTAGACTTGTAGGCATTGTGTGAACAAGATAGCGTTGAAAAATCTGCACCAGCTTATTCCGCCTTAGAGAAAACCGCGTTGAAATTTTTTCCAAATGCCTTGCAATATCTCCTTAACGAAAAGAGCTAGAAGGCTGAAAATGCAGATTTAGACTTGTAGGCATTGTGTGAACAAGATAGCGTTGAAAAATCGGCTCTAGCTTATTCCGCCTTAGAGAAAACCGCGTTGACATTTTTTCCAAATGCCTTGCAATATCTCCTTAACGAAAAGAGCTAGAAGGCTGAAAATGCAGATTTAGACTTGTAGGCATTGTGTGAACAAGATAGCGTTGAAAAATCGGCTCTAGCTTATTCCGCCTTAGAGAAAACCGCGTTGACATTTTTTCCAAATGCCTTGCAATATCTCCTTAACGAAAAGAGCTAGAAGGCTGAAAATGCAGATTTAGACTTGTAGGCGTTGTGTGAACAAGATAGCGTTAAAAATCGGCTCTAGCTTATTCCGCCTTAGAGAAAACCGCGTTGACATTTTTTCCAAATGCCTTGCAATATCTCCTTAACGAAAAGAGCTAGAAGGCTGAAAATGCAGATTTAGACTTGTAGGCATTGTGTGAACAAGATAGCGTTGAAAAATCGGCTCTAGCTTATTCCGCCTTAGAGAAAACCGCGTTGACATTTTTTCCAAATGCCTTGCAATATCTCCTTAACGAAAAGAGCTAGAAGGCTGAAAATGCAGATTTAGACTTCGAGGCATTGTGTGAACAAGATAGCGTTGAAAAATCGGCTCTAGCTTATTCCGCCTTAGAGAAAACCGCATTGACATTTTTTCCAAATGCCTTGCAATATCTCCTTAACGAAAAGAGCTAGAAGGCTGAAAATGCAGATTTAGACTTGTAGGCATTGTGTGAACAAGATAGCGTTGAAAAATCTGCACCAGCTTATTCCGCCTTAGAGAAAACCGCGTTGAAATTTTTTCCAAATGCCTTGCAATATCTCCTTAACGAAAAGAGCTAGAAGGCTGAAAATGCAGATTTAGACTTGTAGGCATTGTGTGAACAAGATAGCGTTGAAAAATCGGCTCTAGCTTATTCCGCCTTAGAGAGAACCGCGTTGACATTTTTTCCAAATGCCTTGCAATATCTCCTTAACGAAAAGAGCTAGAAGGCTGAAAATGCAGATTTAGACTTCTAAGCATTGTGTGAACAAGATAGCGTTGAAAAATCGGCTCTAGCTTATTCCGCCTTAGAGAAAACCGCATTGACATTTTTTCCAAATGCCTTGCAATATCTCCTTAACGAAAAGAGCTAGAAGGCTGAAAATGCAGATTTAGACTTGTAGGCATTGTGTGAACAAGATAGCGTTGAAAAATCTGCACCAGCTTATTCCGCCTTAGAGAAAACCGCGTTGAAATTTTTTCCAAATGCCTTGCAATATCTCCTTAACGAAAAGAGCTAGAAGGCTGAAAATGCAGATTTAGACTTGTAGGCATTGTGTGAACAAGATAGCGTTGAAAAATCGGCTCTAGCTTATTCCGCCTTAGAGAGAACCGCGTTGACATTTTTTCCAAATGCCTTGCAATATCTCCTTAACGAAAAGAGCTAGAAGGCTGAAAATGCAGATTTAGACTGGTAGGCCTTGTGTGAACAAGATAGCGTTGAAAAATCGGCTCTAGCTTATTCCGCCTTAGAGAAAACCGCGTTGACATTTTTTCCAAATGCCTTGCAATATCTCCTTAACGAAAAGAGCTAGAAGGCTGAAAATGCAGATTTAGACTTCTAGGCATTGTGTGAACAAGATAGCGTTGAAAAATCGGCTCTAGCTTATTCCGCCTTAGAGAAAACCGCATTGACATTTTTTCCAAATGCCTTGCAATATCTCCTTAACGAAAAGAGCTAGAAGGCTGAAAATGCAGATTTAGACTTGTAGGCATTGTGTGAACAAGATAGCGTTGAAAAATCTGCTCCAGCTTATTTCACCTTAGAGAAAACCGCGTTGACATTTTTTCCAAATGCCTTGCAATATCTCCTTAACGAAAAGAGCTAGAAGGCTGAAAATGCAGATTTAGACTTATAGGCATTGTGTGAACAAGATAGCGTTGAAAAATCGGCTCTAGCTTATTCCGCCTTAGAGAAAACCGCGTTGACATTTTTTCCAAATGCCTTGCAATATCTCCTTAACGAAAAGAGCTAGAAGGCTGAAAATGCAGATTTAGACTTGTAGGCATTGTGTGAACAAGATAGCGTTGAAAAATCGGCTCTAGCTTATTCCGCCTTAGAGAAAACCGCGTTGACATTTTTTCCAAATGCCTTGCAATATCTCCTTAACGAAAAGAGCTAGAAGGCTGAAAATGCAGATTTAGACTTGTAGGCATTGTGTGAACAAGATAGCGTTGAAAAATCGGCTCCAGCTTATTCCACCTTAGAGAAAACCGCGTTGACATTTTTTCCAAATGCCTTGCAATATCTCCTTAACGAAAAGAGCTAGAAGGCTGAAAATGCAGATTTAGACTTGTAGGCATTGTGTGAACAAGATAGCGTTGAAAAATCGGCTCTAGCTTATTCCGCCTTAGAGAAAACCGCGTTGACATTTTTTCCAAATGCCTTGCAATATCTCCTTAACAAAAAGAGCTAGAAGGCTGAAAATGCAGATTTAGACTTGTAGGCATTGTTTGAACAAGATAGCATTAAAAAATCTGCTCCAGCTTATTCCGCCTTAGAGAAAACCGCGTTGACATTTTTTCCAAATTCCTTGCAATATCTCCTTAACGAAAAGAGCTAGAAGGCTGAAAATGCAGATTTAGACTTGTAGGCATTGTGTGAACAAGATAGCGTTGAAAAATCGGCTCTAGCTTATACCACCTTAGAGAAAACCGCGTTGACATTTTTTCCAAATGCCTTGCAATATCTCCTTAACGAAAAGAGCTAGAAGGCTGAAAATGCAGATTTAGACTTGTAGGCATTGTGTGAACAAGATAGCTTTGAAAAATCTGCTCCAGCTTATTCCGCCTTAGAGAAAACCGCGTTGACATTTTTTCCAAATGCCTTGCAATATCTCCTTAGCGGAAAGAGCTAGAAGGCTGAAAATGCAGATTTAGACTTGTAGGCGTTGTGTGAACAAGATAGCGTTGAAAAATCGGCTCTAGCTTATTCCGCCTTAGAGAAAACCGCGTTGACATTTTTTCCAAATGCCTTGCAATATCTCCTTAACGAAAAGAGCTAGAAGGCTGAAAATGCAGATTTAGACTTGTAGGCATTGTGTGAACAAGATAGCGTTGAAAAATCATCTCTAGCTTATTCCGCCTTAGAGAAAATCGCGTTGACATTTTTTCCAAATGCCTTGCAATATCTCCTTAACGAAAAGAGCTAGAAGGCTGAAAATGCAGATTTAGACTTGTAGGCATTGTGTGAACAAGATAGCGTTGAAAAATCTGCTCCAGCTTATTCCGCCTTAGAGAAAACCGCGTTGACATTTTTTCCAAATGCCTTGCAATATCTCCTTAACGAAAAGAGCTAGAAGGCTGAAAATGCAGATTTAGACTTGTAGGCATTGTGTGAACAAGATAGCGTTGAAAAATCGGCTCTAGCTTATTCCGCCTTAGAGAAAACCGCGTTGACATTTTTTCCAAATGCCTTGCAATATCTCTTTAACGAAAAGAGCTAGAAGGCTGAAAATGCAGATTTAGACTTGTAGGCATTGTGTGAACAAGATAGCGTTGAAAAATCTGCACCAGCTTATTCCGCCTTAGAGAAAACCGCGTTGAAATTTTTTCCAAATGCCTTGCAATATCTCCTTAACGAAAAGAGCTAGAAGGCTGAAAATGCAGATTTAGACTTCTAGGCATTGTGTGAACAAGATAGCTTTGAAAAATCGGCTCCAGCTTATTCCGCCTTAGAGAAAACCGCGTTGACATTTTTTCCAAATGCCTTGCAATATCTCCTTAACGGAAAGAGCTAGAAGGCTGAAAATGCAGATTTAGACTTGTAGGCGTTGTGTGAACATGATAGCGTTGAAAAATCGGCTCTAGCTTATTCCGCCTTAGAGAAAACCGCGTTGACATTTTTTCCAAATGCCTTGCAATATCTCCTTAACGAAAAGAGCTAGAAGGCTGAAAATGCAGATTTAGACTTGTAGGCATTGTGTGAACAAGATAGCGTTGAAAAATCGGCTCTAGCTTATTCCGCCTTAGAGAAAATCGCGTTGACATTTTTTCCAAATGCCTTGCAATATCTCCTTAACGAAAAGAGCTAGAAGGCTGAAAATGCAGATTTAGACTTGTAGGCATTGTGTGAACAAGATAGCGTTGAAAAATCTGCTCCAGCTTATTCCGCCTTAGAGAAAACCGCGTTGACATTTTTTCCAAATGCCTTGCAATATCTCCTTAACGAAAAGAGCTAGAAGGCTGAAAATGTAGATTATGACTTGTAGGCATTGTGTGAACAAGATAGCGTTGAAAAATCGGCTCTAGCTTATTCCGCCTTAGAGAAAACCGCGTTGACATTTTTTTCCAAATGCCTTGCAATATCTCCTTAACGAAAAGAGCTAGAAGGCTGAAAATGCAGATTTAGACTTGTAGGCATTGTGTGAACAAGATAGCATTGAAAAATCGGCTCTAGCTTATTCCGCCTTAGAGAAAACCGCGTTTACATTTTTTCCAAATGCCTTGCAATATCTCCTTAACGAAAAGAGCTAGAAGGCTGAAAATGCAGATTTAGACTTGTAGGCATTGTGTGAACAAGATGGCGTTGAAAAATCGGCTCTAGCTTATTCCGCCTTAGAGAAAACCGCGTTGACATTTTTTCCAAATGCCTTGCAATATCTCCTTAACGAAAAGAGCTAGAAGGCTGAAAATGCAGATTTAGACTTGTAGGCATTGTTTGAACAAGATAGCGTTGAAAAATCGGCTCTAGCTTATTCCGCCTTAGAGAAAACCGCGTTGACATTTTTTCCAAATGCCTTGCAATATCTCCTTAACGAAAAGAGCTAGAAGGCTGAAAATGCAGATTTAGACTTGTAGGCATTGTGTGAACAAGATAGCGTTGAAAAATCGGCTCTAGCTTATTCCGCCTTAGAGAAAACCGCGTTGACATTTTTTCCAAATGCCTTGCAATATCTCCTTAACGAAAAGAGCTAGAAGGCTGAAAATGCAGATTTAGACTTGTAGGCATTGTGTGAACAAGATAGCGTTGAAAAATCGGCTCCAGCTTATTCCACCTTAGAGAAAACCGCGTTGACATTTTTTCCAAATGCCTTGCAATATCTCCTTAACGAAAAGAGCTAGAAGGCTGAAAATGCAGATTTAGACTTGTAGGAATTGTGTGAACAAGATAGCGTTGAAAAATCGGCTCTAGCTTATTCCGCCTTAGAGAAAACCGCGTTGACATTTTTTCCAAATGCCTTGCAATATCTCCTTAACAAAAAGAGCTAGAAGGCTGAAAATGCAGATTTAGACTTGTAGGCATTGTGTGAACAAGATAGCGTTGAAAAATCTGCTCCAGCTTATTCCGCCTTAGAGAAAACCGCGTTGACATTTTTTCCAAATTCCTTGCAATATCTCCTTAACGAAAAGAGCTAGAAGGCTGAAAATGCAGATTTAGACTTGTAGGCATTGTGTGAACAAGATAGCGTTGAAAAATCGGCTCTAGCTTATTCCGCCTTAGAGAAAACCGCGTTGACATTTTTTCCAAATGCCTTGCAATATCTCCTTAACAAAAAGAGCTAGAAGGCTGAAAATGCAGATTTAGACTTGTAGGCATTGTGTGAACAAGATAGCGTTGAAAAATCTGCTCCAGCTTATTCCGCCTTAGAGAAAACCGCGTTGACATTTTTTCCAAATGCCTTGCAATATCTCCTTAACGAAAAGAGCTAGAAGGCTGAAAATGCAGATTTAGACTTGTAGGCATTGTGTGAACAAGATAGCTTTGAAAAATCTGCTCCAGCTTATTCCGCCTTAGAGAAAACCGCGTTGACATTTTTTCCAAATGCCTTGCAATATCTCCTTAGCGGAAAGAGCTAGAAGGCTGAAAATGCAGATTTAGACTTGTAGGCGTTGTTTGATCAAGATAGCGTTGAAAAATCGGCTCTAGCTTATTCCGCCTTAGAGAAAACCGCGTTGACATTTTTTCCAAATGCCTTGCAATATCTCCTTAACGAAAAGAGCTAGAAGGCTGAAAATGCAGATTTAGACTTGTAGGCATTGTGTGAACAAGATAGCGTTGAAAAATCATCTCTAGCTTATTCCGCCTTAGAGAAAATCGCGTTGACATTTTTTCCAAATGCCTTGCAATATCTCCTTAACGAAAAGAGCTAGAAGGCTGAAAATGCAGATTTAGACTTGTAGGCATTGTGTGAACAAGATAGCGTTGAAAAATCTGCTCCAGCTTATTCCGCCTTAGAGAAAACCGCGTTGACATTTTTTCCAAATGCCTTGCAATATCTCCTTAACGAAAAGAGCTAGAAGGCTGAAAATGCAGATTTAGACTTGTAGGCATTGTGTGAACAAGATAGCGTTGAAAAATCGGCTCTAGCTTATTCCGCCTTAGAGAAAACCGCGTTGACATTTTTTCCAAATGCCTTGCAATATCTCCTTAACGAAAAGAGCTAGAAGGCTGAAAATGCAGATTTAGACTTGTAGGCATTGTGTGAACAAGATAGCGTTGAAAAATCTGCACCAGCTTATTCCGCCTTAGAGAAAACCGCGTTGAAATTTTTTCCAAATGCCTTGCAATATCTCCTTAACGAAAAGAGCTAGAAGGCTGAAAATGCAGATTTAGACTTGTAGGCATTGTGTGAACAAGATAGCGTTGAAAAATCGGCTCTAGCTTATTCCGCCTTAGAGAAAACCGCGTTGACATTTTTTCCAAATGCCTTGCAATATCTCCTTAACGAAAAGAGCTAGAAGGCTGAAAATGCAGATTTAGACTTGTAGGCGTTGTGTGAACAAGATAGCGTTAAAAATCGGCTCTAGCTTATTCCGCCTTAGAGAAAACCGCGTTGACATTTTTTCCAAATGCCTTGCAATATCTCCTTAACGAAAAGAGCTAGAAGGCTGAAAATGCAGATTTAGACTTGTAGGCATTGTGTGAACAAGATAGCGTTGAAAAATCGGCTCTAGCTTATTCCGCCTTAGAGAAAATCGCGTTGACATTTTTTCCAAATGCCTTGCAATATCTCCTTAACGAAAAGAGCTAGAAGGCTGAAAATGCAGATTTAGACTTGTAGGCATTGTGTGAACAAGATAGCGTTGAAAAATCTGCTCCAGCTTATTCCGCCTTAGAGAAAACCGCGTTGACATTTTTTCCAAATTCCTTGCAATATCTCCTTAACGAAAAGAGCTAGAAGGCTGAAAATGCAGATTTAGACTTGTAGGCATTGTGTGAACAAGATAGCGTTGAAAAATCGGCTCTAGCTTATTCCGCCTTAGAGAAAACCGCGTTGACATTTTTTCCAAATGCCTTGCAATATCTCCTTAACAAAAAGAGCTAGAAGGCTGAAAATGCAGATTTAGACTTGTAGGCATTGTGTGAACAAGATAGCGTTGAAAAATCGGCTCTAGCTTATTCCACCTTAGAGAAAACCGCGTTGACATTTTTTCCAAATGCCTTGCAATATCTCCTTAACGAAAAGAGCTAGAAGGCTGAAAATGCAGATTTAGACTTGTACGCATTGTGTGAACAAGATAGCTTTGAAAAATCTGCTCCAGCTTATTCCGCCTTAGAGAAAACCGCGTTGACATTTTTTCCAAATGCCTTGCAATATCTCCTTAGCGGAAAGAGCTAGAAGGCTGAAAATGCAGATTTAGACTTGTTGGCGTTGTTTGATCAAGATAGCGTTGAAAAATCGGCTCTAGCTTATTCCGCCTTAGAGAAAACCGCATTGACATTTTTTCCAAATGCCTTGCAATATCTCCTTAACGAAAAGAGCTAGAAGGCTGAAAATGCAGATTTAGACTTGTAGGCATTGTGTGAACAAGATAGCGTTGAAAAATCATCTCTAGCTTATTCCGCCTTAGAGAAAATCGCGTTGACATTTTTTCCAAATGCCTTGCAATATCTCCTTAACGAAAAGAGCTAGAAGGCTGAAAATGCAGATTTAGACTTGTAGGCATTGTGTGAACAAGATAGCGTTGAAAAATCTGCTCCAGCTTATTCCGCCTTAGAGAAAACCGCGTTGACATTTTTTCCAAATGCCTTGCAATATCTCCTTAACGAAAAGAGCTAGAAGGCTGAAAATGCAGATTTAGACTTGTAGGCATTGTGTGAACAAGATAGCGTTGAAAAATCGGCTCTAGCTTATTCCGCCTTAGAGAAAACCGCGTTGACATTTTTTCCAAATGCCTTGCAATATCTCCTTAACGAAAAGAGCTAGAAGGCTGAAAATGCAGATTTAGACTTGTAGGCATTGTGTGAACAAGATAGCGTTGAAAAATCTGCACCAGCTTATTCCGCCTTAGAGAAAACCGCGTTGAAATTTTTTCCAAATGCCTTGCAATATCTCCTTAACGAAAAGAGCTAGAAGGCTGAAAATGCAGATTTAGACTTGTAGGCATTGTGTGAACAAGATAGCGTTGAAAAATCGGCTCTAGCTTATTCCGCCTTAGAGAAAACCGCGTTGACATTTTTTCCAAATGCCTTGCAATATCTCCTTAACGAAAAGAGCTAGAAGGCTGAAAATGCAGATTTAGACTTGTAGGCATTGTGTGAACAAGATAGCGTTGAAAAATCGGCTCTAGCTTATTCCGCCTTAGAGAAAACCGCGTTGACATTTTTTCCAAATGCCTTGCAATATCTCCTTAACGAAAAGAGCTAGAAGGCTGAAAATGCAGATTTAGACTTGTAGGCGTTGTGTGAACAAGATAGCGTTAAAAATCGGCTCTAGCTTATTCCGCCTTAGAGAAAACCGTGTTGACATTTTTTCCAAATGCCTTGCAATATCTCCTTAACGAAAAGAGCTAGAAGGCTGAAAATGCAGATTTAGACTTGTAGGCATTGTGTGAACAAGATAGCATAGAAAAATCGGCTCTAGCTTATTCCGCCTTAGAGAAAATCGCGTTGACATTTTTTCCAAATGCCTTGCAATATCTCCTTAACGAAAAGAGCTAGAAGGCTGAAAATGCAGATTTAGACTTGTAGGCATTGTGTGAACAAGATAGCGTTGACAAATCTGCTCCAGCTTATTCCACCTTAGAGAAAACCGCGTTGACATTTTTTCCAAATGCCTTGCAATATCTCCTTAACGAAAAGAGCTAGAAGGCTGAAAATGCAGATTTAGACTTGTAGGCATTGTGTGAACAAGATAGCGTTGAAAAATCTGCTCCAGCTTATTCCGCCTTAGAGAAAACCGCGTTGACATTTTTTCCAAATGCCTTGCAATATCTCCTTAACGAAAAGAGCTAGAAGGCTGAAAATGCAGATTTAGACTTGTAGGCATTGTGTGAACAAGATAGCGTTGAAAAATCGGCTCTAGCTTATTCCGCCTTAGAGAAAACCGCGTTGACATTTTTTCCAAATGCCTTGCAATATCTCCTTAACGAAAAGAGCTAGAAGGCTGAAAATGCAGATTTAGACTTGTAGGCATTGTGTGAACAAGATAGCGTTGAAAAATCTGCACCAGCTTATTCCGCCTTAGAGAAAACCGCGTTGAAATTTTTTCCAAATGCCTTGCAATATCTCCTTAACGAAAAGAGCTAGAAGGCTGAAAATGCAGATTTAGACTTGTAGGCGTTGTGTGAACAAGATAGCGTTGAAAAATCGGCTCTAGCTTATTCCGCCTTAGAGAAAACCGCGTTGACATTTTTTCCAAATGCCTTGCAATATCTCCTTAACGAAAAGAGCTAGAAGGCTGAAAATGCAGATTTAGACTTGTAGGCATTGTGTGAACAAGATAGCGTTGAAAAATCGGCTCTAGCTTATTCCGCCTTAGAGAAAACCGCGTTGACATTTTTTCCAAATGCCTTGCAATATCTCCTTAACGAAAAGAGCTAGAAGGCTGAAAATGCAGATTTAGACTTGTAGGCATTGTGTGAACAAGATAGCGTTAAAAATCGGCTCTAGCTTATTCCGCCTTAGAGAAAACCGCGTTGACATTTTTTCCAAATGCCTTGCAATATCTCCTTAACGAAAAGAGCTAGAAGGCTGAAAATGCAGATTTAGACTTGTAGGCATTGTGTGAACAAGATAGCTTTGAAAAATCGGCTCCAGCTTATTCCGCCTTAGAGAAAACCGCGTTGACATTTTTTCCAAATGCCTTGCAATATCTCCTTAACGAAAAGAGCTAGAAGGCTGAAAATGCAGATTTAGACTTATAGGCATTGTGTGAACAAGATAGCGTTGAAAAATCGGCTCTAGCTTATTCCGCCTTAGAGAAAACCGCGTTGACATTTTTTCCAAATGCCTTGCAATATCTCCTTAACGAAAAGAGCTAGAAGGCTGAAAATGCAGATTTAGACTTGTAGGCATTGTGTGAACAAGATAACGTTGAAAAATCGGCTCTAGCTTATTCCGCCTTAGAGAAAATCGCGTTGACATTTTTTCCAAATGCCTTGCAATATCTACTTAACGAAAAGAGCTAGAAGGCTGAAAATGCAGATTTAGACTTGTAGGCATTTTGTGAACAAGATAGAGTTGAAAAATCTGCTCCAGCTTATTCCACCTTAGAGAAAACCGCGTTGACATTTTTTCCAAATGCCTTGCAATATCTCCTTAACGAAAAGAGCTAGAAGGCTGAAAATGCAGATTTAGACTTGTAGGCATTGTGTGAACAAGATAGCGTTGAAAAATCGGCTCTAGCTTATTCCGCCTTAGAGAAAATCGCGTTGACATTTTTTCCAAATGCCTTGCAATATCTACTTAACGAAAAGAGCTAGAAGGCTGAAAATGCAGATTTAGACTTGTAGGCATTTTGTGAACAAGATAGCGTTGAAAAATCTGCTCCAGCTTATTCCACCTTAGAGAAAACCGCGTTGACATTTTTTCCAAATGCCTTGCAATATCTCCTTAACGAAAAGAGCTAGAAGGCTGAAAATGCAGATTTAGACTTGTAGGCATTGTGTGAACAAGATAGCGTTGAAAAATCGGCTCTAGCTCATTCCGCCTTAGAGAAAACCGCGTTGACATTTTTTCCAAATGCCTTGCAATATCTCCTTAACGAAAAGAGCTAGAAGGCTGAAAATGCAGATTTAGACTTGTAGGCATTGTGTGAACAAGATAGCGTTGAAAAATCTGCTCCAGCTTATTCCGCCTTAGAGAAAACCGCGTTGACATTTTTTCCAAATGCCTTGCAATATCTCCTTAACGAAAAGAGCTAGAAGGCTGAAAATGCAGATTTAGACTTGTAGGCATTGTGTGAACAAGACTGCGTTGAAAAATCGGCTCTAGCTTATTCCGCCTTAGAGAAAACCGCGTTGACATTTTTTCCAAATGCCTTGCAATATCTCCTTAACAAAAAGAGCTAGAAGGCTGAAAATGCAGATTTAGACTTGTAGGCATTGTGTGAACAAGATAGCGTTGAAAAATCTGCTCCAGCTTATTCCGCCTTAGAGAAAACCGCGTTGACATTTTTTCCAAATGCCTTGCAATATCTCCTTAACGAAAAGAGCTAGAAGGCTGAAAATGCAGATTTAGACTTGTAGGCATTGTGTGAACAAGATAGCGTTGAAAAATCGGCTCTAGCTTATTCCGCCTTAGAGAAAACCGCGTTGACATTTTTTCCAAATGCCTTGCAATATCTCCTTAACAAAAAGAGCTAGAAGGCTGAAAATGCAGATTTAGACTTGTAGGCATTGTGAGAACAAGATAGCGTTGAAAAATCGGCTCTAGCTTATTCCACCTTAGAGAAAACCGCGTTGACATTTTTTCCAAATGCCTTGCAATATCTCCTTAACGAAAAGAGCTAGAAGGCTGAAAATGCAGATTTAGACTTGTAGGCATTGTGTGAACAAGATAGCTTTGAAAAATCTGCTCCAGCTTATTCCGCCTTAGAGAAAACCGCGTTGACATTTTTTCCAAATGCCTTGCAATATCTCCTTAGCGGAAAGAGCTAGAAGGCTAAAAATGCAGATTTAGACTTGTAGGCGTTGTGTGAACAAGATAGCGTTGAAAAATCTGCACCAGCTTATTCCGCCTTAGAGAAAACCGTGTTGAAATTTTTTCCAAATGCCTTGCAATATCTCCTTAACGAAAAGAGCTAGAAGGCTGAAAATGCAGATTTAGACTTGTAGGCATTGTGTGAACAAGATAGCGTTGAAAAATCGGCTCTAGCTTATTCCGCCTTAGAGAGAACCGCGTTGACATTTTTTCCAAATGCCTTGCAATATCTCCTTAACGAAAAGAGCTAGAAGGCTGAAAATGCAGATTTAGACTTGTAGTCATTGTGTGAACAAGATAGCGTTGAAAAATCGGCTCTAGCTTATTCCGCCTTAGAGAAAACCGCGTTGACATTTTTTCCAAATGCCTTGCAATATCTCCTTAACGAAAAGAGCTAGAAGGCTGAAAATGCAGATTTATACTTCTAGGCATTGTGTGAACAAGATAGCGTTGAAAAATCGGCTCTAGCTTATTCCGCCTTAGAGAAAACCGCATTGACATTTTTTCCAAATGCCTTGCAATATCTCCTTAACGAAAAGAGCTAGAAGGCTGAAAATGCAGATTTAGACTTGTAGGCATTGTGTGAACAAGATAGCGTTGAAAAATCTGCTCCAGCTTATTCCACCTTAGAGAAAACCGCGTTGACATTTTTTCCAAATGCCTTGCAATATCTCCTTAACGAAAAGAGCTAGAAGGCTGAAAATGCAGATTTAGACTTGTAGGCGTTGTGTGAACAAGATAGCGTTGAAAAATCGGCTCTAGCTTATTCCGCCTTAGAGAAAACCGCGTTGACATTTTTTCCAAATGCCTTGCAATATCTCCTTAACGAAAAGAGCTAGAAGGCTGAAAATGCAGATTTAGACTTGTAGGCATTGTGTGAACAAGATAGCGTTGAAAAATCGGCTCTAGCTTATTCCGCCTTAGAGAAAACCGCGTTGACATTTTTTCCAAATGCCTTGCAATATCTCCTTAACGAAAAGAGCTAGAAGGCTGAAAATGCAGATTTAGACTTGTAGGCATTGTGTGAACAAGATAGCGTTAAAAATCGGCTCTAGCTTATTCCGCCTTAGAGAAAACCGCGTTGACATTTTTTCCAAATGCCTTGCAATATCTCCTTAACGAAAAGAGCTAGAAGGCTGAAAATGCAGATTTAGACTTGTAGGCATTGTGTGAACAAGATAGCTTTGAAAAATCGGCTCCAGCTTATTCCGCCTTAGAGAAAACCGCGTTGACATTTTTTCCAAATGCCTTGCAATATCTCCTTAACGAAAAGAGCTAGAAGGCTGAAAATGCAGATTTAGACTTATAGGCATTGTGTGAACAAGATAGCGTTGAAAAATCGGCTCTAGCTTATTCCGCCTTAGAGAAAACCGCGTTGACATTTTTTCCAAATGCCTTGCAATATCTCCTTAACGAAAAGAGCTAGAAGGCTGAAAATGCAGATTTAGACTTGTAGGCATTGTGTGAACAAGATAACGTTGAAAAATCGGCTCTAGCTTATTCCGCCTTAGAGAAAATCGCGTTGACATTTTTTCCAAATGCCTTGCAATATCTACTTAACGAAAAGAGCTAGAAGGCTGAAAATGCAGATTTAGACTTGTAGGCATTTTGTGAACAAGATAGAGTTGAAAAATCTGCTCCAGCTTATTCCACCTTAGAGAAAACCGCGTTGACATTTTTTCCAAATGCCTTGCAATATCTCCTTAACGAAAAGAGCTAGAAGGCTGAAAATGCAGATTTAGACTTGTAGGCATTGTGTGAACAAGATAGCGTTGAAAAATCGGCTCTAGCTTATTCCGCCTTAGAGAAAATCGCGTTGACATTTTTTCCAAATGCCTTGCAATATCTACTTAACGAAAAGAGCTAGAAGGCTGAAAATGCAGATTTAGACTTGTAGGCATTTTGTGAACAAGATAGCGTTGAAAAATCTGCTCCAGCTTATTCCACCTTAGAGAAAACCGCGTTGACATTTTTTCCAAATGCCTTGCAATATCTCCTTAACGAAAAGAGCTAGAAGGCTGAAAATGCAGATTTAGACTTGTAGGCATTGTGTGAACAAGATAGCGTTGAAAAATCGGCTCTAGCTCATTCCGCCTTAGAGAAAACCGCGTTGACATTTTTTCCAAATGCCTTGCAATATCTCCTTAACGAAAAGAGCTAGAAGGCTGAAAATGCAGATTTAGACTTGTAGGCATTGTGTGAACAAGATAGCGTTGAAAAATCTGCTCCAGCTTATCCTGCCTTAGAGAAAACCGCGTTGACATTTTTTCCAAATGCCTTGCAATATCTCCTTAACGAAAAGAGCTAGAAGGCTGAAACTGCAGATTTAGACTTGTAGGCATTGTGTGAACAAGACTGCGTTGAAAAATCGGCTCTAGCTTATTCCGCCTTAGAGAAAACCGCGTTGACATTTTTTCCAAATGCCTTGCAATATCTCCTTAACAAAAAGAGCTAGAAGGCTGAAAATGCAGATTTAGACTTGTAGGCATTGTGTGAACAAGATAGCGTTGAAAAATCTGCTCCAGCTTATTCCGCCTTAGAGAAAACCGCGTTGACATTTTTTCCAAATGCCTTGCAATATCTCCTTAACGAAAAGAGCTAGAAGGCTGAAAATGCAGATTTAGACTTGTAGGCATTGTGTGAACAAGATAGCGTTGAAAAATCGGCTCTAGCTTATTCCGCCTTAGAGAAAACCGCGTTGACATTTTTTCCAAATGCCTTGCAATATCTCCTTAACAAAAAGAGCTAGAAGGCTGAAAATGCAGATTTAGACTTGTAGGCATTGTGAGAACAAGATAGCGTTGAAAAATCGGCTCTAGCTTATTCCACCTTAGAGAAAACCGCGTTGACATTTTTTCCAAATGCCTTGCAATATCTCCTTAACGAAAAGAGCTAGAAGGCTGAAAATGCAGATTTAGACTTGTAGGCAATGTGTGAACAAGATAGCTTTGAAAAATCTGCTCCAGCTTATTCCGCCTTAGAGAAAACCGCGTTGACATTTTTTCCAAATGCCTTGCAATATCTCCTTAGCGGAAAGAGCTAGAAGGCTAAAAATGCAGATTTAGACTTGTAGGCGTTGTGTGAACAAGATAGCGTTGAAAAATCTGCACCAGCTTATTCCGCCTTAGAGAAAACCGTGTTGAAATTTTTTCCAAATGCCTTGCAATATCTCCTTAACGAAAAGAGCTAGAAGGCTGAAAATGCAGATTTAGACTTGTAGGCATTGTGTGAACAAGATAGCGTTGAAAAATCGGCTCTAGCTTATTCCGCCTTAGAGAGAACCGCGTTGACATTTTTTCCAAATGCCTTGCAATATCTCCTTAACGAAAAGAGCTAGAAGGCTGAAAATGCAGATTTAGACTTGTAGTCATTGTGTGAACAAGATAGCGTTGAAAAATCGGCTCTAGCTTATTCCGCCTTAGAGAAAACCGCGTTGACATTTTTTCCAAATGCCTTGCAATATCTCCTTAACGAAAAGAGCTAGAAGGCTGAAAATGCAGATTTATACTTCTAGGCATTGTGTGAACAAGATAGCGTTGAAAAATCGGCTCTAGCTTATTCCGCCTTAGAGAAAACCGCATTGACATTTTTTCCAAATGCCTTGCAATATCTCCTTAACGAAAAGAGCTAGAAGGCTGAAAATGCAGATTTAGACTTGTAGGCATTGTGTGAACAAGATAGCGTTGAAAAATCGGCTCTAGCTTATTCCGCCTTAGAGAAAACCGCGTTGACATTTTTTCCAAATGCCTTGCAATATCTCCTTAACAAAAAGAGCTAGAAGGCTGAAAATGCAGATTTAGACTTGTAGGCATTGTGTGAACAAGATAGCGTTGAAAAATCGGCTCTAGCTTATTCCGCCTTAGAGAAAACCGCGTTGACATTTTTTCCAAATGCCTTGCAATATCTCCTTAACGAAAAGAGCTAGAAGGCTGAAAATGCAGATTTAGACTTGTAGGCATTGTGTGAACAAGATAGCGTTGAAAAATCTGCTCCAGCTTATTCCACCTTAGAGAAAACCGCGTTGACATTTTTTCCAAATGCCTTGCAATATCTCCTTAACGAAAAGAGCTAGAAGGCTGAAAATGCAGATTTAGACTTGTAGGCATTGTGTGAACAAGATAGCGTTAAAAAATCTGCTCCAGCTTATTCCGCCTTAGAGAAAACCGCGTTGACATTTTTTCCAAATGCCTTGCAATATCTCCTTAACGAAAAGAGCTAGAAGGCTGAAAATGCAGATTTAGACTTGTAGGCATTGTGTGAACAAGATAGCGTTGAAAAATCGGCTCTAGCTTATTCCGCCTTAGAGAAAACCGCGTTGACATTTTTTCCAAATGCCTTGCAATATCTCCTTAACGAAAAGAGCTAGAAGGCTGAAAATGCAGATTTAGACTTGTAGGCATTGTGTGAACAAGATAGCGTTGAAAAATCTGCACCAGCTTATTCCGCCTTAGAGAAAACCGCGTTGAAATTTTTTCCAAATGCCTTGCAATATCTCCTTAACGAAAAGAGCTAGAAGGCTGAAAATGCAGATTTAGACTTGTAGGCATTGTGTGAACAAGATAGCGTTGAAAAATCGGCCCCAGCTTATTCCGCCTTAGAGAAAACCGCGTTGACATTTTTTCCAAATGCTTTGCAATATCTCCTTAACGAAAAGAGCTAGAAGGCTGAAAATGCAGATTTAGACTTGTAGGCATTGTGTGAACAAGAAAACGTTGAAAAATCGGCCCCAGCTCATTCCGCCTTAGAGAAAACCGCGTTGACATTTTTTCCAAATGCTTTGCAATATCTCCTTAACGAAAAGAGCTAGAAGGCTGAAAATGCAGATTTAGACTTGTAGGCATTGTGTGAACAAGATAGCGTTGAAAAATCGGCTCCAGCTTATTCCGCCTTAGAGAAAACCGCGTTGACATTTTTTCCAAATGCCTTGCAATATCTCCTTAACGAAAAGAGCTAGAAGGCTGAAAATGCAGATTTAGACTTGTAGGCATTGTGTGAACAAGATAGCGTTGAAAAATCGGCTCTAGCTTATTCCGCCTTAGAGAAAAACGCGTTGACATTTTTTCCAAATGCCTTGCAATATCTCCTTAACGAAAAGAGCTAGAAGGCTGAAAATGCAGATTTAGACTTGTAGGCGTTGTGTGAACATGATAGCGTTGAAAAATCGGCTCTAGCTTATTCCGCCTTAGAGAAAACCGCGTTGACATTTTTTCCAAATGCCTTGCAATATCTCCTTAACGAAAAGAGCTAGAAGGCTGAAAATGCAGATTTAGACTTGTAGGCATTGTGTGAACAAGATAGCGTTGAAAAATCGGCTCCAGCTTATTCCGCCTTAGATAAAACCGCGTTGACATTTTTTCCAAATGCCTTGCAATATCTACTTAACGAAAAGAGCTAGAAGGCTGAAAATGCAGATTTAGACTTGTAGGCATTGTGTGAACAAGATAACGTTGAAAAATCGGCCCCAGCTTATTCCGCCTTAGAGAAAACCGCGTTGACATTTTTTCCAAATGCTTTGCAATATCTCCTTAACGAAAAGAGCTAGAAGGCTGAAAATGCAGATTTAGACTTGTAGGCATTGTGTGAACAAGAAAACGTTGAAAAATCGGCCCCAGCTCATTCCGCCTTAGAGAAAACCGCGTTGACATTTTTTCCAAATGCTTTGCAATATCTCCTTAACGAAAAGAGCTAGAAGGCTGAAAATGCAGATTTAGACTTGTAGGCATTGTGTGAACAAGATAGCGTTGAAAAATCGGCTCCAGCTTATTCCGCCTTAGAGAAAACCGCGTTGACATTTTTTCCAAATGCCTTGCAATATCTCCTTAACGAAAAGAGCTAGAAGGCTGAAAATGCAGATTTAGACTTGTAGGCATTGTGTGAACAAGATAACGTTGAAAAATCGGCCCCAGCTTATTCCGCCTTAGAGAAAACCGCGTTGACATTTTTTCCAAATGCTTTGCAATATCTCCTTAACGAAAAGAGCTAGAAGGCTGAAAATGCAGATTTAGACTTGTAGGCATTGTGTGAACAAGAAAACGTTGAAAAATCGGCCCCAGCTCATTCCGCCTTAGAGAAAACCGCGTTGACATTTTTTCCAAATGCTTTGCAATATCTCCTTAACGAAAAGAGCTAGAAGGCTGAAAATGCAGATTTAGACTTGAAGGCATTGTGTGAACAAGATAACGTTGAAAAATCGGCCCCAGCTTATTCCGCCTTAGAGAAAACCGCGTTGACATTTTTTCCAAATGCCTTGCAATATCTCCTTAACGGAAAGAGCTAGAAGGCTGAAAATGCAGATTTAGACTTGTAGGCGTTGTGTGAACATGATAGCGTTGAAAAATCGGCTCTAGCTTATTCCGCCTTAGAGAAAACCACGTTGACATTTTTTCCAAATGCCTTGCAATATCTCCTTAACGAAAAGAGCTAGAAGGCTGAAAATGCAGATTTAGACTTGTAGGCATTGTGTGAACAAGATAGCGTTGAAAAATCGGCTCCAGCTTATTCCACCTTAGAGAAAACCGCGTTGACATTTTTTCCAAATGCCTTGCAATATCTCCTTAACGAAAAGAGCTAGAAGGCTGAAAATGCAGATTTAGACTTGTAGGCATTGTGTGAACAAGATAGCGTTGAAAAATCGGCCCCAGCTTATTCCGCCTTAGAGAAAACCGCGTTGACATTTTTTCCAAATGCTTTGCAATATCTCCTTAACGAAAAGAGCTAGAAGGCTGAAAATGCAGATTTAGACTTGTAGGCATTGTGTGAACAAGAAAACGTTGAAAAATCGGCCCCAGCTCATTCCGCCTTAGAGAAAACCGCGTTGACATTTTTTCCAAATGCTTTGCAATATCTCCTTAACGAAAAGAGCTAGAAGGCTGAAAATGCAGATTTAGACTTGTAGGCATTGTGTGAACAAGATAGCGTTGAAAAATCGGCTCCAGCTTATTCCGCCTTAGAGAAAACCGCGTTGACATTTTTTCCAAATGCCTTGCAATATCTCCTTAACGAAAAGAGCTAGAAGGCTGAAAATGCAGATTTAGACTTGTAGGCATTGTGTGAACAAGATAGCGTTGAAAAATCGGCTCTAGCTTATTCCGCCTTAGAGAAAAACGCGTTGACATTTTTTCCAAATGCCTTGCAATATCTCCTTAACGAAAAGAGCTAGAAGGCTGAAAATGCAGATTTAGACTTGTAGGCGTTGTGTGAACATGATAGCGTTGAAAAATCGGCTCTAGCTTATTCCGCCTTAGAGAAAACCGCGTTGACATTTTTTCCAAATGCCTTGCAATATCTCCTTAACGAAAAGAGCTAGAAGGCTGAAAATGCAGATTTAGACTTGTAGGCATTGTGTGAACAAGATAGCGTTGAAAAATCGGCTCCAGCTTATTCCGCCTTAGATAAAACCGCGTTGACATTTTTTCCAAATGCCTTGCAATATCTACTTAACGAAAAGAGCTAGAAGGCTGAAAATGCAGATTTAGACTTGTAGGCATTGTGTGAACAAGATAACGTTGAAAAATCGGCCCCAGCTTATTCCGCCTTAGAGAAAACCGCGTTGACATTTTTTCCAAATGCTTTGCAATATCTCCTTAACGAAAAGAGCTAGAAGGCTGAAAATGCAGATTTAGACTTGTAGGCATTGTGTGAACAAGAAAACGTTGAAAAATCGGCCCCAGCTCATTCCGCCTTAGAGAAAACCGCGTTGACATTTTTTCCAAATGCTTTGCAATATCTCCTTAACGAAAAGAGCTAGAAGGCTGAAAATGCAGATTTAGACTTGTAGGCATTGTGTGAACAAGAAAACGTTGAAAAATCGGCCCCAGCTCATTCCGCCTTAGAGAAAACCGCGTTGACATTTTTTCCAAATGCTTTGCAATATCTCCTTAACGAAAAGAGCTAGAAGGCTGAAAATGCAGATTTAGACTTGTAGGCATTGTGTGAACAAGATAGCGTTGAAAAATCGGCTCCAGCTTATTCCGCCTTAGAGAAAACCGCGTTGACATTTTTTCCAAATGCCTTGCAATATCTCCTTAACGAAAAGAGCTAGAAGGCTGAAAATGCAGATTTAGACTTGTAGGCATTGTGTGAACAAGATAACGTTGAAAAATCGGCCCCAGCTTATTCCGCCTTAGAGAAAACCGCGTTGACATTTTATCCAAATGCTTTGCAATATCTCCTTAACGAAAAGAGCTAGAAGGCTGAAAATGCAGATTTAGACTTGTAGGCATTGTGTGAACAAGAAAACGTTGAAAAATCGGCCCCAGCTCATTCCGCCTTAGAGAAAACCGCGTTGACATTTTTTCCAAATGCTTTGCAATATCTCCTTAACGAAAAGAGCTAGAAGGCTGAAAATGCAGATTTAGACTTGAAGGCATTGTGTGAACAAGATAACGTTGAAAAATCGGCCCCAGCTTATTCCGCCTTAGAGAAAACCGCGTTGACATTTTTTCCAAATGCTTTGCAATATCTCCTTAACGAAAAGAGCTAGAAGGCTGAAAATGCAGATTTAGACTTGTAGGCATTGTGTGAACAAGAAAACGTTGAAAAATCGGCCCCAGCTCATTCCGCCTTAGAGAAAACCGCGTTGACATTTTTTCCAAATGCTTTGCAATATCTCCTTAACGAAAAGAGCTAGAAGGCTGAAAATGCAGATTTAGACTTGTAGGCATTGTGTGAACAAGATAGCGTTGAAAAATCGGCCCCAGCTCATTCCGCCTTAGAGAAAACCGCGTTGACATTTTTTCCAAATGCTTTGCAATATCTCCTTAACGGAAAGAGCTAGAAGGCTGAAAATGCAGATTTAGACTTGTAGGCGTTGTGTGAACATGATAGCGTTGAAAAATCGGCTCTAGCTTATTCCGCCTTAGAGAAAACCGCGTTGACATTTTTTCCAAATGCCTTGCAATATCTCCTTAACGAAAAGAGCTAGAAGGCTGAAAATGCAGATTTAGACTTGTAGGCATTGTGTGAACAAGATAGCGTTGAAAAATCGGCCCCAGCTTATTCCGCCTTAGAGAAAACCGCGTTGACATTTTTTCCAAATGCTTTGCAATATCTCCTTAACGAAAAGAGCTAGAAGGCTGAAAATGCAGATTTAGACTTGTAGGCATTGTGTGAACAAGAAAACGTTGAAAAATCGGCCCCAGCTCATTCCGCCTTAGAGAAAACCGCGTTGACATTTTTTCCAAATGCTTTGCAATATCTCCTTAACGAAAAGAGCTAGAAGGCTGAAAATGCAGATTTAGACTTGTAGGCATTGTGTGAACAAGATAGCGTTGAAAAATCGGCTCCAGCTTATTCCGCCTTAGAGAAAACCGCGTTGACATTTTTTCCAAATGCCTTGCAATATCTCCTTAACGAAAAGAGCTAGAAGGCTGAAAATGCAGATTTAGACTTGTAGGCATTGTGTGAACAAGATAGCGTTGAAAAATCGGCTCTAGCTTATTCCGCCTTAGAGAAAAACGCGTTGACATTTTTTCCAAATGCCTTGCAATATCTCCTTAACGAAAAGAGCTAGAAGGCTGAAAATGCAGATTTAGACTTGTAGGCGTTGTGTGAACATGATAGCGTTGAAAAATCGGCTCTAGCTTATTCCGCCTTAGAGAAAACCGCGTTGACATTTTTTCCAAATGCTTTGCAATATCTCCTTAACGAAAAGAGCTAGAAGGCTGAAAATGCAGATTTAGACTTGTAGGCATTGTGTGAACAAGATAGCGTTGACAAATCGGCCCCAGCTCATTCCGCCTTAGAGAAAACCGCGTTGACATTTTTTCCAAATGCTTTGCAATATCTCCTTAACGGAAAGAGCTAGAAGGCTGAAAATGCAGATTTAGACTTGTAGGCGTTGTGTGAACATGATATCGTTGAAAAATCGGCTCTAGCTTATTCCGCCTTAGAGAAAACCGCGTTGACATTTTTTCCAAATGCCTTGCAATATCTCCTTAACGAAAAGAGCTAGAAGGCTGAAAATGCAGATTTAGACTTGTAGGCATTGTGTGAACAAGATAGCGTTGAAAAATCGGCTCCAGCTTATTCCACCTTAGAGAAAACCGCGTTGACATTTTTTCCAAATGCCTTGCAATATCTCCTTAACGAAAAGAGCTAGAAGGCTGAAAATGCAGATTTAGACTTGTAGGCATTGTGTGAACAAGATAGCGTTGAAAAATCGGCTCCAGCTTATTCCACCTTAGAGAAAACCGCGTTGACATTTTTTCCAAATGCCTTGCAATATCTCCTTAACGAAAAGAGCTAGAAGGCTGAAAATGCAGATTTAGACTTGTAGGCATTGTGTGAACAAGATAGCGTTGAAAAATCGGCTCTAGCTTATTCCGCCTTAGAGAAAAACGCGTTGACATTTTTTCCAAATGCCTTGCAATATCTCCTTAACGAAAAGAGCTAGAAGGCTGAAAATGCAGATTTAGACTTGTAGGCGTTGTGTGAACATGATAGCGTTGAAAAATCGGCTCTAGCTTATTCCGCCTTAGAGAAAACCGCGTTGACATTTTTTCCAAATGCCTTGCAATATCTCCTTAACGAAAAGAGCTAGAAGGCTGAAAATGCAGATTTAGACTTGTAGGCATTGTGTGAACAAGATAGCGTTGAAAAATCGGCCCCAGCTCATTCCGCCTTAGAGAAAACCGCGTTGACATTTTATCCAAATGCTTTGCAATATCTCCTTAACGAAAAGAGCTAGAAGGCTGAAAATGCAGATTTAGACTTGTAGGCATTGTGTGAACAAGAAAACGTTGAAAAATCGGCTCCAGCTCATTCCGCCTTAGAGAAAACCGCGTTTAAATTTTTTCCAAATGCTTTGCAATATCTCCTTAACGAAAAGAGCTAGAAGGCTGAAAATGCAGCTTTAGACTTGTAGGCATTGTGTGAACAAGATAGCGTTGAAAAATCGGCCCCAGCTCATTCCGCCTTAGAGAAAACCGCGTTGACATTTTTTCCAAATGCTTTGCAATATCTCCTTAACGAAAAGAGCTAGAAGGCTGAAAATGCAGATTTAGACTTGTAGGCATTGTGTGAACAAGATAGCGTTGAAAAATCGGCCCCAGCTCATTCCGCCTTAGAGAAAACCGCGTTGACATTTTTTCCAAATGCTTTGCAATATCTCCTTAACGAAAAGAGCTAGAAGGCTGAAAATGCAGATTTAGACTTGTAGGCATTGTGTGAACAAGATAGCGTTGAAAAATCGGCTCCAGCTTATTCCGCCTTAGAGAAAACCGCGTTGACATTTTTTCCAAATGCCTTGCAATATCTCCTTAACGAAAAGAGCTAGAAGGCTGAAAATGCAGATTTAGACTTGTAGGCATTGTGTGAACAAGATAACGTTGAAAAATCGGCCCCAGCTTATTCCGCCTTAGAGAAAACCGCGTTGACATTTTATCCAAATGCTTTGCAATATCTCCTTAACGAAAAGAGCTAGAAGGCTGAAAATGCAGATTTAGACTTGTAGGCATTGTGTGAACAAGAAAACGTTGAAAAATCGGCCCCAGCTCATTCCGCCTTAGAGAAAACCGCGTTGACATTTTTTCCAAATGCTTTGCAATATCTCCTTAACGAAAAGAGCTAGAAGGCTGAAAATGCAGATTTAGACTTGAAGGCATTGTGTGAACAAGATAACGTTGAAAAATCGGCCCCAGCTTATTCCGCCTTAGAGAAAACCGCGTTGACATTTTTTCCAAATGCTTTGCAATATCTCCTTAACGAAAAGAGCTAGAAGGCTGAAAATGCAGATTTAGACTTGTAGGCATTGTGTGAACAAGAAAACGTTGAAAAATCGGCCCCAGCTCATTCCGCCTTAGAGAAAACCGCGTTGACATTTTTTCCAAATGCTTTGCAATATCTCCTTAACGAAAAGAGCTAGAAGGCTGAAAATGCAGATTTAGACTTGTAGGCATTGTGTGAACAAGATAGCGTTGAAAAATCGGCCCCAGCTCATTCCGCCTTAGAGAAAACCGCGTTGACATTTTTTCCAAATGCTTTGCAATATCTCCTTAACGGAAAGAGCTAGAAGGCTGAAAATGCAGATTTAGACTTGTAGGCGTTGTGTGAACATGATAGCGTTGAAAAATCGGCTCTAGCTTATTCCGCCTTAGAGAAAACCGCGTTGACATTTTTTCCAAATGCCTTGCAATATCTCCTTAACGAAAAGAGCTAGAAGGCTGAAAATGCAGATTTAGACTTGTAGGCATTGTGTGAACAAGATAGCGTTGAAAAATCGGCCCCAGCTTATTCCGCCTTAGAGAAAACCGCGTTGACATTTTTTCCAAATGCTTTGCAATATCTCCTTAACGAAAAGAGCTAGAAGGCTGAAAATGCAGATTTAGACTTGTAGGCATTGTGTGAACAAGAAAACGTTGAAAAATCGGCCCCAGCTCATTCCGCCTTAGAGAAAACCGCGTTGACATTTTTTCCAAATGCTTTGCAATATCTCCTTAACGAAAAGAGCTAGAAGGCTGAAAATGCAGATTTAGACTTGTAGGCATTGTGTGAACAAGATAGCGTTGAAAAATCGGCTCCAGCTTATTCCGCCTTAGAGAAAACCGCGTTGACATTTTTTCCAAATGCCTTGCAATATCTCCTTAACGAAAAGAGCTAGAAGGCTGAAAATGCAGATTTAGACTTGTAGGCATTGTGTGAACAAGATAGCGTTGAAAAATCGGCTCTAGCTTATTCCGCCTTAGAGAAAAACGCGTTGACATTTTTTCCAAATGCCTTGCAATATCTCCTTAACGAAAAGAGCTAGAAGGCTGAAAATGCAGATTTAGACTTGTAGGCGTTGTGTGAACATGATAGCGTTGAAAAATCGGCTCTAGCTTATTCCGCCTTAGAGAAAACCGCGTTGACATTTTTTCCAAATGCTTTGCAATATCTCCTTAACGAAAAGAGCTAGAAGGCTGAAAATGCAGATTTAGACTTGTAGGCATTGTGTGAACAAGATAGCGTTGACAAATCGGCCCCAGCTCATTCCGCCTTAGAGAAAACCGCGTTGACATTTTTTCCAAATGCTTTGCAATATCTCCTTAACGGAAAGAGCTAGAAGGCTGAAAATGCAGATTTAGACTTGTAGGCGTTGTGTGAACATGATATCGTTGAAAAATCGGCTCTAGCTTATTCCGCCTTAGAGAAAACCGCGTTGACATTTTTTCCAAATGCCTTGCAATATCTCCTTAACGAAAAGAGCTAGAAGGCTGAAAATGCAGATTTAGACTTGTAGGCATTGTGTGAACAAGATAGCGTTGAAAAATCGGCTCCAGCTTATTCCACCTTAGAGAAAACCGCGTTGACATTTTTTCCAAATGCCTTGCAATATCTCCTTAACGAAAAGAGCTAGAAGGCTGAAAATGCAGATTTAGACTTGTAGGCATTGTGTGAACAAGATAGCGTTGAAAAATCGGCTCCAGCTTATTCCACCTTAGAGAAAACCGCGTTGACATTTTTTCCAAATGCCTTGCAATATCTCCTTAACGAAAAGAGCTAGAAGGCTGAAAATGCAGATTTAGACTTGTAGGCATTGTGTGAACAAGATAGCGTTGAAAAATCGGCTCTAGCTTATTCCGCCTTAGAGAAAAACGCGTTGACATTTTTTCCAAATGCCTTGCAATATCTCCTTAACGAAAAGAGCTAGAAGGCTGAAAATGCAGATTTAGACTTGTAGGCGTTGTGTGAACATGATAGCGTTGAAAAATCGGCTCTAGCTTATTCCGCCTTAGAGAAAACCGCGTTGACATTTTTTCCAAATGCCTTGCAATATCTCCTTAACGAAAAGAGCTAGAAGGCTGAAAATGCAGATTTAGACTTGTAGGCATTGTGTGAACAAGATAGCGTTGAAAAATCGGCCCCAGCTCATTCCGCCTTAGAGAAAACCGCGTTGACATTTTATCCAAATGCTTTGCAATATCTCCTTAACGAAAAGAGCTAGAAGGCTGAAAATGCAGATTTAGACTTGTAGGCATTGTGTGAACAAGAAAACGTTGAAAAATCGGCTCCAGCTCATTCCGCCTTAGAGAAAACCGCGTTTAAATTTTTTCCAAATGCTTTGCAATATCTCCTTAACGAAAAGAGCTAGAAGGCTGAAAATGCAGCTTTAGACTTGTAGGCATTGTGTGAACAAGATAGCGTTGAAAAATCGGCCCCAGCTCATTCCGCCTTAGAGAAAACCGCGTTGACATTTTTTCCAAATGCTTTGCAATATCTCCTTAACGAAAAGAGCTAGAAGGCTGAAAATGCAGATTTAGACTTGTAGGCATTGTGTGAACAAGATAGCGTTGAAAAATCGGCCCCAGCTCATTCCGCCTTAGAGAAAACCGCGTTGACATTTTTTCCAAATGCTTTGCAATATCTCCTTAACGAAAAGAGCTAGAAGGCTGAAAATGCAGATTTAGACTTGTAGGCATTGTGTGAACAAGATAGCGTTGAAAAATCGGCCCCAGCTCATTCCGCCTTAGAGAAAACCGCGTTGACATTTTTTCCAAATGCTTTGCAATATCTCCTTAACGAAAAGAGCTAGAAGGCTGAAAATGCAGATTTAGACTTGAAGGCATTGTGTGAACAAGATAACGTTGAAAAATCGGCCCCAGCTTATTCCGCCTTAGAGAAAACCGCGTTGACATTTTTTCCAAATGCTTTGCAATATCTCCTTAACGAAAAGAGCTAGAAGGCTGAAAATGCAGATTTAGACTTGTAGGCATTGTGTGAACAAGAAAACGTTGAAAAATCGGCCCCAGCTCATTCCGCCTTAGAGAAAACCGCGTTGACATTTTTTCCAAATGCCTTGCAATATCTCCTTAACGAAAAGAGCTAGAAGGCTGAAAATGCAGATTTAGACTTGTAGGCATTGTGTGAACAAGATAGCGTTGAAAAATCGGCTCTAGCTTATTCCGCCTTAGAGAAAAACGCGTTGACATTTTTTCCAAATGCCTTGCAATATCTCCTTAACGAAAAGAGCTAGAAGGCTGAAAATGCAGATTTAGACTTGTAGGCGTTGTGTGAACATGATAGCGTTGAAAAATCGGCTCTAGCTTATTCCGCCTTAGAGAAAACCGCGTTGACATTTTTTCCAAATGCTTTGCAATATCTCCTTAACGAAAAGAGCTAGAAGGCTGAAAATGCAGATTTAGACTTGTAGGCATTGTGTGAACAAGATAGCGTTGACAAATCGGCCCCAGCTCATTCCGCCTTAGAGAAAACCGCGTTGACATTTTTTCCAAATGCTTTGCAATATCTCCTTAACGGAAAGAGCTAGAAGGCTGAAAATGCAGATTTAGACTTGTAGGCGTTGTGTGAACATGATAGCGTTGAAAAATCGGCTCTAGCTTATTCCGCCTTAGAGAAAACCGCGTTGACATTTTTTCCAAATGCCTTGCAATATCTCCTTAACGAAAAGAGCTAGAAGGCTGAAAATGCAGATTTAGACTTGTAGGCATTGTGTGAACAAGATAGCGTTGAAAAATCGGCTCCAGCTTATTCCACCTTAGAGAAAACCGCGTTGACATTTTTTCCAAATGCCTTGCAATATCTCCTTAACGAAAAGAGCTAGAAGGCTGAAAATGCAGATTTAGACTTGTAGGCATTGTGTGAACAAGATAGCGTTGAAAAATCGGCTCCAGCTTATTCCACCTTAGAGAAAACCGCGTTGACATTTTTTCCAAATGCCTTGCAATATCTCCTTAACAAAAAGAGCTAGAAGGCTGAAAATGCAGATTTAGACTTGTAGGCATTGTGTGAACAAGATAGCGTTGAAAAATCGGCTCTAGCTTATTCCGCCTTAGAGAAAAACGCGTTGACATTTTTTCCAAATGCCTTGCAATATCTCCTTAACGAAAAGAGCTAGAAGGCTGAAAATGCAGATTTAGACTTGTAGGCGTTGTGTGAACATGATAGCGTTGAAAAATCGGCTCTAGCTTATTCCGCCTTAGAGAAAACCGCGTTGACATTTTTTCCAAATGCCTTGCAATATCTCCTTAACGAAAAGAGCTAGAAGGCTGAAAATGCAGATTTAGACTTGTAGGCATTGTGTGAACAAGATAGCGTTGAAAAATCGGCCCCAGCTCATTCCGCCTTAGAGAAAACCGCGTTGACATTTTATCCAAATGCTTTGCAATATCTCCTTAACGAAAAGAGCTAGAAGGCTGAAAATGCAGATTTAGACTTGTAGGCATTGTGTGAACAAGAAAACGTTGAAAAATCGGCTCCAGCTCATTCCGCCTTAGAGAAAACCGCGTTGACATTTTTTCCAAATGCTTTGCAATATCTCCTTAACGAAAAGAGCTAGAAGGCTGAAAATGCAGCTTTAGACTTGTAGGCATTGTGTGAACAAGATAGCGTTGAAAAATCGGCCCCAGCTCATTCCGCCTTAGAGAAAACCGCGTTGACATTTTTTCCAAATGCTTTGCAATATCTCCTTAACGAAAAGAGCTAGAAGGCTGAAAATGCAGATTTAGACTTGTAGGCATTGTGTGAACAAGATAGCGTTGAAAAATCGGCCCCAGCTCATTCCGCCTTAGAGAAAACCGCGTTGACATTTTTTCCAAATGCTTTGCAATATCTCCTTAACGAAAAGAGCTAGAAGGCTGAAAATGCAGATTTAGACTTGTAGGCATTGTGTGAACAAGATAGCGTTGAAAAATCGGCCCCAGCTCATTCCGCCTTAGAGAAAACCGCGTTGACATTTTTTCCAAATGCTTTGCAATATCTCCTTAACGAAAAGAGCTAGAAGGCTGAAAATGCAGATTTAGACTTGAAGGCATTGTGTGAACAAGATAACGTTGAAAAATCGGCCCCAGCTTATTCCGCCTTAGAGAAAACCGCGTTGACATTTTTTCCAAATGCTTTGCAATATCTCCTTAACGAAAAGAGCTAGAAGGCTGAAAATGCAGATTTAGACTTGTAGGCATTGTGTGAACAAGAAAACGTTGAAAAATCGGCCCCAGCTCATTCCGCCTTAGAGAAAACCGCGTTGACATTTTTTCCAAATGCTTTGCAATATCTCCTTAACGAAAAGAGCTAGAAGGCTGAAAATGCAGATTTAGACTTGTAGGCATTGTGTGAACAAGATAGCGTTGAAAAATCGGCCCCAGCTCATTCCGCCATAGAAAAAACCGCGTTGACATTTTTTCCAAATGCTTTGCAATATCTCCTTAACGAAAAGAGCTAGAAGGCTGAAAATGCAGATTTAGACTTGTAGGCATTGTGTGAACAAGAAAACGTTGAAAAATCGGCCCCAGCTCATTCCGCCTTAGAGAAAACCGCGTTGACATTTTTTCCAAATGCTTTGCAATATCTCCTTAACGAAAAGAGCTAGAAGGCTGAAAATGCAGATTTAGACTTGTAGGCATTGTGTGAACAAGATAGCGTTGAAAAATCGGCTCCAGCTTATTCCGCCTTAGAGAAAACCGCGTTGACATTTTTTCCAAATGCCTTGCAATATCTCCTTAACGAAAAGAGCTAGAAGGCTGAAAATGCAGATTTAGACTTGTAGGCATTGTGTGAACAAGATAACGTTGAAAAATCGGCCCCAGCTTATTCCGCCTTAGAGAAAACCGCGTTGACATTTTTTCCAAATGCTTTGCAATATCTCCTTAACGAAAAGAGCTAGAAGGCTGAAAATGCAGATTTAGACTTGTAGGCATTGTGTGAACAAGAAAACGTTGAAAAATCGGCCCCAGCTCATTCCGCCTTAGAGAAAACCGCGTTGACATTTTTTCCAAATGCTTTGCAATATCTCCTTAACGAAAAGAGCTAGAAGGCTGAAAATGCAGATTTAGACTTGAAGGCATTGTGTGAACAAGATAACGTTGAAAAATCGGCCCCAGCTTATTCCGCCTTAGAGAAAACCGCGTTGACATTTTTTCCAAATGCTTTGCAATATCTCCTTAACGAAAAGAGCTAGAAGGCTGAAAATGCAGATTTAGACTTGTAGGCATTGTGTGAACAAGAAAACGTTGAAAAATCGGCCCCAGCTCATTCCGCCTTAGAGAAAACCGCGTTGACATTTTTTCCAAATGCTTTGCAATATCTCCTTAACGAAAAGAGCTAGAAGGCTGAAAATGCAGATTTAGACTTGTAGGCATTGTGTGAACAAGATAGCGTTGAAAAATCGGCCCCAGCTCATTCCGCCTTAGAGAAAACCGCGTTGACATTTTTTCCAAATGCTTTGCAATATCTCCTTAACGGAAAGAGCTAGAAGGCTGAAAATGCAGATTTAGACTTGTAGGCGTTGTGTGAACATGATAGCGTTGAAAAATCGGCTCTAGCTTATTCCGCCTTAGAGAAAACCGCGTTGACATTTTTTCCAAATGCCTTGCAATATCTCCTTAACGAAAAGAGCTAGAAGGCTGAAAATGCAGATTTAGACTTGTAGGCATTGTGTGAACAAGATAGCGTTGAAAAATCGGCTCCAGCTTATTCCACCTTAGAGAAAACCGCGTTGACATTTTTTCCAAATGCCTTGCAATATCTCCTTAACGAAAAGAGCTAGAAGGCTGAAAATGCAGATTTAGACTTGTAGGCATTGTGTGAACAAGATAGCGTTGAAAAATCGGCTCCAGCTTATTCCACCTTAGAGAAAACCGCGTTGACATTTTTTCCAAATGCCTTGCAATATCTCCTTAACGAAAAGAGCTAGAAGGCTGAAAATGCAGATTTAGACTTGTAGGCATTGTGTGAACAAGATAGCGTTGAAAAATCGGCTCTAGCTTATTCCGCCTTAGAGAAAAACGCGTTGACATTTTTTCCAAATGCCTTGCAATATCTCCTTAACGAAAAGAGCTAGAAGGCTGAAAATGCAGATTTAGACTTGTAGGCGTTGTGTGAACATGATAGCGTTGAAAAATCGGCTCTAGCTTATTCCGCCTTAGAGAAAACCGCGTTGACATTTTTTCCAAATGCCTTGCAATATCTCCTTAACGAAAAGAGCTAGAAGGCTGAAAATGCAGATTTAGACTTGTAGGCATTGTGTGAACAAGATAGCGTTGAAAAATCGGCCCCAGCTCATTCCGCCTTAGAGAAAACCGCGTTGACATTTTATCCAAATGCTTTGCAATATCTCCTTAACGAAAAGAGCTAGAAGGCTGAAAATGCAGATTTAGACTTGTAGGCATTGTGTGAACAAGAAAACGTTGAAAAATCGGCTCCAGCTCATTCCGCCTTAGAGAAAACCGCGTTGACATTTTTTCCAAATGCTTTGCAATATCTCCTTAACGAAAAGAGCTAGAAGGCTGAAAATGCAGCTTTAGACTTGTAGGCATTGTGTGAACAAGATAGCGTTGAAAAATCGGCCCCAGCTCATTCCGCCTTAGAGAAAACCGCGTTGACATTTTTTCCAAATGCTTTGCAATATCTCCTTAACGAAAAGAGCTAGAAGGCTGAAAATGCAGATTTAGACTTGTAGGCATTGTGTGAACAAGATAGCGTTGAAAAATCGGCCCCAGCTCATTCCGCCTTAGAGAAAACCGCGTTGACATTTTTTCCAAATGCTTTGCAATATCTCCTTAACGAAAAGAGCTAGAAGGCTGAAAATGCAGATTTAGACTTGTAGGCATTGTGTGAACAAGATAGCGTTGAAAAATCGGCCCCAGCTCATTCCGCCTTAGAGAAAACCGCGTTGACATTTTTTCCAAATGCTTTGCAATATCTCCTTAACGAAAAGAGCTAGAAGGCTGAAAATGCAGATTTAGACTTGAAGGCATTGTGTGAACAAGATAACGTTGAAAAATCGGCCCCAGCTTATTCCGCCTTAGAGAAAACCGCGTTGACATTTTTTCCAAATGCTTTGCAATATCTCCTTAACGAAAAGAGCTAGAAGGCTGAAAATGCAGATTTAGACTTGTAGGCATTGTGTGAACAAGAAAACGTTGAAAAATCGGCCCCAGCTCATTCCGCCTTAGAGAAAACCGCGTTGACATTTTTTCCAAATGCCTTGCAATATCTCCTTAACGAAAAGAGCTAGAAGGCTGAAAATGCAGATTTAGACTTGTAGGCATTGTGTGAACAAGATAGCGTTGAAAAATCGGCTCTAGCTTATTCCGCCTTAGAGAAAAACGCGTTGACATTTTTTCCAAATGCCTTGCAATATCTCCTTAACGAAAAGAGCTAGAAGGCTGAAAATGCAGATTTAGACTTGTAGGCGTTGTGTGAACATGATAGCGTTGAAAAATCGGCTCTAGCTTATTCCGCCTTAGAGAAAACCGCGTTGACATTTTTTCCAAATGCTTTGCAATATCTCCTTAACGAAAAGAGCTAGAAGGCTGAAAATGCAGATTTAGACTTGTAGGCATTGTGTGAACAAGATAGCGTTGACAAATCGGCCCCAGCTCATTCCGCCTTAGAGAAAACCGCGTTGACATTTTTTCCAAATGCTTTGCAATATCTCCTTAACGGAAAGAGCTAGAAGGCTGAAAATGCAGATTTAGACTTGTAGGCGTTGTGTGAACATGATAGCGTTGAAAAATCGGCTCTAGCTTATTCCGCCTTAGAGAAAACCGCGTTGACATTTTTTCCAAATGCCTTGCAATATCTCCTTAACGAAAAGAGCTAGAAGGCTGAAAATGCAGATTTAGACTTGTAGGCATTGTGTGAACAAGATAGCGTTGAAAAATCGGCTCCAGCTTATTCCACCTTAGAGAAAACCGCGTTGACATTTTTTCCAAATGCCTTGCAATATCTCCTTAACGAAAAGAGCTAGAAGGCTGAAAATGCAGATTTAGACTTGTAGG
This sequence comes from Crinia signifera, assembly GCF_055691185.1. Lineage (NCBI taxonomy): Eukaryota > Metazoa > Chordata > Amphibia > Anura > Myobatrachidae > Crinia > Crinia signifera. Next base: position 65,909,062 of record NC_139222.1, read on the forward strand.
CATTGTGTGAACAAGATAGCGTTGAAAAATCGGCTCCAGCTTATTCCACCTTAGAGAAAACCGCGTTGACATTTTTTCCAAATGCCTTGCAATATCTCCTTAACAAAAAGAGCTAGAAGGCTGAAAATGCAGATTTAGACTTGTAGGCATTGTGTGAACAAGATAGCGTTGAAAAATCGGCTCTAGCTTATTCCGCCTTAGAGAAAAACGCGTTGACATTTTTTCCAAATGCCTTGCAATATCTCCTTAACGAAAAGAGCTAGAAGGCTGAAAATGCAGATTTAGACTTGTAGGCGTTGTGTGAACATGATAGCGTTGAAAAATCGGCTCTAGCTTATTCCGCCTTAGAGAAAACCGCGTTGACATTTTTTCCAAATGCCTTGCAATATCTCCTTAACGAAAAGAGCTAGAAGGCTGAAAATGCAGATTTAGACTTGTAGGCATTGTGTGAACAAGAAAACGTTGAAAAATCGGCTCCAGCTCATTCCGCCTTAGAGAAAACCGCGTTGACATTTTTTCCAAATGCTTTGCAATATCTCCTTAACGAAAAGAGCTAGAAGGCTGAAAATGCAGCTTTAGACTTGTAGGCATTGTGTGAACAAGATAGCGTTGAAAAATCGGCCCCAGCTCATTCCGCCTTAGAGAAAACCGCGTTGACATTTTTTCCAAATGCTTTGCAATATCTCCTTAACGAAAAGAGCTAGAAGGCTGAAAATGCAGATTTAGACTTGTAGGCATTGTGTGAACAAGATAGCGTTGAAAAATCGGCCCCAGCTCATTCCGCCTTAGAGAAAACCGCGTTGACATTTTTTCCAAATGCTTTGCAATATCTCCTTAACGAAAAGAGCTAGAAGGCTGAAAATGCAGATTTAGACTTGTAGGCATTGTGTGAACAAGATAGCGTTGAAAAATCGGCCCCAGCTCATTCCGCCTTAGAGAAAACCGCGTTGACATTTTTTCCAAATGCTTTGCAATATCTCCTTAACGAAAAGAGCTAGAAGGCTGAAAATGCAGATTTAGACTTGAAGGCATTGTGTGAACAAGATAACGTTGAAAAATCGGCCCCAGCTTATTCCGCCTTAGAGAAAACCGCGTTGACATTTTTTCCAAATGCTTTGCAATATCTCCTTAACGAAAAGAGCTAGAAGGCTGAAAATGCAGATTTAGACTTGTAGGCATTGTGTGAACAAGAAAACGTTGAAAAATCGGCCCCAGCTCATTCCGCCTTAGAGAAAACCGCGTTGACATTTTTTCCAAATGCTTTGCAATATCTCCTTAACGAAAAGAGCTAGAAGGCTGAAAATGCAGATTTAGACTTGTAGGCATTGTGTGAACAAGATAGCGTTGAAAAATCGGCCCCAGCTCATTCCGCCATAGAAAAAACCGCGTTGACATTTTTTCCAAATGCTTTGCAATATCTCCTTAACGAAAAGAGCTAGAAGGCTGAAAATGCAGATTTAGACTTGTAGGCATTGTGTGAACAAGAAAACGTTGAAAAATCGGCCCCAGCTCATTCCGCCTTAGAGAAAACCGCGTTGACATTTTTTCCAAATGCTTTGCAATATCTCCTTAACGAAAAGAGCTAGAAGGCTGAAAATGCAGATTTAGACTTGTAGGCATTGTGTGAACAAGATAGCGTTGAAAAATCGGCTCCAGCTTATTCCGCCTTAGAGAAAACCGCGTTGACATTTTTTCCAAATGCCTTGCAATATCTCCTTAACGAAAAGAGCTAGAAGGCTGAAAATGCAGATTTAGACTTGTAGGCATTGTGTGAACAAGATAGCGTTGAAAAATCGGCCCCAGCTCATTCCGCCTTAGAGAAAACCGCGTTGACATTTTTTCCAAATGCTTTGCAATATCTCCTTAACGAAAAGAGCTAGAAGGCTGAAAATGCAGATTTAGACTTGTAGGCATTGTGTGAACAAGATAGCGTTGAAAAATCGGCTCCAGCTTATTCCGCCTTAGAGAAAACCGCGTTGACATTTTTTCCAAATGCCTTGCAATATCTCCTTAACGAAAAGAGCTAGAAGGCTGAAAATGCAGATTTAGACTTGTAGGCATTGTGTGAACAAGATAGCGTTGAAAAATCGGCCCCAGCTCATTCCGCCTTAGAGAAAACCGCGTTGACATTTTTTCCAAATGCTTTGCAATATCTCCTTAACGAAAAGAGCTAGAAGGCTGAAAATGCAGATTTAGACTTGAAGGCATTGTGTGAACAAGATAACGTTGAAAAATCGGCCCCAGCTTATTCCGCCTTAGAGAAAACCGCGTTGACATTTTTTCCAAATGCTTTGCAATATCTCCTTAACGAAAAGAGCTAGAAGGCTGAAAATGCAGATTTAGACTTGTAGGCATTGTGTGAACAAGAAAACGTTGAAAAATCGGCCCCAGCTCATTCCGCCTTAGAGAAAACCGCGTTGACATTTTTTCCAAATGCCTTGCAATATCTCCTTAACGAAAAGAGCTAGAAGGCTGAAAATGCAGATTTAGACTTGTAGGCATTGTGTGAACAAGATAGCGTTGAAAAATCGGCTCTAGCTTATTCCGCCTTAGAGAAAAACGCGTTGACATTTTTTCCAAATGCCTTGCAATATCTCCTTAACGAAAAGAGCTAGAAGGCTGAAAATGCAGATTTAGACTTGTAGGCGTTGTGTGAACATGATAGCGTTGAAAAATCGGCTCTAGCTTATTCCGCCTTAGAGAAAACCGCGTTGACATTTTTTCCAAATGCTTTGCAATATCTCCTTAACGAAAAGAGCTAGAAGGCTGAAAATGCAGATTTAGACTTGTAGGCATTGTGTGAACAAGATAGCGTTGACAAATCGGCCCCAGCTCATTCCGCCTTAGAGAAAACCGCGTTGACATTTTTTCCAAATGCTTTGCAATATCTCCTTAACGGAAAGAGCTAGAAGGCTGAAAATGCAGATTTAGACTTGTAGGCGTTGTGTGAACATGATAGCGTTGAAAAATCGGCTCTAGCTTATTCCGCCTTAGAGAAAACCGCGTTGACATTTTTTCCAAATGCCTTGCAATATCTCCTTAACGAAAAGAGCTAGAAGGCTGAAAATGCAGATTTAGACTTGTAGGCATTGTGTGAACAAGATAGCGTTGAAAAATCGGCTCCAGCTTATTCCACCTTAGAGAAAACCGCGTTGACATTTTTTCCAAATGCCTTGCAATATCTCCTTAACGAAAAGAGCTAGAAGGCTGAAAATGCAGATTTAGACTTGTAGGCATTGTGTGAACAAGATAGCGTTGAAAAATCGGCTCCAGCTTATTCCACCTTAGAGAAAACCGCGTTGACATTTTTTCCAAATGCCTTGCAATATCTCCTTAACAAAAAGAGCTAGAAGGCTGAAAATGCAGATTTAGACTTGTAGGCATTGTGTGAACAAGATAGCGTTGAAAAATCGGCTCTAGCTTATTCCGCCTTAGAGAAAAACGCGTTGACATTTTTTCCAAATGCCTTGCAATATCTCCTTAACGAAAAGAGCTAGAAGGCTGAAAATGCAGATTTAGACTTGTAGGCGTTGTGTGAACATGATAGCGTTGAAAAATCGGCTCTAGCTTATTCCGCCTTAGAGAAAACCGCGTTGACATTTTTTCCAAATGCCTTGCAATATCTCCTTAACGAAAAGAGCTAGAAGGCTGAAAATGCAGATTTAGACTTGTAGGCATTGTGTGAACAAGATAGCGTTGAAAAATCGGCCCCAGCTCATTCCGCCTTAGAGAAAACCGCGTTGACATTTTATCCAAATGCTTTGCAATATCTCCTTAACGAAAAGAGCTAGAAGGCTGAAAATGCAGATTTAGACTTGTAGGCATTGTGTGAACAAGAAAACGTTGAAAAATCGGCTCCAGCTCATTCCGCCTTAGAGAAAACCGCGTTGACATTTTTTCCAAATGCTTTGCAATATCTCCTTAACGAAAAGAGCTAGAAGGCTGAAAATGCAGCTTTAGACTTGTAGGCATTGTGTGAACAAGATAGCGTTGAAAAATCGGCCCCAGCTCATTCCGCCTTAGAGAAAACCGCGTTGACATTTTTTCCAAATGCTTTGCAATATCTCCTTAACGAAAAGAGCTAGAAGGCTGAAAATGCAGATTTAGACTTGTAGGCATTGTGTGAACAAGATAGCGTTGAAAAATCGGCCCCAGCTCATTCCGCCTTAGAGAAAACCGCGTTGACATTTTTTCCAAATGCTTTGCAATATCTCCTTAACGAAAAGAGCTAGAAGGCTGAAAATGCAGATTTAGACTTGTAGGCATTGTGTGAACAAGATAGCGTTGAAAAATCGGCCCCAGCTCATTCCGCCTTAGAGAAAACCGCGTTGACATTTTTTCCAAATGCTTTGCAATATCTCCTTAACGAAAAGAGCTAGAAGGCTGAAAATGCAGATTTAGACTTGAAGGCATTGTGTGAACAAGATAACGTTGAAAAATCGGCCCCAGCTTATTCCGCCTTAGAGAAAACCGCGTTGACATTTTTTCCAAATGCTTTGCAATATCTCCTTAACGAAAAGAGCTAGAAGGCTGAAAATGCAGATTTAGACTTGTAGGCATTGTGTGAACAAGAAAACGTTGAAAAATCGGCCCCAGCTCATTCCGCCTTAGAGAAAACCGCGTTGACATTTTTTCCAAATGCTTTGCAATATCTCCTTAACGAAAAGAGCTAGAAGGCTGAAAATGCAGATTTAGACTTGTAGGCATTGTGTGAACAAGATAGCGTTGAAAAATCGGCCCCAGCTCATTCCGCCATAGAAAAAACCGCGTTGACATTTTTTCCAAATGCTTTGCAATATCTCCTTAACGAAAAGAGCTAGAAGGCTGAAAATGCAGATTTAGACTTGTAGGCATTGTGTGAACAAGAAAACGTTGAAAAATCGGCCCCAGCTCATTCCGCCTTAGAGAAAACCGCGTTGACATTTTTTCCAAATGCTTTGCAATATCTCCTTAACGAAAAGAGCTAGAAGGCTGAAAATGCAGATTTAGACTTGTAGGCATTGTGTGAACAAGATAGCGTTGAAAAATCGGCTCCAGCTTATTCCGCCTTAGAGAAAACCGCGTTGACATTTTTTCCAAATGCCTTGCAATATCTCCTTAACGAAAAGAGCTAGAAGGCTGAAAATGCAGATTTAGACTTGTAGGCATTGTGTGAACAAGATAACGTTGAAAAATCGGCCCCAGCTTATTCCGCCTTAGAGAAAACCGCGTTGACATTTTTTCCAAATGCTTTGCAATATCTCCTTAACGAAAAGAGCTAGAAGGCTGAAAATGCAGATTTAGACTTGTAGGCATTGTGTGAACAAGAAAACGTTGAAAAATCGGCCCCAGCTCATTCCGCCTTAGAGAAAACCGCGTTGACATTTTTTCCAAATGCTTTGCAATATCTCCTTAACGAAAAGAGCTAGAAGGCTGAAAATGCAGATTTAGACTTGAAGGCATTGTGTGAACAAGATAACGTTGAAAAATCGGCCCCAGCTTATTCCGCCTTAGAGAAAACCGCGTTGACATTTTTTCCAAATGCTTTGCAATATCTCCTTAACGAAAAGAGCTAGAAGGCTGAAAATGCAGATTTAGACTTGTAGGCATTGTGTGAACAAGAAAACGTTGAAAAATCGGCCCCAGCTCATTCCGCCTTAGAGAAAACCGCGTTGACATTTTTTCCAAATGCTTTGCAATATCTCCTTAACGAAAAGAGCTAGAAGGCTGAAAATGCAGATTTAGACTTGTAGGCATTGTGTGAACAAGATAGCGTTGAAAAATCGGCCCCAGCTCATTCCGCCTTAGAGAAAACCGCGTTGACATTTTTTCCAAATGCTTTGCAATATCTCCTTAACGGAAAGAGCTAGAAGGCTGAAAATGCAGATTTAGACTTGTAGGCGTTGTGTGAACATGATAGCGTTGAAAAATCGGCTCTAGCTTATTCCGCCTTAGAGAAAACCGCGTTGACATTTTTTCCAAATGCCTTGCAATATCTCCTTAACGAAAAGAGCTAGAAGGCTGAAAATGCAGATTTAGACTTGTAGGCATTGTGTGAACAAGATAGCGTTGAAAAATCGGCTCCAGCTTATTCCACCTTAGAGAAAACCGCGTTGACATTTTTTCCAAATGCCTTGCAATATCTCCTTAACGAAAAGAGCTAGAAGGCTGAAAATGCAGATTTAGACTTGTAGGCATTGTGTGAACAAGATAGCGTTGAAAAATCGGCTCCAGCTTATTCCACCTTAGAGAAAACCGCGTTGACATTTTTTCCAAATGCCTTGCAATATCTCCTTAACGAAAAGAGCTAGAAGGCTGAAAATGCAGATTTAGACTTGTAGGCATTGTGTGAACAAGATAGCGTTGAAAAATCGGCTCTAGCTTATTCCGCCTTAGAGAAAAACGCGTTGACATTTTTTCCAAATGCCTTGCAATATCTCCTTAACGAAAAGAGCTAGAAGGCTGAAAATGCAGATTTAGACTTGTAGGCGTTGTGTGAACATGATAGCGTTGAAAAATCGGCTCTAGCTTATTCCGCCTTAGAGAAAACCGCGTTGACATTTTTTCCAAATGCCTTGCAATATCTCCTTAACGAAAAGAGCTAGAAGGCTGAAAATGCAGATTTAGACTTGTAGGCATTGTGTGAACAAGATAGCGTTGAAAAATCGGCCCCAGCTCATTCCGCCTTAGAGAAAACCGCGTTGACATTTTATCCAAATGCTTTGCAATATCTCCTTAACGAAAAGAGCTAGAAGGCTGAAAATGCAGATTTAGACTTGTAGGCATTGTGTGAACAAGAAAACGTTGAAAAATCGGCTCCAGCTCATTCCGCCTTAGAGAAAACCGCGTTGACATTTTTTCCAAATGCTTTGCAATATCTCCTTAACGAAAAGAGCTAGAAGGCTGAAAATGCAGCTTTAGACTTGTAGGCATTGTGTGAACAAGATAGCGTTGAAAAATCGGCCCCAGCTCATTCCGCCTTAGAGAAAACCGCGTTGACATTTTTTCCAAATGCTTTGCAATATCTCCTTAACGAAAAGAGCTAGAAGGCTGAAAATGCAGATTTAGACTTGTAGGCATTGTGTGAACAAGATAGCGTTGAAAAATCGGCCCCAGCTCATTCCGCCTTAGAGAAAACCGCGTTGACATTTTTTCCAAATGCTTTGCAATATCTCCTTAACGAAAAGAGCTAGAAGGCTGAAAATGCAGATTTAGACTTGTAGGCATTGTGTGAACAAGATAGCGTTGAAAAATCGGCCCCAGCTCATTCCGCCTTAGAGAAAACCGCGTTGACATTTTTTCCAAATGCTTTGCAATATCTCCTTAACGAAAAGAGCTAGAAGGCTGAAAATGCAGATTTAGACTTGAAGGCATTGTGTGAACAAGATAACGTTGAAAAATCGGCCCCAGCTTATTCCGCCTTAGAGAAAACCGCGTTGACATTTTTTCCAAATGCTTTGCAATATCTCCTTAACGAAAAGAGCTAGAAGGCTGAAAATGCAGATTTAGACTTGTAGGCATTGTGTGAACAAGAAAACGTTGAAAAATCGGCCCCAGCTCATTCCGCCTTAGAGAAAACCGCGTTGACATTTTTTCCAAATGCCTTGCAATATCTCCTTAACGAAAAGAGCTAGAAGGCTGAAAATGCAGATTTAGACTTGTAGGCATTGTGTGAACAAGATAGCGTTGAAAAATCGGCTCTAGCTTATTCCGCCTTAGAGAAAAACGCGTTGACATTTTTTCCAAATGCCTTGCAATATCTCCTTAACGAAAAGAGCTAGAAGGCTGAAAATGCAGATTTAGACTTGTAGGCGTTGTGTGAACATGATAGCGTTGAAAAATCGGCTCTAGCTTATTCCGCCTTAGAGAAAACCGCGTTGACATTTTTTCCAAATGCTTTGCAATATCTCCTTAACGAAAAGAGCTAGAAGGCTGAAAATGCAGATTTAGACTTGTAGGCATTGTGTGAACAAGATAGCGTTGACAAATCGGCCCCAGCTCATTCCGCCTTAGAGAAAACCGCGTTGACATTTTTTCCAAATGCTTTGCAATATCTCCTTAACGGAAAGAGCTAGAAGGCTGAAAATGCAGATTTAGACTTGTAGGCGTTGTGTGAACATGATAGCGTTGAAAAATCGGCTCTAGCTTATTCCGCCTTAGAGAAAACCGCGTTGACATTTTTTCCAAATGCCTTGCAATATCTCCTTAACGAAAAGAGCTAGAAGGCTGAAAATGCAGATTTAGACTTGTAGGCATTGTGTGAACAAGATAGCGTTGAAAAATCGGCTCCAGCTTATTCCACCTTAGAGAAAACCGCGTTGACATTTTTTCCAAATGCCTTGCAATATCTCCTTAACGAAAAGAGCTAGAAGGCTGAAAATGCAGATTTAGACTTGTAGGCATTGTGTGAACAAGATAGCGTTGAAAAATCGGCTCCAGCTTATTCCACCTTAGAGAAAACCGCGTTGACATTTTTTCCAAATGCCTTGCAATATCTCCTTAACAAAAAGAGCTAGAAGGCTGAAAATGCAGATTTAGACTTGTAGGCATTGTGTGAACAAGATAGCGTTGAAAAATCGGCTCTAGCTTATTCCGCCTTAGAGAAAAACGCGTTGACATTTTTTCCAAATGCCTTGCAATATCTCCTTAACGAAAAGAGCTAGAAGGCTGAAAATGCAGATTTAGACTTGTAGGCGTTGTGTGAACATGATAGCGTTGAAAAATCGGCTCTAGCTTATTCCGCCTTAGAGAAAACCGCGTTGACATTTTTTCCAAATGCCTTGCAATATCTCCTTAACGAAAAGAGCTAGAAGGCTGAAAATGCAGATTTAGACTTGTAGGCATTGTGTGAACAAGAAAACGTTGAAAAATCGGCTCCAGCTCATTCCGCCTTAGAGAAAACCGCGTTGACATTTTTTCCAAATGCTTTGCAATATCTCCTTAACGAAAAGAGCTAGAAGGCTGAAAATGCAGCTTTAGACTTGTAGGCATTGTGTGAACAAGATAGCGTTGAAAAATCGGCCCCAGCTCATTCCGCCTTAGAGAAAACCGCGTTGACATTTTTTCCAAATGCTTTGCAATATCTCCTTAACGAAAAGAGCTAGAAGGCTGAAAATGCAGATTTAGACTTGTAGGCATTGTGTGAACAAGATAGCGTTGAAAAATCGGCCCCAGCTCATTCCGCCTTAGAGAAAACCGCGTTGACATTTTTTCCAAATGCTTTGCAATATCTCCTTAACGAAAAGAGCTAGAAGGCTGAAAATGCAGATTTAGACTTGTAGGCATTGTGTGAACAAGATAGCGTTGAAAAATCGGCCCCAGCTCATTCCGCCTTAGAGAAAACCGCGTTGACATTTTTTCCAAATGCTTTGCAATATCTCCTTAACGAAAAGAGCTAGAAGGCTGAAAATGCAGATTTAGACTTGAAGGCATTGTGTGAACAAGATAACGTTGAAAAATCGGCCCCAGCTTATTCCGCCTTAGAGAAAACCGCGTTGACATTTTTTCCAAATGCTTTGCAATATCTCCTTAACGAAAAGAGCTAGAAGGCTGAAAATGCAGATTTAGACTTGTAGGCATTGTGTGAACAAGAAAACGTTGAAAAATCGGCCCCAGCTCATTCCGCCTTAGAGAAAACCGCGTTGACATTTTTTCCAAATGCTTTGCAATATCTCCTTAACGAAAAGAGCTAGAAGGCTGAAAATGCAGATTTAGACTTGTAGGCATTGTGTGAACAAGATAGCGTTGAAAAATCGGCCCCAGCTCATTCCGCCATAGAAAAAACCGCGTTGACATTTTTTCCAAATGCTTTGCAATATCTCCTTAACGAAAAGAGCTAGAAGGCTGAAAATGCAGATTTAGACTTGTAGGCATTGTGTGAACAAGAAAACGTTGAAAAATCGGCCCCAGCTCATTCCGCCTTAGAGAAAACCGCGTTGACATTTTTTCCAAATGCTTTGCAATATCTCCTTAACGAAAAGAGCTAGAAGGCTGAAAATGCAGATTTAGACTTGTAGGCATTGTGTGAACAAGATAGCGTTGAAAAATCGGCTCCAGCTTATTCCGCCTTAGAGAAAACCGCGTTGACATTTTTTCCAAATGCCTTGCAATATCTCCTTAACGAAAAGAGCTAGAAGGCTGAAAATGCAGATTTAGACTTGTAGGCATTGTGTGAACAAGATAACGTTGAAAAATCGGCCCCAGCTTATTCCGCCTTAGAGAAAACCGCGTTGACATTTTTTCCAAATGCTTTGCAATATCTCCTTAACGAAAAGAGCTAGAAGGCTGAAAATGCAGATTTAGACTTGTAGGCATTGTGTGAACAAGAAAACGTTGAAAAATCGGCCCCAGCTCATTCCGCCTTAGAGAAAACCGCGTTGAAATTTTTTCCAAATGCTTTGCAATATCTCCTTAACGAAAAGAGCTAGAAGGCTGAAAATGCAGATTTAGACTTGAAGGCATTGTGTGAACAAGATAACGTTGAAAAATCGGCCCCAGCTTATTCCGCCTTAGAGAAAACCGCGTTGACATTTTTTCCAAATGCTTTGCAATATCTCCTTAACGAAAAGAGCTAGAAGGCTGAAAATGCAGATTTAGACTTGTAGGCATTGTGTGAACAAGAAAACGTTGAAAAATCGGCCCCAGCTCATTCCGCCTTAGAGAAAACCGCGTTGACATTTTTTCCAAATGCTTTGCAATATCTCCTTAACGAAAAGAGCTAGAAGGCTGAAAATGCAGATTTAGACTTGTAGGCATTGTGTGAACAAGATAGCGTTGAAAAATCGGCCCCAGCTCATTCCGCCATAGAAAAAACCGCGTTGACATTTTTTCCAAATGCCTTGCAATATCTCCTTAACAAAAAGAGCTAGAAGGCTGAAAATGCAGATTTAGACTTGTAGGCATTGTGTGAACAAGATAGCGTTGAAAAATCGGCTCTAGCTTATTCCGCCTTAGAGAAAAACGCGTTGACATTTTTTCCAAATGGCTTGCAATATCTCCTTAACGAAAAGAGCTAGAAGGCTGAAAATGCAGATTTAGACTTGTAGGCATTGTGTGAACAAGATAGAGTTGAAAAATCGGCTCCAGCTTATTCCACCTTAGAGAAAACCGCGTTGACATTTTTTCCAAATGCCTTGCAATATCTCCTTAACAAAAAGAGCTAGAAGGCTGAAAATGCAGATTTAGACTTGTAGGCATTGTGTGAACAAGATAGCGTTGAAAAATCGGCTCTAGCTTATTCCGCCTTAGAGAAAAACGCGTTGACATTTTTTCCAAATGCCTTGCAATATCTCCTTAACGAAAAGAGCTAGAAGGCTGAAAATGCAGATTTAGACTTGTAGGCGTTGTGTGAACATGATAGCGTTGAAAAATCGGCTCTAGCTTATTCCGCCTTAGAGAAAACCGCGTTGACATTTTTTCCAAATGCCTTGCAATATCTCCTTAACGAAAAGAGCTAGAAGGCTGAAAATGCAGATTTAGACTTGTAGGCATTGTGTGAACAAGATAGCGTTGAAAAATCGGCCCCAGCTCATTCCGCCTTAGAGAAAACCGCGTTGACATTTTATCCAAATGCTTTGCAATATCTCCTTAACGAAAAGAGCTAGAAGGCTGAAAATGCAGATTTAGACTTGTAGGCATTGTGTGAACAAGAAAACGTTGAAAAATCGGCTCCAGCTCATTCCGCCTTAGAGAAAACCGCGTTGACATTTTTTCCAAATGCTTTGCAATATCTCCTTAACGAAAAGAGCTAGAAGGCTGAAAATGCAGCTTTAGACTTGTAGGCATTGTGTGAACAAGATAGCGTTGAAAAATCGGCCCCAGCTCATTCCGCCTTAGAGAAAACCGCGTTGACATTTTTTCCAAATGCTTTGCAATATCTCCTTAACGAAAAGAGCTAGAAGGCTGAAAATGCAGATTTAGACTTGTAGGCATTGTGTGAACAAGATAGCGTTGAAAAATCGGCCCCAGCTCATTCCGCCTTAGAGAAAACCGCGTTGACATTTTTTCCAAATGCTTTGCAATATCTCCTTAACGAAAAGAGCTAGAAGGCTGAAAATGCAGATTTAGACTTGTAGGCATTGTGTGAACAAGATAGCGTTGAAAAATCGGCCCCAGCTCATTCCGCCTTAGAGAAAACCGCGTTGACATTTTTTCCAAATGCTTTGCAATATCTCCTTAACGAAAAGAGCTAGAAGGCTGAAAATGCAGATTTAGACTTGAAGGCATTGTGTGAACAAGATAACGTTGAAAAATCGGCCCCAGCTTATTCCGCCTTAGAGAAAACCGCGTTGACATTTTTTCCAAATGCTTTGCAATATCTCCTTAACGAAAAGAGCTAGAAGGCTGAAAATGCAGATTTAGACTTGTAGGCATTGTGTGAACAAGAAAACGTTGAAAAATCGGCCCCAGCTCATTCCGCCTTAGAGAAAACCGCGTTGACATTTTTTCCAAATGCTTTGCAATATCTCCTTAACGAAAAGAGCTAGAAGGCTGAAAATGCAGATTTAGACTTGTAGGCATTGTGTGAACAAGATAGCGTTGAAAAATCGGCCCCAGCTCATTCCGCCATAGAAAAAACCGCGTTGACATTTTTTCCAAATGCTTTGCAATATCTCCTTAACGAAAAGAGCTAGAAGGCTGAAAATGCAGATTTAGACTTGTAGGCATTGTGTGAACAAGAAAACGTTGAAAAATCGGCCCCAGCTCATTCCGCCTTAGAGAAAACCGCGTTGACATTTTTTCCAAATGCTTTGCAATATCTCCTTAACGAAAAGAGCTAGAAGGCTGAAAATGCAGATTTAGACTTGTAGGCATTGTGTGAACAAGATAGCGTTGAAAAATCGGCTCCAGCTTATTCCGCCTTAGAGAAAACCGCGTTGACATTTTTTCCAAATGCCTTGCAATATCTCCTTAACGAAAAGAGCTAGAAGGCTGAAAATGCAGATTTAGACTTGTAGGCATTGTGTGAACAAGATAACGTTGAAAAATCGGCCCCAGCTTATTCCGCCTTAGAGAAAACCGCGTTGACATTTTTTCCAAATGCTTTGCAATATCTCCTTAACGAAAAGAGCTAGAAGGCTGAAAATGCAGATTTAGACTTGTAGGCATTGTGTGAACAAGAAAACGTTGAAAAATCGGCCCCAGCTCATTCCGCCTTAGAGAAAACCGCGTTGACATTTTTTCCAAATGCTTTGCAATATCTCCTTAACGAAAAGAGCTAGAAGGCTGAAAATGCAGATTTAGACTTGAAGGCATTGTGTGAACAAGATAACGTTGAAAAATCGGCCCCAGCTTATTCCGCCTTAGAGAAAACCGCGTTGACATTTTTTCCAAATGCTTTGCAATATCTCCTTAACGAAAAGAACTAGAAGGCTGAAAATGCAGATTTAGACTTGTAGGCATTGTGTGAACAAGAAAACGTTGAAAAATCGGCCCCAGCTCATTCCGCCTTAGAGAAAACCGCGTTGACATTTTTTCCAAATGCTTTGCAATATCTCCTTAACGAAAAGAGCTAGAAGGCTGAAAATGCAGATTTAGACTTGTAGGCATTGTGTGAACAAGATAGCGTTGAAAAATCGGCCCCAGCTCATTCCGCCTTAGAGAAAACCGCGTTGACATTTTTTCCAAATGCTTTGCAATATCTCCTTAACGGAAAGAGCTAGAAGGCTGAAAATGCAGATTTAGACTTGTAGGCGTTGTGTGAACATGATAGCGTTGAAAAATCGGCTCTAGCTTATTCCGCCTTAGAGAAAACCGCGTTGACATTTTTTCCAAATGCCTTGCAATATCTCCTTAACGAAAAGAGCTAGAAGGCTGAAAATGCAGATTTAGACTTGTAGGCATTGTGTGAACAAGATAGCGTTGAAAAATCGGCTCCAGCTTATTCCACCTTAGAGAAAACCGCGTTGACATTTTTTCCAAATGCCTTGCAATATCTCCTTAACGAAAAGAGCTAGAAGGCTGAAAATGCAGATTTAGACTTGTAGGCATTGTGTGAACAAGATAGCGTTGAAAAATCGGCCCCAGCTTATTCCGCCTTAGAGAAAACCGCGTTGACATTTTTTCCAAATGCTTTGCAATATCTCCTTAACGAAAAGAGCTAGAAGGCTGAAAATGCAGATTTAGACTTGTAGGCATTGTGTGAACAAGATAGCGTTGAAAAATCGGCCCCAGCTCATTCCGCCATAGAAAAAACCGCGTTGACATTTTTTCCAAATGCTTTGCAATATCTCCTTAACGAAAAGAGCTAGAAGGCTGAAAATGCAGATTTAGACTTGTAGGCATTGTGTGAACAAGAAAACGTTGAAAAATCGGCCCCAGCTCATTCCGCCTTAGAGAAAACCGCGTTGACATTTTTTCCAAATGCTTTGCAATATCTCCTTAACGAAAAGAGCTAGAAGGCTGAAAATGCAGATTTAGACTTGTAGGCATTGTGTGAACAAGATAGCGTTGAAAAATCGGCTCCAGCTTATTCCGCCTTAGAGAAAACCGCGTTGACATTTTTTCCAAATGCCTTGCAATATCTCCTTAACGAAAAGAGCTAGAAGGCTGAAAATGCAGATTTAGACTTGTAGGCATTGTGTGAACAAGATAACGTTGAAAAATCGGCCCCAGCTTATTCCGCCTTAGAGAAAACCGCGTTGACATTTTTTCCAAATGCTTTGCAATATCTCCTTAACGAAAAGAGCTAGAAGGCTGAAAATGCAGATTTAGACTTGTAGGCATTGTGTGAACAAGAAAACGTTGAAAAATCGGCCCCAGCTCATTCCGCCTTAGAGAAAACCGCGTTGACATTTTTTCCAAATGCTTTGCAATATCTCCTTAACGAAAAGAGCTAGAAGGCTGAAAATGCAGATTTAGACTTGAAGGCATTGTGTGAACAAGATAACGTTGAAAAATCGGCCCCAGCTTATTCCGCCTTAGAGAAAACCGCGTTGACATTTTTTCCAAATGCTTTGCAATATCTCCTTAACGAAAAGAACTAGAAGGCTGAAAATGCAGATTTAGACTTGTAGGCATTGTGTGAACAAGAAAACGTTGAAAAATCGGCCCCAGCTCATTCCGCCTTAGAGAAAACCGCGTTGACATTTTTTCCAAATGCTTTGCAATATCTCCTTAACGAAAAGAGCTAGAAGGCTGAAAATGCAGATTTAGACTTGTAGGCATTGTGTGAACAAGATAGCGTTGAAAAATCGGCCCCAGCTCATTCCGCCTTAGAGAAAACCGCGTTGACATTTTTTCCAAATGCTTTGCAATATCTCCTTAACGGAAAGAGCTAGAAGGCTGAAAATGCAGATTTAGACTTGTAGGCGTTGTGTGAACATGATAGCGTTGAAAAATCGGCTCTAGCTTATTCCGCCTTAGAGAAAACCGCGTTGACATTTTTTCCAAATGCCTTGCAATATCTCCTTAACGAAAAGAGCTAGAAGGCTGAAAATGCAGATTTAGACTTGTAGGCATTGTGTGAACAAGATAGCGTTGAAAAATCGGCTCCAGCTTATTCCACCTTAGAGAAAACCGCGTTGACATTTTTTCCAAATGCCTTGCAATATCTCCTTAACGAAAAGAGCTAGAAGGCTGAAAATGCAGATTTAGACTTGTAGGCATTGTGTGAACAAGATAGCGTTGAAAAATCGGCCCCAGCTTATTCCGCCTTAGAGAAAACCGCGTTGACATTTTTTCCAAATGCTTTGCAATATCTCCTTAACGAAAAGAGCTAGAAGGCTGAAAATGCAGATTTAGACTTGTAGGCATTGTGTGCACAAGAAAACGTTGAAAAATCGGCCCCAGCTCATTCCGCCTTAGAGAAAACCGCGTTGACATTTTTTCCAAATGCTTTGCAATATCTCCTTAACGAAAAGAGCTAGAAGGCTGAAAATGCAGATTTAGACTTGTAGGCATTGTGTGAACAAGATAGCGTTGAAAAATCATCTCTAGCTTATTCCGCCTTAGAGAAAATCGCGTTGACATTTTTTCCAAATGCCTTGCAATATCTCCTTAACGAAAAGAGCTAGAAGGCTGAAAATGCAGATTTAGACTTGTAGGCATTGTGTGAACAAGATAGCGTTGAAAAATCTGCTCCAGCTTATTCCGCCTTAGAGAAAACCGCGTTGACATTTTTTCCAAATGCCTTGCAATATCTCCTTAACGAAAAGAGCTAGAAGGCTGAAAATGCAGATTTAGACTTGTAGGCATTGTGTGAACAAGATAGCGTTGAAAAATCGGCCCCAGCTCATTCCGCCTTAGAGAAAACCGCGTTGACATTTTATCCAAATGCTTTGCAATATCTCCTTAACGAAAAGAGCTAGAAGGCTGAAAATGCAGATTTAGACTTGTAGGCATTGTGTGAACAAGAAAACGTTGAAAAATCGGCTCCAGCTCATTCCGCCTTAGAGAAAACCGCGTTGACATTTTTTCCAAATGCTTTGCAATATCTCCTTAACGAAAAGAGCTAGAAGGCTGAAAATGCAGCTTTAGACTTGTAGGCATTGTGTGAACAAGATAGCGTTGAAAAATCGGCCCCAGCTCATTCCGCCTTAGAGAAAACCGCGTTGACATTTTTTCCAAATGCTTTGCAATATCTCCTTAACGAAAAGAGCTAGAAGGCTGAAAATGCAGATTTAGACTTGTAGGCATTGTGTGAACAAGATAGCGTTGAAAAATCGGCCCCAGCTCATTCCGCCTTAGAGAAAACCGCGTTGACATTTTTTCCAAATGCTTTGCAATATCTCCTTAACGAAAAGAGCTAGAAGGCTGAAAATGCAGATTTAGACTTGTAGGCATTGTGTGAACAAGATAGCGTTGAAAAATCGGCCCCAGCTCATTCCGCCTTAGAGAAAACCGCGTTGACATTTTTTCCAAATGCTTTGCAATATCTCCTTAACGAAAAGAGCTAGAAGGCTGAAAATGCAGATTTAGACTTGAAGGCATTGTGTGAACAAGATAACGTTGAAAAATCGGCCCCAGCTTATTCCGCCTTAGAGAAAACCGCGTTGACATTTTTTCCAAATGCTTTGCAATATCTCCTTAACGAAAAGAGCTAGAAGGCTGAAAATGCAGATTTAGACTTGTAGGCATTGTGTGAACAAGAAAACGTTGAAAAATCGGCCCCAGCTCATTCCGCCTTAGAGAAAACCGCGTTGACATTTTTTCCAAATGCCTTGCAATATCTCCTTAACGAAAAGAGCTAGAAGGCTGAAAATGCAGATTTAGACTTGTAGGCATTGTGTGAACAAGATAGCGTTGAAAAATCGGCTCTAGCTTATTCCGCCTTAGAGAAAAACGCGTTGACATTTTTTCCAAATGCCTTGCAATATCTCCTTAACGAAAAGAGCTAGAAGGCTGAAAATGCAGATTTAGACTTGTAGGCGTTGTGTGAACATGATAGCGTTGAAAAATCGGCTCTAGCTTATTCCGCCTTAGAGAAAACCGCGTTGACATTTTTTCCAAATGCTTTGCAATATCTCCTTAACGAAAAGAGCTAGAAGGCTGAAAATGCAGATTTAGACTTGTAGGCATTGTGTGAACAAGATAGCGTTGACAAATCGGCCCCAGCTCATTCCGCCTTAGAGAAAACCGCGTTGACATTTTTTCCAAATGCTTTGCAATATCTCCTTAACGGAAAGAGCTAGAAGGCTGAAAATGCAGATTTAGACTTGTAGGCGTTGTGTGAACATGATAGCGTTGAAAAATCGGCTCTAGCTTATTCCGCCTTAGAGAAAACCGCGTTGACATTTTTTCCAAATGCCTTGCAATATCTCCTTAACGAAAAGAGCTAGAAGGCTGAAAATGCAGATTTAGACTTGTAGGCATTGTGTGAACAAGATAGCGTTGAAAAATCGGCTCCAGCTTATTCCACCTTAGAGAAAACCGCGTTGACATTTTTTCCAAATGCCTTGCAATATCTCCTTAACGAAAAGAGCTAGAAGGCTGAAAATGCAGATTTAGACTTGTAGGCATTGTGTGAACAAGATAGCGTTGAAAAATCGGCTCCAGCTTATTCCACCTTAGAGAAAACCGCGTTGACATTTTTTCCAAATGCCTTGCAATATCTCCTTAACAAAAAGAGCTAGAAGGCTGAAAATGCAGATTTAGACTTGTAGGCATTGTGTGAACAATATAGCGTTGAAAAATCGGCTCTAGCTTATTCCGCCTTAGAGAAAAACGCGTTGACATTTTTTCCAAATGCCTTGCAATATCTCCTTAACGAAAAGAGCTAGAAGGCTGAAAATGCAGATTTAGACTTGTAGGCGTTGTGTGAACATGATAGCGTTGAAAAATCGGCTCTAGCTTATTCCGCCTTAGAGAAAACCGCGTTGACATTTTTTCCAAATGCCTTGCAATATCTCCTTAACGAAAAGAGCTAGAAGGCTGAAAATGCAGATTTAGACTTGTAGGCATTGTGTGAACAAGATAGCGTTGAAAAATCGGCCCCAGCTCATTCCGCCTTAGAGAAAACCGCGTTGACATTTTATCCAAATGCTTTGCAATATCTCCTTAACGAAAAGAGCTAGAAGGCTGAAAATGCAGATTTAGACTTGTAGGCATTGTGTGAACAAGAAAACGTTGAAAAATCGGCTCCAGCTCATTCCGCCTTAGAGAAAACCGCGTTGACATTTTTTCCAAATGCTTTGCAATATCTCCTTAACGAAAAGAGCTAGAAGGCTGAAAATGCAGCTTTAGACTTGTAGGCATTGTGTGAACAAGATAGCGTTGAAAAATCGGCCCCAGCTCATTCCGCCTTAGAGAAAACCGCGTTGACATTTTTTCCAAATGCTTTGCAATATCTCCTTAACGAAAAGAGCTAGAAGGCTGAAAATGCAGATTTAGACTTGTAGGCATTGTGTGAACAAGATAGCGTTGAAAAATCGGCCCCAGCTCATTCCGCCTTAGAGAAAACCGCGTTGACATTTTTTCCAAATGCTTTGCAATATCTCCTTAACGAAAAGAGCTAGAAGGCTGAAAATGCAGATTTAGACTTGTAGGCATTGTGTGAACAAGATAGCGTTGAAAAATCGGCCCCAGCTCATTCCGCCTTAGAGAAAACCGCGTTGACATTTTTTCCAAATGCTTTGCAATATCTCCTTAACGAAAAGAGCTAGAAGGCTGAAAATGCAGATTTAGACTTGAAGGCATTGTGTGAACAAGATAACGTTGAAAAATCGACCCCAGCTTATTCCGCCTTAGAGAAAACCGCGTTGACATTTTTTCCAAATGCTTTGCAATATCTCCTTAACGAAAAGAGCTAGAAGGCTGAAAATGCAGATTTAGACTTGTAGGCATTGTGTGAACAAGAAAACGTTGAAAAATCGGCCCCAGCTCATTCCGCCTTAGAGAAAACCGCGTTGACATTTTTTCCAAATGCTTTGCAATATCTCCTTAACGAAAAGAGCTAGAAGGCTGAAAATGCAGATTTAGACTTGTAGGCATTGTGTGAACAAGATAGCGTTGAAAAATCGGCCCCAGCTCATTCCGCCATAGAAAAAACCGCGTTGACATTTTTTCCAAATGCTTTGCAATATCTCCTTAACGAAAAGAGCTAGAAGGCTGAAAATGCAGATTTAGACTTGTAGGCATTGTGTGAACAAGAAAACGTTGAAAAATCGGCCCCAGCTCATTCCGCCTTAGAGAAAACCGCGTTGACATTTTTTCCAAATGCTTTGCAATATCTCCTTAACGAAAAGAGCTAGAAGGCTGAAAATGCAGATTTAGACTTGTAGGCATTGTGTGAACAAGATAGCGTTGAAAAATCGGCTCCAGCTTATTCCGCCTTAGAGAAAACCGCGTTGACATTTTTTCCAAATGCCTTGCAATATCTCCTTAACGAAAAGAGCTAGAAGGCTGAAAATGCAGATTTAGACTTGTAGGCATTGTGTGAACAAGATAACGTTGAAAAATCGGCCCCAGCTTATTCCGCCTTAGAGAAAACCGCGTTGACATTTTTTCCAAATGCTTTGCAATATCTCCTTAACGAAAAGAGCTAGAAGGCTGAAAATGCAGATTTAGACTTGTAGGCATTGTGTGAACAAGAAAACGTTGAAAAATCGGCCCCAGCTCATTCCGCCTTAGAGAAAACCGCGTTGACATTTTTTCCAAATGCTTTGCAATATCTCCTTAACGAAAAGAGCTAGAAGGCTGAAAATGCAGATTTAGACTTGAAGGCATTGTGTGAACAAGATAACGTTGAAAAATCGGCCCCAGCTTATTCCGCCTTAGAGAAAACCGCGTTGACATTTTTTCCAAATGCTTTGCAATATCTCCTTAACGAAAAGAGCTAGAAGGCTGAAAATGCAGATTTAGACTTGTAGGCATTGTGTGAACAAGATAGCGTTGAAAAATCGGCCCCAGCTCATTCCGCCTTAGAGAAAACCGCGTTGACATTTTTTCCAAATGCTTTGCAATATCTCCTTAACGAAAAGAGCTAGAAGGCTGAAAATGCAGATTTAGACTTGTAGGCATTGTGTGAACAAGATAGCGTTGAAAAATCGGCCCCAGCTCATTCCGCCTTAGAGAAAACCGCGTTGACATTTTTTCCAAATGCTTTGCAATATCTCCTTAACGGAAAGAGCTAGAAGGCTGAAAATGCAGATTTAGACTTGTAGGCGTTGTGTGAACATGATAGCGTTGAAAAATCGGCTCTAGCTTATTCCGCCTTAGAGAAAACCGCGTTGACATTTTTTCCAAATGCCTTGCAATATCTCCTTAACGAAAAGAGCTAGAAGGCTGAAAATGCAGATTTAGACTTGTAGGCATTGTGTGAACAAGATAGCGTTGAAAAATCGGCTCCAGCTTATTCCACCTTAGAGAAAACCGCGTTGACATTTTTTCCAAATGCCTTGCAATATCTCCTTAACGAAAAGAGCTAGAAGGCTGAAAATGCAGATTTAGACTTGTAGGCATTGTGTGAACAAGATAGCGTTGAAAAATCGGCCCCAGCTTATTCCGCCTTAGAGAAAACCGCGTTGACATTTTTTCCAAATGCTTTGCAATATCTCCTTAACGAAAAGAGCTAGAAGGCTGAAAATGCAGATTTAGACTTGTAGGCATTGTGTGAACAAGAAAACGTTGAAAAATCGGCCCCAGCTCATTCCGCCTTAGAGAAAACCGCGTTGACATTTTTTCCAAATGCTTTGCAATATCTCCTTAACGAAAAGAGCTAGAAGGCTGAAAATGCAGATTTAGACTTGTAGGCATTGTGTGAACAAGATAGCGTTGAAAAATCGGCTCCAGCTTATTCCGCCTTAGAGAAAACCGCGTTGACATTTTTTCCAAATGCCTTGCAATATCTCCTTAACGAAAAGAGCTAGAAGGCTGAAAATGCAGATTTAGACTTGTAGGCATTGTGTGAACAAGATAGCGTTGAAAAATCGGCTCTAGCTTATTCCGCCTTAGAGAAAAACGCGTTGACATTTTTTCCAAATGCCTTGCAATATCTCCTTAACGAAAAGAGCTAGAAGGCTGAAAATGCAGATTTAGACTTGTAGGCGTTGTGTGAACATGATAGCGTTGAAAAATCGGCTCTAGCTTATTCCGCCTTAGAGAAAACCGCGTTGACATTTTTTCCAAATGCTTTGCAATATCTCCTTAACGAAAAGAGCTAGAAGGCTGAAAATGCAGATTTAGACTTGTAGGCATTGTGTGAACAAGATAGCGTTGAAAAATCGGCCCCAGCTCATTCCGCCTTAGAGAAAACCGCGTTGACATTTTTTCCAAATGCTTTGCAATATCTCCTTAACGGAAAGAGCTAGAAGGCTGAAAATGCAGATTTAGACTTGTAGGCGTTGTGTGAACATGATAGCGTTGAAAAATCGGCTCTAGCTTATTCCGCCTTAGAGAAAACCGCGTTGACATTTTTTCCAAATGCCTTGCAATATCTCCTTAACGAAAAGAGCTAGAAGGCTGAAAATGCAGATTTAGACTTGTAGGCATTGTGTGAACAAGATAGCGTTGAAAAATCGGCTCCAGCTTATTCCACCTTAGAGAAAACCGCGTTGACATTTTTTCCAAATGCCTTGCAATATCTCCTTAACGAAAAGAGCTAGAAGGCTGAAAATGCAGATTTAGACTTGTAGGCATTGTGTGAACAAGATAGCGTTGAAAAATCGGCTCCAGCTTATTCCACCTTAGAGAAAACCGCGTTGACATTTTTTCCAAATGCTTTGCAATATCTCCTTAACGAAAAGAGCTAGAAGGCTGAAAATGCAGATTTAGACTTGTAGGCATTGTGTGAACAAGATAGCGTTGAAAAATCGGCCCCAGCTCATTCCGCCTTAGAGAAAACCGCGTTGACATTTTTTCCAAATGCTTTGCAATATCTCCTTAACGAAAAGAGCTAGAAGGCTGAAAATGCAGATTTAGACTTGAAGGCATTGTGTGAACAAGATAACGTTGAAAAATCGACCCCAGCTTATTCCGCCTTAGAGAAAACCGCGTTGACATTTTTTCCAAATGCTTTGCAATATCTCCTTAACGAAAAGAGCTAGAAGGCTGAAAATGCAGATTTAGACTTGTAGGCATTGTGTGAACAAGAAAACGTTGAAAAATCGGCCCCAGCTCATTCCGCCTTAGAGAAAACCGCGTTGACATTTTTTCCAAATGCTTTGCAATATCTCCTTAACGAAAAGAGCTAGAAGGCTGAAAATGCAGATTTAGACTTGTAGGCATTGTGTGAACAAGATAGCGTTGAAAAATCGGCCCCAGCTCATTCCGCCGTAGAAAAAACCGCGTTGACATTTTTTCCAAATGCTTTGCAATATCTCCTTAACGAAAAGAGCTAGAAGGCTGAAAATGCAGATTTAGACTTGTAGGCATTGTGTGAACAAGAAAACGTTGAAAAATCGGCCCCAGCTCATTCCGCCTTAGAGAAAACCGCGTTGACATTTTTTCCAAATGCTTTGCAATATCTCCTTAACGAAAAGAGCTAGAAGGCTGAAAATGCAGATTTAGACTTGTAGGCATTGTGTGAACAAGATAGCGTTGAAAAATCGGCTCCAGCTTATTCCGCCTTAGAGAAAACCGCGTTGACATTTTTTCCAAATGCCTTGCAATATCTCCTTAACGAAAAGAGCTAGAAGGCTGAAAATGCAGATTTAGACTTGTAGGCATTTTGTGAACAAGATAACGTTGAAAAATCGGCCCCAGCTTATTCCGCCTTAGAGAAAACCGCGTTGACATTTTTTCCAAATGCTTTGCAATATCTCCTTAACGAAAAGAGCTAGAAGGCTGAAAATGCAGATTTAGACTTGTAGGCATTGTGTGAACAAGAAAACGTTGAAAAATCGGCCCCAGCTCATTCCGCCTTAGAGAAAACCGCGTTGACATTTTTTCCAAATGCTTTGCAATATCTCCTTAACGAAAAGAGCTAGAAGGCTGAAAATGCAGATTTAGACTTGAAGGCATTGTGTGAACAAGATAACGTTGAAAAATCGGCCCCAGCTTATTCCGCCTTAGAGAAAACCGCGTTGACATTTTTTCCAAATGCTTTGCAATATCTCCTTAACGAAAAGAGCTAGAAGGCTGAAAATGCAGATTTAGACTTGTAGGCATTGTGTGAACAAGATAGCGTTGAAAAATCGGCCCCAGCTCATTCCGCCTTAGAGAAAACCGCGTTGACATTTTTTCCAAATGCTTTGCAATATCTCCTTAACGAAAAGAGCTAGAAGGCTGAAAATGCAGATTTAGACTTGTAGGCATTGTGTGAACAAGATAGCGTTGAAAAATCGGCCCCAGCTCATTCCGCCTTAGAGAAAACCGCGTTGACATTTTTTCCAAATGCTTTGCAATATCTCCTTAACGGAAAGAGCTAGAAGGCTGAAAATGCAGATTTAGACTTGTAGGCGTTGTGTGAACATGATAGCGTTGAAAAATCGGCTCTAGCTTATTCCGCCTTAGAGAAAACCGCGTTGACATTTTTTCCAAATGCCTTGCAATATCTCCTTAACGAAAAGAGCTAGAAGGCTGAAAATGCAGATTTAGACTTGTAGGCATTGTGTGAACAAGATAGCGTTGAAAAATCGGCTCCAGCTTATTCCACCTTAGAGAAAACCGCGTTGACATTTTTTCCAAATGCCTTGCAATATCTCCTTAACGAAAAGAGCTAGAAGGCTGAAAATGCAGATTTAGACTTGTAGGCATTGTGTGAACAAGATAGCGTTGAAAAATCGGCCCCAGCTTATTCCGCCTTAGAGAAAACCGCGTTGACATTTTTTCCAAATGCTTTGCAATATCTCCTTAACGAAAAGAGCTAGAAGGCTGAAAATGCAGATTTAGACTTGTAGGCATTGTGTGAACAAGAAAACGTTGAAAAATCGGCCCCAGCTCATTCCGCCTTAGAGAAAACCGCGTTGACATTTTTTCCAAATGCTTTGCAATATCTCCTTAACGAAAAGAGCTAGAAGGCTGAAAATGCAGATTTAGACTTGTAGGCATTGTGTGAACAAGATAGCGTTGAAAAATCGGCTCCAGCTTATTCCGCCTTAGAGAAAACCGCGTTGACATTTTTTCCAAATGCCTTGCAATATCTCCTTAACGAAAAGAGCTAGAAGGCTGAAAATGCAGATTTAGACTTGTAGGCATTGTGTGAACAAGATAGCGTTGAAAAATCGGCTCTAGCTTATTCCGCCTTAGAGAAAAACGCGTTGACATTTTTTCCAAATGCCTTGCAATATCTCCTTAACGAAAAGAGCTAGAAGGCTGAAAATGCAGATTTAGACTTGTAGGCGTTGTGTGAACATGATAGCGTTGAAAAATCGGCTCTAGCTTATTCCGCCTTAGAGAAAACCGCGTTGACATTTTTTCCAAATGCTTTGCAATATCTCCTTAACGAAAAGAGCTAGAAGGCTGAAAATGCAGATTTAGACTTGTAGGCATTGTGTGAACAAGATAGCGTTGAAAAATCGGCCCCAGCTCATTCCGCCTTAGAGAAAACCGCGTTGACATTTTTTCCAAATGCTTTGCAATATCTCCTTAACGGAAAGAGCTAGAAGGCTGAAAATGCAGATTTAGACTTGTAGGCGTTGTGTGAACATGATAGCGTTGAAAAATCGGCTCTAGCTTATTCCGCCTTAGAGAAAACCGCGTTGACATTTTTTCCAAATGCCTTGCAATATCTCCTTAACGAAAAGAGCTAGAAGGCTGAAAATGCAGATTTAGACTTGTAGGCATTGTGTGAACAAGATAGCGTTGAAAAATCGGCTCCAGCTTATTCCACCTTAGAGAAAACCGCGTTGACATTTTTTCCAAATGCCTTGCAATATCTCCTTAACGAAAAGAGCTAGAAGGCTGAAAATGCAGATTTAGACTTGTAGGCATTGTGTGAACAAGATAGCGTTGAAAAATCGGCTCCAGCTTATTCCGCCTTAGAGAAAACCGCGTTGACATTTTTTCCAAATGCCTTGCAATATCTCCTTAACGAAAAGAGCTAGAAGGCTGAAAATGCAGATTTAGACTTGTAGGCATTGTGCGAACAAGATAGCGTTGAAAAATCGGCTCTAGCTTATTCCGCCTTAGAGAAAACCGCGTTGACATTTTTTCCAAATGCCTTGCAATATCTCCTTAACGAAAAGAGCTAGAAGGCTGAAAATGCAGATTTAGACTTGTAGGCATTGTGTGAACAAGATAGCGTTGAAAAATCGGCTCCAGCTTATTCCACCTTAGAGAAAACCGCGTTGACATTTTTTCCAAATGCCTTGCAATATCTCCTTAACGAAAAGAGCTAGAAGGCTGAAAATGCAGATTTAGACTTGTAGGCATTGTGTGAACAAGATAGCGTTGAAAAATCGGCCCCAGCTTATTCCGCCTTAGAGAAAACCGCGTTGACATTTTTTCCAAATGCTTTGCAATATCTCCTTAACGAAAAGAGCTAGAAGGCTGAAAATGCAGATTTAGACTTGTAGGCATTGTGTGAACAAGAAAACGTTGAAAAATCGGCCCCAGCTCATTCCGCCTTAGAGAAAACCGCGTTGACATTTTTTCCAAATGCTTTGCAATATCTCCTTAACGAAAAGAGCTAGAAGGCTGAAAATGCAGATTTAGACTTGTAGGCATTGTGTGAACAAGATAGCGTTGAAAAATCGGCTCCAGCTTATTCCGCCTTAGAGAAAACCGCGTTGACATTTTTTCCAAATGCCTTGCAATATCTCCTTAACGAAAAGAGCTAGAAGGCTGAAAATGCAGATTTAGACTTGTAGGCATTGTGTGAACAAGATAGCGTTGAAAAATCGGCTCTAGCTTATTCCGCCTTAGAGAAAAACGCGTTGACATTTTTTCCAAATGCCTTGCAATATCTCCTTAACGAAAAGAGCTAGAAGGCTGAAAATGCAGATTTAGACTTGTAGGCGTTGTGTGAACATGATAGCGTTGAAAAATCGGCTCTAGCTTATTCCGCCTTAGAGAAAACCGCGTTGACATTTTTTCCAAATGCTTTGCAATATCTCCTTAACGAAAAGAGCTAGAAGGCTGAAAATGCAGATTTAGACATGTAGGCATTGTGTGAACAAGATAGCGTTGAAAAATCGGCCCCAGCTCATTCCGCCTTAGAGAAAACCGCGTTGACATTTTTTCCAAATGCTTTGCAATATCTCCTTAACGGAAAGAGCTAGAAGGCTGAAAATGCAGATTTAGACTTGTAGGCGTTGTGTGAACATGATAGCGTTGAAAAATCGGCTCTAGCTTATTCCGCCTTAGAGAAAACCGCGTTGACATTTTTTCCAAATGCCTTGCAATATCTCCTTAACGAAAAGAGCTAGAAGGCTGAAAATGCAGATTTAGACTTGTAGGCATTGTGTGAACAAGATAGCGTTGAAAAATCGGCTCCAGCTTATTCCACCTTAGAGAAAACCGCGTTGACATTTTTTCCAAATGCCTTGCAATATCTCCTTAACGAAAAGAGCTAGAAGGCTGAAAATGCAGATTTAGACTTGTAGGCATTGTGTGAACAAGATAGCGTTGAAAAATCGGCTCCAGCTTATTCCGCCTTAGAGAAAACCGCGTTGACATTTTTTCCAAATGCCTTGCAATATCTCCTTAACGAAAAGAGCTAGAAGGCTGAAAATGCAGATTTAGACTTGTAGGCATTGTGTGAACAAGATAGCGTTGAAAAATCGGCTCTAGCTTATTCCGCCTTAGAGAAAAACGCGTTGACATTTTTTCCAAATGCCTTGCAATATCTCCTTAACGAAAAGAGCTAGAAGGCTGAAAATGCAGATTTAGACTTGTAGGCGTTGTGTGAACATGATAGCGTTGAAAAATCGACTCTAGCTTATTCCGCCTTAGAGAAAACCGCGTTGACATTTTTTCCAAATGCTTTGCAATATCTCCTTAACGAAAAGAGCTAGAAGGCTGAAAATGCAGATTTAGACTTGTAGGCATTGTGTGAACAAGATAGCGTTGAAAAATCGGCCCCAGCTCATTCCGCCATAGAAAAAACCGCGTTGACATTTTTTCCAAATGCTTTGCAATATCTCCTTAACGAAAAGAGCTAGAAGGCTGAAAATGCAGATTTAGACTTGTAGGCATTGTGTGAACAAGAAAACGTTGAAAAATCGGCCCCAGCTCATTCCGCCTTAGAGAAAACCGCGTTGACATTTTTTCCAAATGCTTTGCAATATCTCCTTAACGAAAAGAGCTAGAAGGCTGAAAATGCAGATTTAGACTTGTAGGCATTGTGTGAACAAGATAGCGTTGAAAAATCGGCTCCAGCTTATTCCGCCTTAGAGAAAACCGCGTTGACATTTTTTCCAAATGCCTTGCAATATCTCCTTAACGAAAAGAGCTAGAAGGCTGAAAATGCAGATTTAGACTTGTAGGCATTGTGTGAACAAGATAACGTTGAAAAATCGGCCCCAGCTTATTCCGCCTTAGAGAAAACCGCGTTGACATTTTTTCCAAATGCTTTGCAATATCTCCTTAACGAAAAGAGCTAGAAGGCTGAAAATGCAGATTTAGACTTGTAGGCATTGTGTGAACAAGAAAACGTTGAAAAATCGGCCCCAGCTCATTCCGCCTTAGAGAAAACCGCGTTGACATTTTTTCCAAATGCTTTGCAATATCTCCTTAACGAAAAGAGCTAGAAGGCTGAAAATGCAGATTTAGACTTGAAGGCATTGTGTGAACAAGATAACGTTGAAAAATCGGCCCCAGCTTATTCCGCCTTAGAGAAAACCGCGTTGACATTTTTTCCAAATGCTTTGCAATATCTCCTTAACGAAAAGAGCTAGAAGGCTGAAAATGCAGATTTAGACTTGTAGGCATTGTGTGAACAAGATAGCGTTGAAAAATCGGCCCCAGCTCATTCCGCCTTAGAGAAAACCGCGTTGACATTTTTTCCAAATGCTTTGCAATATCTCCTTAACGAAAAGAGCTAGAAGGCTGAAAATGCAGATTTAGACTTGTAGGCATTGTGTGAACAAGATAGCGTTGAAAAATCGGCCCCAGCTCATTCCGCCTTAGAGAAAACCGCGTTGACATTTTTTCCAAATGCTTTGCAATATCTCCTTAACGGAAAGAGCTAGAAGGCTGAAAATGCAGATTTAGACTTGTAGGCGTTGTGTGAACATGATAGCGTTGAAAAATCGGCTCTAGCTTATTCCGCCTTAGAGAAAACCGCGTTGACATTTTTTCCAAATGCCTTGCAATATCTCCTTAACGAAAAGAGCTAGAAGGCTGAAAATGCAGATTTAGACTTGTAGGCATTGTGTGAACAAGATAGCGTTGAAAAATCGGCTCCAGCTTATTCCACCTTAGAGAAAACCGCGTTGACATTTTTTCCAAATGCCTTGCAATATCTCCTTAACGAAAAGAGCTAGAAGGCTGAAAATGCAGATTTAGACTTGTAGGCATTGTGTGAACAAGATAGCGTTGAAAAATCGGCCCCAGCTTATTCCGCCTTAGAGAAAACCGCGTTGACATTTTTTCCAAATGCTTTGCAATATCTCCTTAACGAAAAGAGCTAGAAGGCTGAAAATGCAGATTTAGACTTGTAGGCATTGTGTGAACAAGAAAACGTTGAAAAATCGGCCCCAGCTCATTCCGCCTTAGAGAAAACCGCGTTGACATTTTTTCCAAATGCTTTGCAATATCTCCTTAACGAAAAGAGCTAGAAGGCTGAAAATGCAGATTTAGACTTGTAGGCATTGTGTGAACAAGATAGCGTTGAAAAATCGGCTCCAGCTTATTCCGCCTTAGAGAAAACCGCGTTGACATTTTTTCCAAATGCCTTGCAATATCTCCTTAACGAAAAGAGCTAGAAGGCTGAAAATGCAGATTTAGACTTGTAGGCATTGTGTGAACAAGATAGCGTTGAAAAATCGGCTCTAGCTTATTCCGCCTTAGAGAAAAACGCGTTGACATTTTTTCCAAATGCCTTGCAATATCTCCTTAACGAAAAGAGCTAGAAGGCTGAAAATGCAGATTTAGACTTGTAGGCGTTGTGTGAACATGATAGCGTTGAAAAATCGGCTCTAGCTTATTCCGCCTTAGAGAAAACCGCGTTGACATTTTTTCCAAATGCTTTGCAATATCTCCTTAACGAAAAGAGCTAGAAGGCTGAAAATGCAGATTTAGACTTGTAGGCATTGTGTGAACAAGATAGCGTTGAAAAATCGGCCCCAGCTCATTCCGCCTTAGAGAAAACCGCGTTGACATTTTTTCCAAATGCTTTGCAATATCTCCTTAACGGAAAGAGCTAGAAGGCTGAAAATGCAGATTTAGACTTGTAGGCGTTGTGTGAACATGATAGCGTTGAAAAATCGGCTCTAGCTTATTCCGCCTTAGAGAAAACCGCGTTGACATTTTTTCCAAATGCCTTGCAATATCTCCTTAACGAAAAGAGCTAGAAGGCTGAAAATGCAGATTTAGACTTGTAGGCATTGTGTGAACAAGATAGCGTTGAAAAATCGGCTCCAGCTTATTCCACCTTAGAGAAAACCGCGTTGACATTTTTTCCAAATGCCTTGCAATATCTCCTTAACGAAAAGAGCTAGAAGGCTGAAAATGCAGATTTAGACTTGTAGGCATTGTGTGAACAAGATAGCGTTGAAAAATCGGCTCCAGCTTATTCCGCCTTAGAGAAAACCGCGTTGACATTTTTTCCAAATGCCTTGCAATATCTCCTTAACGAAAAGAGCTAGAAGGCTGAAAATGCAGATTTAGACTTGTAGGCATTGTGCGAACAAGATAGCGTTGAAAAATCGGCTCTAGCTTATTCCGCCTTAGAGAAAACCGCGTTGACATTTTTTCCAAATGCCTTGCAATATCTCCTTAACGAAAAGAGCTAGAAGGCTGAAAATGCAGATTTAGACTTGTAGGCATTGTGTGAACAAGATAGCGTTGAAAAATCGGCTCCAGCTTATTCCACCTTAGAGAAAACCGCGTTGACATTTTTTCCAAATGCCTTGCAATATCTCCTTAACGAAAAGAGCTAGAAGGCTGAAAATGCAGATTTAGACTTGTAGGCATTGTGTGAACAAGATAGCGTTGAAAAATCGGCCCCAGCTTATTCCGCCTTAGAGAAAACCGCGTTGACATTTTTTCCAAATGCTTTGCAATATCTCCTTAACGAAAAGAGCTAGAAGGCTGAAAATGCAGATTTAGACTTGTAGGCATTGTGTGAACAAGAAAACGTTGAAAAATCGGCCCCAGCTCATTCCGCCTTAGAGAAAACCGCGTTGACATTTTTTCCAAATGCTTTGCAATATCTCCTTAACGAAAAGAGCTAGAAGGCTGAAAATGCAGATTTAGACTTGTAGGCATTGTGTGAACAAGATAGCGTTGAAAAATCGGCTCCAGCTTATTCCGCCTTAGAGAAAACCGCGTTGACATTTTTTCCAAATGCCTTGCAATATCTCCTTAACGAAAAGAGCTAGAAGGCTGAAAATGCAGATTTAGACTTGTAGGCATTGTGTGAACAAGATAGCGTTGAAAAATCGGCTCTAGCTTATTCCGCCTTAGAGAAAAACGCGTTGACATTTTTTCCAAATGCCTTGCAATATCTCCTTAACGAAAAGAGCTAGAAGGCTGAAAATGCAGATTTAGACTTGTAGGCGTTGTGTGAACATGATAGCGTTGAAAAATCGGCTCTAGCTTATTCCGCCTTAGAGAAAACCGCGTTGACATTTTTTCCAAATGCTTTGCAATATCTCCTTAACGAAAAGAGCTAGAAGGCTGAAAATGCAGATTTAGACATGTAGGCATTGTGTGAACAAGATAGCGTTGAAAAATCGGCCCCAGCTCATTCCGCCTTAGAGAAAACCGCGTTGACATTTTTTCCAAATGCTTTGCAATATCTCCTTAACGGAAAGAGCTAGAAGGCTGAAAATGCAGATTTAGACTTGTAGGCGTTGTGTGAACATGATAGCGTTGAAAAATCGGCTCTAGCTTATTCCGCCTTAGAGAAAACCGCGTTGACATTTTTTCCAAATGCCTTGCAATATCTCCTTAACGAAAAGAGCTAGAAGGCTGAAAATGCAGATTTAGACTTGTAGGCATTGTGTGAACAAGATAGCGTTGAAAAATCGGCTCCAGCTTATTCCACCTTAGAGAAAACCGCGTTGACATTTTTTCCAAATGCCTTGCAATATCTCCTTAACGAAAAGAGCTAGAAGGCTGAAAATGCAGATTTAGACTTGTAGGCATTGTGTGAACAAGATAGCGTTGAAAAATCGGCTCCAGCTTATTCCGCCTTAGAGAAAACCGCGTTGACATTTTTTCCAAATGCCTTGCAATATCTCCTTAACGAAAAGAGCTAGAAGGCTGAAAATGCAGATTTAGACTTGTAGGCATTGTGTGAACAAGATAGCGTTGAAAAATCGGCTCTAGCTTATTCCGCCTTAGAGAAAAACGCGTTGACATTTTTTCCAAATGCCTTGCAATATCTCCTTAACGAAAAGAGCTAGAAGGCTGAAAATGCAGATTTAGACTTGTAGGCGTTGTGTGAACATGATAGCGTTGAAAAATCGACTCTAGCTTATTCCGCCTTAGAGAAAACCGCGTTGACATTTTTTCCAAATGCCTTGCAATATCTCCTTAACGAAAAGAGCTAGAAGGCTGAAAATGCAGATTTAGACTTGTAGGCATTGTGTGAACAAGATAGCGTTGAAAAATCGGCCCCAGCTCATTCCGCCTTAGAGAAAACCGCGTTGACATTTTATCCAAATGCTTTGCAATATCTCCTTAACGAAAAGAGCTAGAAGGCTGAAAATGCAGATTTAGACTTGTAGGCATTGTGTGAACAAGAAAACGTTGAAAAATCGGCTCCAGCTCATTCCGCCTTAGAGAAAACCGCGTTGACATTTTTTCCAAATGCTTTGCAATATCTCCTTAACGAAAAGAGCTAGAAGGCTGAAAATGCAGCTTTAGACTTGTAGGCATTGTGTGAACAAGATAGCGTTGAAAAATCGGCCCCAGCTCATTCCGCCTTAGAGAAAACCGCGTTGACATTTTTTCCAAATGCTTTGCAATATCTCCTTAACGAAAAGAGCTAGAAGGCTGAAAATGCAGATTTAGACTTGTAGGCATTGTGTGAACAAGATAGCGTTGAAAAATCGGCCCCAGCTCATTCCGCCTTAGAGAAAACCGCGTTGACATTTTTTCCAAATGCTTTGCAATATCTCCTTAACGAAAAGAGCTAGAAGGCTGAAAATGCAGATTTAGACTTGAAGGCATTGTGTGAACAAGATAACGTTGAAAAATCGGCCCCAGCTTATTCCGCCTTAGAGAAAACCGCGTTGACATTTTTTCCAAATGCTTTGCAATATCTCCTTAACGAAAAGAGCTAGAAGGCTGAAAATGCAGATTTAGACTTGTAGGCATTGTGTGAACAAGAAAACGTTGAAAAATCGGCCCCAGCTCATTCCGCCTTAGAGAAAACCGCGTTGACATTTTTTCCAAATGCTTTGCAATATCTCCTTAACGAAAAGAGCTAGAAGGCTGAAAATGCAGATTTAGACTTGTAGGCATTGTGTGAACAAGAAAACGTTGAAAAATCGGCCCCAGCTCATTCCGCCTTAGAGAAAACCGCGTTGACATTTTTTCCAAATGCTTTGCAATATCTCCTTAACGAAAAGAGCTAGAAGGCTGAAAATGCAGATTTAGACTTGTAGGCATTGTGTGAACAAGATAGCGTTGAAAAATCGGCCCCAGCTCATTCCGCCTTAGAGAAAACCGCGTTGACATTTTTTCCAAATGCTTTGCAATATCTCCTTAACGAAAAGAGCTAGAAGGCTGAAAATGCAGATTTAGACTTGTAGGCGTTGTGTGAACATGATAGCGTTGAAAAATCGGCTCTAGCTTATTCCGCCTTAGAGAAAACCGCGTTGACATTTTTTCCAAATGCCTTGCAATATCTCCTTAACGAAAAGAGCTAGAAGGCTGAAAATGCAGATTTAGACTTGTAGGCATTGTGTGAACAAGATAGCGTTGAAAAATCGGCTCCAGCTTATTCCACCTTAGAGAAAACCGCGTTGACATTTTTTCCAAATGCCTTGCAATATCTCCTTAACGAAAAGAGCTAGAAGGCTGAAAATGCAGATTTAGACTTGTAGGCATTGTGTGAACAAGATAGCGTTGAAAAATCGGCCCCAGCTTATTCCGCCTTAGAGAAAACCGCGTTGACATTTTTTCCAAATGCTTTGCAATATCTCCTTAACGAAAAGAGCTAGAAGGCTGAAAATGCAGATTTAGACTTGTAGGCATTGTGTGAACAAGAAAACGTTGAAAAATCGGCCCCAGCTCATTCCGCCTTAGAGAAAACCGCGTTGACATTTTTTCCAAATGCTTTGCAATATCTCCTTAACGAAAAGAGCTAGAAGGCTGAAAATGCAGATTTAGACTTGTAGGCATTGTGTGAACAAGATAGCGTTGAAAAATCATCTCTAGCTTATTCCGCCTTAGAGAAAATCGCGTTGACATTTTTTCCAAATGCCTTGCAATATCTCCTTAACGAAAAGAGCTAGAAGGCTGAAAATGCAGATTTAGACTTGTAGGCATTGTGTGAACAAGATAGCGTTGAAAAATCTGCTCCAGCTTATTCCGCCTTAGAGAAAACCGCGTTGACATTTTTTCCAAATGCCTTGCAATATCTCCTTAACGAAAAGAGCTAGAAGGCTGAAAATGCAGATTTAGACTTGTAGGCATTGTGTGAACAAGATAGCGTTGAAAAATCGGCCCCAGCTCATTCCGCCTTAGAGAAAACCGCGTTGACATTTTATCCAAATGCTTTGCAATATCTCCTTAACGAAAAGAGCTAGAAGGCTGAAAATGCAGATTTAGACTTGTAGGCATTGTGTGAACAAGAAAACGTTGAAAAATCGGCTCCAGCTCATTCCGCCTTAGAGAAAACCGCGTTGACATTTTTTCCAAATGCTTTGCAATATCTCCTTAACGAAAAGAGCTAGAAGGCTGAAAATGCAGCTTTAGACTTGTAGGCATTGTGTGAACAAGATAGCGTTGAAAAATCGGCCCCAGCTCATTCCGCCTTAGAGAAAACCGCGTTGACATTTTTTCCAAATGCTTTGCAATATCTCCTTAACGAAAAGAGCTAGAAGGCTGAAAATGCAGATTTAGACTTGTAGGCATTGTGTGAACAAGATAGCGTTGAAAAATCGGCCCCAGCTCATTCCGCCTTAGAGAAAACCGCGTTGACATTTTTTCCAAATGCTTTGCAATATCTCCTTAACGAAAAGAGCTAGAAGGCTGAAAATGCAGATTTAGACTTGTAGGCATTGTGTGAACAAGATAGCGTTGAAAAATCGGCCCCAGCTCATTCCGCCTTAGAGAAAACCGCGTTGACATTTTTTCCAAATGCTTTGCAATATCTCCTTAACGAAAAGAGCTAGAAGGCTGAAAATGCAGATTTAGACTTGAAGGCATTGTGTGAACAAGATAACGTTGAAAAATCGGCCCCAGCTTATTCCGCCTTAGAGAAAACCGCGTTGACATTTTTTCCAAATGCTTTGCAATATCTCCTTAACGAAAAGAGCTAGAAGGCTGAAAATGCAGATTTAGACTTGTAGGCATTGTGTGAACAAGAAAACGTTGAAAAATCGGCCCCAGCTCATTCCGCCTTAGAGAAAACCGCGTTGACATTTTTTCCAAATGCCTTGCAATATCTCCTTAACGAAAAGAGCTAGAAGGCTGAAAATGCAGATTTAGACTTGTAGGCATTGTGTGAACAAGATAGCGTTGAAAAATCGGCTCTAGCTTATTCCGCCTTAGAGAAAAACGCGTTGACATTTTTTCCAAATGCCTTGCAATATCTCCTTAACGAAAAGAGCTAGAAGGCTGAAAATGCAGATTTAGACTTGTAGGCGTTGTGTGAACATGATAGCGTTGAAAAATCGGCTCTAGCTTATTCCGCCTTAGAGAAAACCGCGTTGACATTTTTTCCAAATGCTTTGCAATATCTCCTTAACGAAAAGAGCTAGAAGGCTGAAAATGCAGATTTAGACTTGTAGGCATTGTGTGAACAAGATAGCGTTGACAAATCGGCCCCAGCTCATTCCGCCTTAGAGAAAACCGCGTTGACATTTTTTCCAAATGCTTTGCAATATCTCCTTAACGGAAAGAGCTAGAAGGCTGAAAATGCAGATTTAGACTTGTAGGCGTTGTGTGAACATGATAGCGTTGAAAAATCGGCTCTAGCTTATTCCGCCTTAGAGAAAACCGCGTTGACATTTTTTCCAAATGCCTTGCAATATCTCCTTAACGAAAAGAGCTAGAAGGCTGAAAATGCAGATTTAGACTTGTAGGCATTGTGTGAACAAGATAGCGTTGAAAAATCGGCTCCAGCTTATTCCACCTTAGAGAAAACCGCGTTGACATTTTTTCCAAATGCCTTGCAATATCTCCTTAACGAAAAGAGCTAGAAGGCTGAAAATGCAGATTTAGACTTGTAGGCATTGTGTGAACAAGATAGCGTTGAAAAATCGGCTCCAGCTTATTCCACCTTAGAGAAAACCGCGTTGACATTTTTTCCAAATGCCTTGCAATATCTCCTTAACAAAAAGAGCTAGAAGGCTGAAAATGCAGATTTAGACTTGTAGGCATTGTGTGAACAAGATAGCGTTGAAAAATCGGCTCTAGCTTATTCCGCCTTAGAGAAAAACGCGTTGACATTTTTTCCAAATGCCTTGAAATATCTCCTTAACGAAAAGAGCTAGAAGGCTGAAAATGCAGATTTAGACTTGTAGGCGTTGTGTGAACATGATAGCGTTGAAAAATCGGCTCTAGCTTATTCCGCCTTAGAGAAAACCGCGTTGACATTTTTTCCAAATGCCTTGCAATATCTCCTTAACGAAAAGAGCTAGAAGGCTGAAAATGCAGATTTAGACTTGTAGGCATTGTGTGAACAAGATAGCGTTGAAAAATCGGCCCCAGCTCATTCCGCCTTAGAGAAAACCGCGTTGACATTTTATCCAAATGCTTTGCAATATCTCCTTAACGAAAAGAGCTAGAAGGCTGAAAATGCAGATTTAGACTTGTAGGCATTGTGTGAACAAGAAAACGTTGAAAAATCGGCTCCAGCTCATTCCGCCTTAGAGAAAACCGCGTTGACATTTTTTCCAAATGCTTTGCAATATCTCCTTAACGAAAAGAGCTAGAAGGCTGAAAATGCAGCTTTAGACTTGTAGGCATTGTGTGAACAAGATAGCGTTGAAAAATCGGCCCCAGCTCATTCCGCCTTAGAGAAAACCGCGTTGACATTTTTTCCAAATGCTTTGCAATATCTCCTTAACGAAAAGAGCTAGAAGGCTGAAAATGCAGATTTAGACTTGTAGGCATTGTGTGAACAAGATAGCGTTGAAAAATCGGCCCCAGCTCATTCCGCCTTAGAGAAAACCGCGTTGACATTTTTTCCAAATGCTTTGCAATATCTCCTTAACGAAAAGAGCTAGAAGGCTGAAAATGCAGATTTAGACTTGTAGGCATTGTGTGAACAAGATAGCGTTGAAAAATCGGCCCCAGCTCATTCCGCCTTAGAGAAAACCGCGTTGACATTTTTTCCAAATGCTTTGCAATATCTCCTTAACGAAAAGAGCTAGAAGGCTGAAAATGCAGATTTAGACTTGAAGGCATTGTGTGAACAAGATAACGTTGAAAAATCGACCCCAGCTTATTCCGCCTTAGAGAAAACCGCGTTGACATTTTTTCCAAATGCTTTGCAATATCTCCTTAACGAAAAGAGCTAGAAGGCTGAAAATGCAGATTTAGACTTGTAGGCATTGTGTGAACAAGAAAACGTTGAAAAATCGGCCCCAGCTCATTCCGCCTTAGAGAAAACCGCGTTGACATTTTTTCCAAATGCTTTGCAATATCTCCTTAACGAAAAGAGCTAGAAGGCTGAAAATGCAGATTTAGACTTGTAGGCATTGTGTGAACAAGATAGCGTTGAAAAATCGGCCCCAGCTCATTCCGCCATAGAAAAAACCGCGTTGACATTTTTTCCAAATGCTTTGCAATATCTCCTTAACGAAAAGAGCTAGAAGGCTGAAAATGCAGATTTAGACTTGTAGGCATTGTGTGAACAAGAAAACGTTGAAAAATCGGCCCCAGCTCATTCCGCCTTAGAGAAAACCGCGTTGACATTTTTTCCAAATGCTTTGCAATATCTCCTTAACGAAAAGAGCTAGAAGGCTGAAAATGCAGATTTAGACTTGTAGGCATTGTGTGAACAAGATAGCGTTGAAAAATCGGCTCCAGCTTATTCCGCCTTAGAGAAAACCGCGTTGACATTTTTTCCAAATGCCTTGCAATATCTCCTTAACGAAAAGAGCTAGAAGGCTGAAAATGCAGATTTAGACTTGTAGGCATTGTGTGAACAAGATAACGTTGAAAAATCGGCCCCAGCTTATTCCGCCTTAGAGAAAACCGCGTTGACATTTTTTCCAAATGCTTTGCAATATCTCCTTAACGAAAAGAGCTAGAAGGCTGAAAATGCAGATTTAGACTTGTAGGCATTGTGTGAACAAGAAAACGTTGAAAAATCGGCCCCAGCTCATTCCGCCTTAGAGAAAACCGCGTTGACATTTTTTCCAAATGCTTTGCAATATCTCCTTAACGAAAAGAGCTAGAAGGCTGAAAATGCAGATTTAGACTTGAAGGCATTGTGTGAACAAGATAACGTTGAAAAATCGGCCCCAGCTTATTCCGCCTTAGAGAAAACCGCGTTGACATTTTTTCCAAATGCTTTGCAATATCTCCTTAACGAAAAGAGCTAGAAGGCTGAAAATGCAGATTTAGACTTGTAGGCATTGTGTGAACAAGAAAACGTTGAAAAATCGGCCCCAGCTCATTCCGCCTTAGAGAAAACCGCGTTGACATTTTTTCCAAATGCTTTGCAATATCTCCTTAACGAAAAGAGCTAGAAGGCTGAAAATGCAGATTTAGACTTGTAGGCATTGTGTGAACAAGATAGCGTTGAAAAATCGGCCCCAGCTCATTCCGCCTTAGAGAAAACCGCGTTGACATTTTTTCCAAATGCTTTGCAATATCTCCTTAACGGAAAGAGCTAGAAGGCTGAAAATGCAGATTTAGACTTGTAGGCGTTGTGTGAACATGATAGCGTTGAAAAATCGGCTCTAGCTTATTCCGCCTTAGAGAAAACCGCGTTGACATTTTTTCCAAATGCCTTGCAATATCTCCTTAACGAAAAGAGCTAGAAGGCTGAAAATGCAGATTTAGACTTGTAGGCATTGTGTGAACAAGATAGCGTTGAAAAATCGGCTCCAGCTTATTCCACCTTAGAGAAAACCGCGTTGACATTTTTTCCAAATGCCTTGCAATATCTCCTTAACGAAAAGAGCTAGAAGGCTGAAAATGCAGATTTAGACTTGTAGGCATTGTGTGAACAAGATAGCGTTGAAAAATCGGCCCCAGCTTATTCCGCCTTAGAGAAAACCGCGTTGACATTTTTTCCAAATGCTTTGCAATATCTCCTTAACGAAAAGAGCTAGAAGGCTGAAAATGCAGATTTAGACTTGTAGGCATTGTGTGAACAAGAAAACGTTGAAAAATCGGCCCCAGCTCATTCCGCCTTAGAGAAAACCGCGTTGACATTTTTTCCAAATGCTTTGCAATATCTCCTTAACGAAAAGAGCTAGAAGGCTGAAAATGCAGATTTAGACTTGTAGGCATTGTGTGAACAAGATAGCGTTGAAAAATCGGCTCCAGCTTATTCCGCCTTAGAGAAAACCGCGTTGACATTTTTTCCAAATGCCTTGCAATATCTCCTTAACGAAAAGAGCTAGAAGGCTGAAAATGCAGATTTAGACTTGTAGGCATTGTGTGAACAAGATAGCGTTGAAAAATCGGCTCTAGCTTATTCCGCCTTAGAGAAAAACGCGTTGACATTTTTTCCAAATGCCTTGCAATATCTCCTTAACGAAAAGAGCTAGAAGGCTGAAAATGCAGATTTAGACTTGTAGGCGTTGTGTGAACATGATAGCGTTGAAAAATCGGCTCTAGCTTATTCCGCCTTAGAGAAAACCGCGTTGACATTTTTTCCAAATGCTTTGCAATATCTCCTTAACGAAAAGAGCTAGAAGGCTGAAAATGCAGATTTAGACTTGTAGGCATTGTGTGAACAAGATAGCGTTGAAAAATCGGCCCCAGCTCATTCCGCCTTAGAGAAAACCGCGTTGACATTTTTTCCAAATGCTTTGCAATATCTCCTTAACGGAAAGAGCTAGAAGGCTGAAAATGCAGATTTAGACTTGTAGGCGTTGTGTGAACATGATAGCGTTGAAAAATCGGCTCTAGCTTATTCCGCCTTAGAGAAAACCGCGTTGACATTTTTTCCAAATGCCTTGCAATATCTCCTTAACGAAAAGAGCTAGAAGGCTGAAAATGCAGATTTAGACTTGTAGGCATTGTGTGAACAAGATAGCGTTGAAAAATCGGCTCCAGCTTATTCCACCTTAGAGAAAACCGCGTTGACATTTTTTCCAAATGCCTTGCAATATCTCCTTAACGAAAAGAGCTAGAAGGCTGAAAATGCAGATTTAGACTTGTAGGCATTGTGTGAACAAGATAGCGTTGAAAAATCGGCTCCAGCTTATTCCGCCTTAGAGAAAACCGCGTTGACATTTTTTCCAAATGCCTTGCAATATCTCCTTAACGAAAAGAGCTAGAAGGCTGAAAATGCAGATTTAGACTTGTAGGCATTGTGCGAACAAGATAGAGTTGAAAAATCGGCTCTAGCTTATTCCGCCTTAGAGAAAACCGCGTTGACATTTTTTCCAAATGCCTTGCAATATCTCCTTAACGAAAAGAGCTAGAAGGCTGAAAATGCAGATTTAGACTTGTAGGCATTGTGTGAACAAGATAGCGTTGAAAAATCGGCTCCAGCTTATTCCACCTTAGAGAAAACCGCGTTGACATTTTTTCCAAATGCCTTGCAATATCTCCTTAACGAAAAGAGCTAGAAGGCTGAAAATGCAGATTTAGACTTGTAGGCATTGTGTGAACAAGATAGCGTTGAAAAATCGGCCCCAGCTTATTCCGCCTTAGAGAAAACCGCGTTGACATTTTTTCCAAATGCTTTGCAATATCTCCTTAACGAAAAGAGCTAGAAGGCTGAAAATGCAGATTTAGACTTGTAGGCATTGTGTGAACAAGAAAACGTTGAAAAATCGGCCCCAGCTCATTCCGCCTTAGAGAAAACCGCGTTGACATTTTTTCCAAATGCTTTGCAATATCTCCTTAACGAAAAGAGCTAGAAGGCTGAAAATGCAGATTTAGACTTGTAGGCATTGTGTGAACAAGATAGCGTTGAAAAATCGGCTCCAGCTTATTCCGCCTTAGAGAAAACCGCGTTGACATTTTTTCCAAATGCCTTGCAATATCTCCTTAACGAAAAGAGCTAGAAGGCTGAAAATGCAGATTTAGACTTGTAGGCATTGTGTGAACAAGATAGCGTTGAAAAATCGGCTCTAGCTTATTCCGCCTTAGAGAAAAACGCGTTGACATTTTTTCCAAATGCCTTGCAATATCTCCTTAACGAAAAGAGCTAGAAGGCTGAAAATGCAGATTTAGACTTGTAGGCGTTGTGTGAACATGATAGCGTTGAAAAATCGGCTCTAGCTTATTCCGCCTTAGAGAAAACCGCGTTGACATTTTTTCCAAATGCTTTGCAATATCTCCTTAACGAAAAGAGCTAGAAGGCTGAAAATGCAGATTTAGACTTGTAGGCATTGTGTGAACAAGATAGCGTTGAAAAATCGGCCCCAGCTCATTCCGCCTTAGAGAAAACCGCGTTGACATTTTTTCCAAATGCTTTGCAATATCTCCTTAACGGAAAGAGCTAGAAGGCTGAAAATGCAGATTTAGACTTGTAGGCGTTGTGTGAACATGATAGCGTTGAAAAATCGGCTCTAGCTTATTCCGCCTTAGAGAAAACCGCGTTGACATTTTTTCCAAATGCCTTGCAATATCTCCTTAACGAAAAGAGCTAGAAGGCTGAAAATGCAGATTTAGACTTGTAGGCATTGTGTGAACAAGATAGCGTTGAAAAATCGGCTCCAGCTTATTCCACCTTAGAGAAAACCGCGTTGACATTTTTTCCAAATGCCTTGCAATATCTCCTTAACGAAAAGAGCTAGAAGGCTGAAAATGCAGATTTAGACTTGTAGGCATTGTGTGAACAAGATAGCGTTGAAAAATCGGCTCCAGCTTATTCCGCCTTAGAGAAAACCGCGTTGACATTTTTTCCAAATGCCTTGCAATATCTCCTTAACGAAAAGAGCTAGAAGGCTGAAAATGCAGATTTAGACTTGTAG
Organism: Crinia signifera; assembly: GCF_055691185.1. NCBI lineage: Eukaryota > Metazoa > Chordata > Amphibia > Anura > Myobatrachidae > Crinia > Crinia signifera. The sequence goes on from NC_139222.1 coordinate 65,950,809, forward strand.
GCATTGTGTGAACAAGATAGCGTTGAAAAATCGGCTCTAGCTTATTCCGCCTTAGAGAAAAACGCGTTGACATTTTTTCCAAATGCCTTGCAATATCTCCTTAACGAAAAGAGCTAGAAGGCTGAAAATGCAGATTTAGACTTGTAGGCGTTGTGTGAACATGATAGCGTTGAAAAATCGGCTCTAGCTTATTCCGCCTTAGAGAAAACCGCGTTGACATTTTTTCCAAATGCCTTGCAATATCTCCTTAACGAAAAGAGCTAGAAGGCTGAAAATGCAGATTTAGACTTGTAGGCATTGTGTGAACAAGATAGCGTTGAAAAATCGGCCCCAGCTCATTCCGCCTTAGAGAAAACCGCGTTGACATTTTATCCAAATGCTTTGCAATATCTCCTTAACGAAAAGAGCTAGAAGGCTGAAAATGCAGATTTAGACTTGTAGGCATTGTGTGAACAAGAAAACGTTGAAAAATCGGCTCCAGCTCATTCCGCCTTAGAGAAAACCGCGTTGACATTTTTTCCAAATGCTTTGCAATATCTCCTTAACGAAAAGAGCTAGAAGGCTGAAAATGCAGCTTTAGACTTGTAGGCATTGTGTGAACAAGATAGCGTTGAAAAATCGGCCCCAGCTCATTCCGCCTTAGAGAAAACCGCGTTGACATTTTTTCCAAATGCTTTGCAATATCTCCTTAACGAAAAGAGCTAGAAGGCTGAAAATGCAGATTTAGACTTGTAGGCATTGTGTGAACAAGATAGCGTTGAAAAATCGGCCCCAGCTCATTCCGCCTTAGAGAAAACCGCGTTGACATTTTTTCCAAATGCTTTGCAATATCTCCTTAACGAAAAGAGCTAGAAGGCTGAAAATGCAGATTTAGACTTGAAGGCATTGTGTGAACAAGATAACGTTGAAAAATCGGCCCCAGCTTATTCCGCCTTAGAGAAAACCGCGTTGACATTTTTTCCAAATGCTTTGCAATATCTCCTTAACGAAAAGAGCTAGAAGGCTGAAAATGCAGATTTAGACTTGTAGGCATTGTGTGAACAAGAAAACGTTGAAAAATCGGCCCCAGCTCATTCCGCCTTAGAGAAAACCGCGTTGACATTTTTTCCAAATGCTTTGCAATATCTCCTTAACGAAAAGAGCTAGAAGGCTGAAAATGCAGATTTAGACTTGTAGGCATTGTGTGAACAAGATAGCGTTGAAAAATCGGCTCCAGCTTATTCCGCCTTAGAGAAAACCGCGTTGACATTTTTTCCAAATGCCTTGCAATATCTCCTTAACGAAAAGAGCTAGAAGGCTGTAAATGCAGATTTAGACTTGTAGGCATTGTGTGAACAAGATAGCGTTGAAAAATCGGCTCTAGCTTATTCCGCCTTAGAGAAAAACGCGTTGACATTTTTTCCAAATGCCTTGCAATATCTCCTTAACGAAAAGAGCTAGAAGGCTGAAAATGCAGATTTAGACTTGTAGGCGTTGTGTGAACATGATAGCGTTGAAAAATCGGCTCTAGCTTATTCCGCCTTAGAGAAAACCGCGTTGACATTTTTTCCAAATGCTTTGCAATATCTCCTTAACGAAAAGAGCTAGAAGGCTGAAAATGCAGATTTAGACTTGTAGGCATTGTGTGAACAAGATAGCGTTGAAAAATCGGCCCCAGCTCATTCCGCCTTAGAGAAAACCGCGTTGACATTTTTTCCAAATGCTTTGCAATATCTCCTTAACGGAAAGAGCTAGAAGGCTGAAAATGCAGATTTAGACTTGTAGGCGTTGTGTGAACATGATAGCGTTGAAAAATCGGCTCTAGCTTATTCCGCCTTAGAGAAAACCGCGTTGACATTTTTTCCAAATGCCTTGCAATATCTCCTTAACGAAAAGAGCTAGAAGGCTGAAAATGCAGATTTAGACTTGTAGGCATTGTGTGAACAAGATAGCGTTGAAAAATCGGCTCCAGCTTATTCCACCTTAGAGAAAACCGCGTTGACATTTTTTCCAAATGCCTTGCAATATCTCCTTAACGAAAAGAGCTAGAAGGCTGAAAATGCAGATTTAGACTTGTAGGCATTGTGTGAACAAGATAGCGTTGAAAAATCGGCTCCAGCTTATTCCGCCTTAGAGAAAACCGCGTTGACATTTTTTCCAAATGCCTTGCAATATCTCCTTAACGAAAAGAGCTGGAAGGCTGAAAATGCAGATTTAGACTTGTAGGCATTGTGTGAACAAGATAGCGTTGAAAAATCGGCTCTAGCTTATTCCGCCTTAGAGAAAAACGCGTTGACATTTTTTCCAAATGCCTTGCAATATCTCCTTAACGAAAAGAGCTAGAAGGCTGAAAATGCAGATTTAGACTTGTAGGCGTTGTGTGAACATGATAGCGTTGAAAAATCGGCTCTAGCTTATTCCGCCTTAGAGAAAACCGCGTTGACATTTTTTCCAAATGCCTTGCAATATCTCCTTAACGAAAAGAGCTAGAAGGCTGAAAATGCAGATTTAGACTTGTAGGCATTGTGTGAACAAGATAGCGTTGAAAAATCGGCTCCAGCTTATTCCACCTTAGAGAAAACCGCGTTGACATTTTTTCCAAATGCCTTGCAATATCTCCTTAACGAAAAGAGCTAGAAGGCTGAAAATGCAGATTTAGACTTGTAGGCATTGTGTGAACAAGATAGCGTTGAAAAATCGGCCCCAGCTTATTCCGCCTTAGAGAAAACCGCGTTGACATTTTTTCCAAATGCTTTGCAATATCTCCTTAACGAAAAGAGCTAGAAGGCTGAAAATGCAGATTTAGACTTGTAGGCATTGTGTGAACAAGAAAACGTTGAAAAATCGGCCCCAGCTCATTCCGCCTTAGAGAAAACCGCGTTGACATTTTTTCCAAATGCTTTGCAATATCTCCTTAACGAAAAGAGCTAGAAGGCTGAAAATGCAGATTTAGACTTGTAGGCATTGTGTGAACAAGATAGCGTTGAAAAATCGGCTCCAGCTTATTCCGCCTTAGAGAAAACCGCGTTGACATTTTTTCCAAATGCCTTGCAATATCTCCTTAACGAAAAGAGCTAGAAGGCTGAAAATGCAGATTTAGACTTGTAGGCATTGTGTGAACAAGATAGCGTTGAAAAATCGGCTCTAGCTTATTCCGCCTTAGAGAAAAACGCGTTGACATTTTTTCCAAATGCCTTGCAATATCTCCTTAACGAAAAGAGCTAGAAGGCTGAAAATGCAGATTTAGACTTGTAGGCGTTGTGTGAACATGATAGCGTTGAAAAATCGGCCCCAGCTCATTCCGCCTTAGAGAAAACCGCGTTGACATTTTTTCCAAATGCTTTGCAATATCTCCTTAACGAAAAGAGCTAGAAGGCTGAAAATGCAGATTTAGACTTGTAGGCATTGTGTGAACAAGATAGCGTTGAAAAATCGGCCCCAGCTCATTCCGCCTTAGAGAAAACCGCGTTGACATTTTTTCCAAATGCTTTGCAATATCTCCTTAACGGAAAGAGCTAGAAGGCTGAAAATGCAGATTTAGACTTGTAGGCGTTGTGTGAACATGATAGCGTTGAAAAATCGGCTCTAGCTTATTCCGCCTTAGAGAAAACCGCGTTGACATTTTTTCCAAATGCCTTGCAATATCTCCTTAACGAAAAGAGCTAGAAGGCTGAAAATGCAGATTTAGACTTGTAGGCATTGTGTGAACAAGATAGCGTTGAAAAATCGGCTCCAGCTTATTCCACCTTAGAGAAAACCGCGTTGACATTTTTTCCAAATGCCTTGCAATATCTCCTTAACGAAAAGAGCTAGAAGGCTGAAAATGCAGATTTAGACTTGTAGGCATTGTGTGAACAAGATAGCGTTGAAAAATCGGCTCCAGCTTATTCCGCCTTAGAGAAAACCGCGTTGACATTTTTTCCAAATGCCTTGCAATATCTCCTTAACGAAAAGAGCTGGAAGGCTGAAAATGCAGATTTAGACTTGTAGGCATTGTGTGAACAAGATAGCGTTGAAAAATCGGCTCTAGCTTATTCCGCCTTAGAGAAAAACGCGTTGACATTTTTTCCAAATGCCTTGCAATATCTCCTTAACGAAAAGAGCTAGAAGGCTGAAAATGCAGATTTAGACTTGTAGGCGTTGTGTGAACATGATAGCGTTGAAAAATCGGCTCTAGCTTATTCCGCCTTAGAGAAAACCGCGTTGACATTTTTTCCAAATGCCTTGCAATATCTCCTTAACGAAAAGAGCTAGAAGGCTGAAAATGCAGATTTAGACTTGTAGGCATTGTGTGAACAAGATAGCGTTGAAAAATCGGCTCCAGCTTATTCCACCTTAGAGAAAACCGCGTTGACATTTTTTCCAAATGCCTTGCAATATCTCCTTAACGAAAAGAGCTAGAAGGCTGAAAATGCAGATTTAGACTTGTAGGCATTGTGTGAACAAGATAGCGTTGAAAAATCGGCCCCAGCTTATTCCGCCTTAGAGAAAACCGCGTTGACATTTTTTCCAAATGCTTTGCAATATCTCCTTAACGAAAAGAGCTAGAAGGCTGAAAATGCAGATTTAGACTTGTAGGCATTGTGTGAACAAGAAAACGTTGAAAAATCGGCCCCAGCTCATTCCGCCTTAGAGAAAACCGCGTTGACATTTTTTCCAAATGCTTTGCAATATCTCCTTAACGAAAAGAGCTAGAAGGCTGAAAATGCAGATTTAGACTTGTAGGCATTGTGTGAACAAGATAGCGTTGAAAAATCGGCTCCAGCTTATTCCGCCTTAGAGAAAACCGCGTTGACATTTTTTCCAAATGCCTTGCAATATCTCCTTAACGAAAAGAGCTAGAAGGCTGAAAATGCAGATTTAGACTTGTAGGCATTGTGTGAACAAGATAGCGTTGAAAAATCGGCTCTAGCTTATTCCGCCTTAGAGAAAAACGCGTTGACATTTTTTCCAAATGCCTTGCAATATCTCCTTAACGAAAAGAGCTAGAAGGCTGAAAATGCAGATTTAGACTTGTAGGCGTTGTGTGAACATGATAGCGTTGAAAAATCGGCTCTAGCTTATTCCGCCTTAGAGAAAACCGCGTTGACATTTTTTCCAAATGCTTTGCAATATCTCCTTAACGAAAAGAGCTAGAAGGCTGAAAATGCAGATTTAGACTTGTAGGCATTGTGTGAACAAGATAGCGTTGAAAAATCGGCCCCAGCTCATTCCGCCTTAGAGAAAACCGCGTTGACATTTTTTCCAAATGCTTTGCAATATCTCCTTAACGGAAAGAGCTAGAAGGCTGAAAATGCAGATTTAGACTTGTAGGCGTTGTGTGAACATGATAGCGTTGAAAAATCGGCTCTAGCTTATTCCGCCTTAGAGAAAACCGCGTTGACATTTTTTCCAAATGCCTTGCAATATCTCCTTAACGAAAAGAGCTAGAAGGCTGAAAATGCAGATTTAGACTTGTAGGCATTGTGTGAACAAGATAGCGTTGAAAAATCGGCTCCAGCTTATTCCACCTTAGAGAAAACCGCGTTGACATTTTTTCCAAATGCCTTGCAATATCTCCTTAACGAAAAGAGCTAGAAGGCTGAAAATGCAGATTTAGACTTGTAGGCATTGTGTGAACAAGATAGCGTTGAAAAATCGGCTCCAGCTTATTCCGCCTTAGAGAAAACCGCGTTGACATTTTTTCCAAATGCCTTGCAATATCTCCTTAACGAAAAGAGCTAGAAGGCTGAAAATGCAGATTTAGACTTGTAGGCATTGTGTGAACAAGATAGCGTTGAAAAATCGGCTCCAGCTTATTCCACCTTAGAGAAAACCGCGTTGACATTTTTTCCAAATGCCTTGCAATATCTCCTTAACGAAAAGAGCTAGAAGGCTGAAAATGCAGATTTAGACTTGTAGGCATTGTGTGAACAAGATAGCGTTGAAAAATCGGCCCCAGCTTATTCCGCCTTAGAGAAAACCGCGTTGACATTTTTTCCAAATGCTTTGCAATATCTCCTTAACGAAAAGAGCTAGAAGGCTGAAAATGCAGATTTAGACTTGTAGGCATTGTGTGAACAAGAAAACGTTGAAAAATCGGCCCCAGCTCATTCCGCCTTAGAGAAAACCGCGTTGACATTTTTTCCAAATGCTTTGCAATATCTCCTTAACGAAAAGAGCTAGAAGGCTGAAAATGCAGATTTAGACTTGTAGGCATTGTGTGAACAAGATAGCGTTGAAAAATCGGCTCCAGCTTATTCCGCCTTAGAGAAAACCGCGTTGACATTTTTTCCAAATGCCTTGCAATATCTCCTTAACGAAAAGAGCTAGAAGGCTGAAAATGCAGATTTAGACTTGTAGGCATTGTGTGAACAAGATAGCGTTGAAAAATCGGCTCTAGCTTATTCCGCCTTAGAGAAAAACGCGTTGACATTTTTTCCAAATGCCTTGCAATATCTCCTTAACGAAAAGAGCTAGAAGGCTGAAAATGCAGATTTAGACTTGTAGGCGTTGTGTGAACATGATAGCGTTGAAAAATCGGCTCTAGCTTATTCCGCCTTAGAGAAAACCGCGTTGACATTTTTTCCAAATGCTTTGCAATATCTCCTTAACGAAAAGAGCTAGAAGGCTGAAAATGCAGATTTAGACTTGTAGGCATTGTGTGAACAAGATAGCGTTGAAAAATCGGCCCCAGCTCATTCCGCCTTAGAGAAAACCGCGTTGACATTTTTTCCAAATGCTTTGCAATATCTCCTTAACGGAAAGAGCTAGAAGGCTGAAAATGCAGATTTAGACTTGTAGGCGTTGTGTGAACATGATAGCGTTGAAAAATCGGCTCTAGCTTATTCCGCCTTAGAGAAAACCGCGTTGACATTTTTTCCAAATGCCTTGCAATATCTCCTTAACGAAAAGAGCTAGAAGGCTGAAAATGCAGATTTAGACTTGTAGGCATTGTGTGAACAAGATAGCGTTGAAAAATCGGCTCCAGCTTATTCCACCTTAGAGAAAACCGCGTTGACATTTTTTCCAAATGCCTTGCAATATCTCCTTAACGAAAAGAGCTAGAAGGCTGAAAATGCAGATTTAGACTTGTAGGCATTGTGTGAACAAGATAGCGTTGAAAAATCGGCTCCAGCTTATTCCGCCTTAGAGAAAACCGCGTTGACATTTTTTCCAAATGCCTTGCAATATCTCCTTAACGAAAAGAGCTAGAAGGCTGAAAATGCAGATTTAGACTTGTAGGCATTGTGTGAACAAGATAGCGTTGAAAAATCGGCTCTAGCTTATTCCGCCTTAGAGAAAAACGCGTTGACATTTTTTCCAAATGCCTTGCAATATCTCCTTAACGAAAAGAGCTAGAAGGCTGAAAATGCAGATTTAGACTTGTAGGCGTTGTGTGAACATGATAGCGTTGAAAAATCGGCTCTAGCTTATTCCGCCTTAGAGAAAACCGCGTTGACATTTTTTCCAAATGCCTTGCAATATCTCCTTAACGAAAAGAGCTAGAAGGCTGAAAATGCAGATTTAGACTTGTAGGCATTGTGTGAACAAGATAGCGTTGAAAAATCGGCCCCAGCTCATTCCGCCTTAGAGAAAACCGCGTTGACATTTTATCCAAATGCTTTGCAATATCTCCTTAACGAAAAGAGCTAGAAGGCTGAAAATGCAGATTTAGACTTGTAGGCATTGTGTGAACAAGAAAACGTTGAAAAATCGGCTCCAGCTCATTCCGCCTTAGAGAAAACCGCGTTGACATTTTTTCCAAATGCTTTGCAATATCTCCTTAACGAAAAGAGCTAGAAGGCTGAAAATGCAGCTTTAGACTTGTAGGCATTGTGTGAACAAGATAGCGTTGAAAAATCGGCCCCAGCTCATTCCGCCTTAGAGAAAACCGCGTTGACATTTTTTCCAAATGCTTTGCAATATCTCCTTAACGAAAAGAGCTAGAAGGCTGAAAATGCAGATTTAGACTTGTAGGCATTGTGTGAACAAGATAGCGTTGAAAAATCGGCCCCAGCTCATTCCGCCTTAGAGAAAACCGCGTTGACATTTTTTCCAAATGCTTTGCAATATCTCCTTAACGAAAAGAGCTAGAAGGCTGAAAATGCAGATTTAGACTTGAAGGCATTGTGTGAACAAGATAACGTTGAAAAATCGGCCCCAGCTTATTCCGCCTTAGAGAAAACCGCGTTGACATTTTTTCCAAATGCTTTGCAATATCTCCTTAACGAAAAGAGCTAGAAGGCTGAAAATGCAGATTTAGACTTGTAGGCATTGTGTGAACAAGAAAACGTTGAAAAATCGGCCCCAGCTCATTCCGCCTTAGAGAAAACCGCGTTGACATTTTTTCCAAATGCTTTGCAATATCTCCTTAACGAAAAGAGCTAGAAGGCTGAAAATGCAGATTTAGACTTGTAGGCATTGTGTGAACAAGATAGCGTTGAAAAATCGACTCCAGCTTATTCCGCCTTAGAGAAAACCGCGTTGACATTTTTTCCAAATGCCTTGCAATATCTCCTTAACGAAAAGAGCTAGAAGGCTGAAAATGCAGATTTAGACTTGTAGGCATTGTGTGAACAAGATAGCGTTGAAAAATCGGCTCTAGCTTATTCCGCCTTAGAGAAAAACGCGTTGACATTTTTTCCAAATGCCTTGCAATATCTCCTTAACGAAAAGAGCTAGAAGGCTGAAAATGCAGATTTAGACTTGTAGGCGTTGTGTGAACATGATAGCGTTGAAAAATCGGCTCTAGCTTATGCCGCCTTAGAGAAAACCGCGTTGACATTTTTTCCAAATGCTTTGCAATATCTCCTTAACGAAAAGAGCTAGAAGGCTGAAAATGCAGATTTAGACTTGTAGGCATTGTGTGAACAAGATAGCGTTGAAAAATCGGCCCCAGCTCATTCCGCCTTAGAGAAAACCGCGTTGACATTTTTTCCAAATGCTTTGCAATATCTCCTTAACGGAAAGAGCTAGAAGGCTGAAAATGCAGATTTAGACTTGTAGGCGTTGTGTGAACATGATAGCGTTGAAAAATCGGCTCTAGCTTATTCCGCCTTAGAGAAAACCGCGTTGACATTTTTTCCAAATGCCTTGCAATATCTCCTTAACGAAAAGAGCTAGAAGGCTGAAAATGCAGATTTAGACTTGTAGGCATTGTGTGAACAAGATAGCGTTGAAAAATCGGCTCCAGCTTATTCCACCTTAGAGAAAACCGCGTTGACATTTTTTCCAAATGCCTTGCAATATCTCCTTAACGAAAAGAGCTAGAAGGCTGAAAATGCAGATTTAGACTTGTAGGCATTGTGTGAACAAGATAGCGTTGAAAAATCGGCTCCAGCTTATTCCGCCTTAGAGAAAACCGCGTTGACATTTTTTCCAAATGCCTTGCAATATCTCCTTAACGAAAAGAGCTGGAAGGCTGAAAATGCAGATTTAGACTTGTAGGCATTGTGTGAACAAGATAGCGTTGAAAAATCGGCTCTAGCTTATTCCGCCTTAGAGAAAAACGCGTTGACATTTTTTCCAAATGCCTTGCAATATCTCCTTAACGAAAAGAGCTAGAAGGCTGAAAATGCAGATTTAGACTTGTAGGCGTTGTGTGAACATGATAGCGTTGAAAAATCGGCTCTAGCTTATTCCGCCTTAGAGAAAACCGCGTTGACATTTTTTCCAAATGCCTTGCAATATCTCCTTAACGAAAAGAGCTAGAAGGCTGAAAATGCAGATTTAGACTTGTAGGCATTGTGTGAACAAGATAGCGTTGAAAAATCGGCTCCAGCTTATTCCACCTTAGAGAAAACCGCGTTGACATTTTTTCCAAATGCCTTGCAATATCTCCTTAACGAAAAGAGCTAGAAGGCTGAAAATGCAGATTTAGACTTGTAGGCATTGTGTGAACAAGATAGCGTTGAAAAATCGGCCCCAGCTTATTCCGCCTTAGAGAAAACCGCGTTGACATTTTTTCCAAATGCTTTGCAATATCTCCTTAACGAAAAGAGCTAGAAGGCTGAAAATGCAGATTTAGACTTGTAGGCATTGTGTGAACAAGAAAACGTTGAAAAATCGGCCCCAGCTCATTCCGCCTTAGAGAAAACCGCGTTGACATTTTTTCCAAATGCTTTGCAATATCTCCTTAACGAAAAGAGCTAGAAGGCTGAAAATGCAGATTTAGACTTGTAGGCATTGTGTGAACAAGATAGCGTTGAAAAATCGGCTCCAGCTTATTCCGCCTTAGAGAAAACCGCGTTGACATTTTTTCCAAATGCCTTGCAATATCTCCTTAACGAAAAGAGCTAGAAGGCTGAAAATGCAGATTTAGACTTGTAGGCATTGTGTGAACAAGATAGCGTTGAAAAATCGGCTCTAGCTTATTCCGCCTTAGAGAAAAACGCGTTGACATTTTTTCCAAATGCCTTGCAATATCTCCTTAACGAAAAGAGCTAGAAGGCTGAAAATGCAGATTTAGACTTGTAGGCGTTGTGTGAACATGATAGCGTTGAAAAATCGGCTCTAGCTTATTCCGCCTTAGAGAAAACCGCGTTGACATTTTTTCCAAATGCTTTGCAATATCTCCTTAACGAAAAGAGCTAGAAGGCTGAAAATGCAGATTTAGACTTGTAGGCATTGTGTGAACAAGATAGCGTTGAAAAATCGGCCCCAGCTCATTCCGCCTTAGAGAAAACCGCGTTGACATTTTTTCCAAATGCTTTGCAATATCTCCTTAACGGAAAGAGCTAGAAGGCTGAAAATGCAGATTTAGACTTGTAGGCGTTGTGTGAACATGATAGCGTTGAAAAATCGGCTCTAGCTTATTCCGCCTTAGAGAAAACCGCGTTGACATTTTTTCCAAATGCCTTGCAATATCTCCTTAACGAAAAGAGCTAGAAGGCTGAAAATGCAGATTTAGACTTGTAGGCATTGTGTGAACAAGATAGCGTTGAAAAATCGGCTCCAGCTTATTCCACCTTAGAGAAAACCGCGTTGACATTTTTTCCAAATGCCTTGCAATATCTCCTTAACGAAAAGAGCTAGAAGGCTGAAAATGCAGATTTAGACTTGTAGGCATTGTGTGAACAAGATAGCGTTGAAAAATCGGCTCCAGCTTATTCCGCCTTAGAGAAAACCGCGTTGACATTTTTTCCAAATGCCTTGCAATATCTCCTTAACGAAAAGAGCTAGAAGGCTGAAAATGCAGATTTAGACTTGTAGGCATTGTGTGAACAAGATAGCGTTGAAAAATCGGCTCCAGCTTATTCCACCTTAGAGAAAACCGCGTTGACATTTTTTCCAAATGCCTTGCAATATCTCCTTAACGAAAAGAGCTAGAAGGCTGAAAATGCAGATTTAGACTTGTAGGCATTGTGTGAACAAGATAGCGTTGAAAAATCGGCCCCAGCTTATTCCGCCTTAGAGAAAACCGCGTTGACATTTTTTCCAAATGCTTTGCAATATCTCCTTAACGAAAAGAGCTAGAAGGCTGAAAATGCAGATTTAGACTTGTAGGCATTGTGTGAACAAGAAAACGTTGAAAAATCGGCCCCAGCTCATTCCGCCTTAGAGAAAACCGCGTTGACATTTTTTCCAAATGCTTTGCAATATCTCCTTAACGAAAAGAGCTAGAAGGCTGAAAATGCAGATTTAGACTTGTAGGCATTGTGTGAACAAGATAGCGTTGAAAAATCGGCTCCAGCTTATTCCGCCTTAGAGAAAACCGCGTTGACATTTTTTCCAAATGCCTTGCAATATCTCCTTAACGAAAAGAGCTAGAAGGCTGAAAATGCAGATTTAGACTTGTAGGCATTGTGTGAACAAGATAGCGTTGAAAAATCGGCTCTAGCTTATTCCGCCTTAGAGAAAAACGCGTTGACATTTTTTCCAAATGCCTTGCAATATCTCCTTAACGAAAAGAGCTAGAAGGCTGAAAATGCAGATTTAGACTTGTAGGCGTTGTGTGAACATGATAGCGTTGAAAAATCGGCTCTAGCTTATTCCGCCTTAGAGAAAACCGCGTTGACATTTTTTCCAAATGCTTTGCAATATCTCCTTAACGAAAAGAGCTAGAAGGCTGAAAATGCAGATTTAGACTTGTAGGCATTGTGTGAACAAGATAGCGTTGAAAAATCGGCCCCAGCTCATTCCGCCTTAGAGAAAACCGCGTTGACATTTTTTCCAAATGCTTTGCAATATCTCCTTAACGGAAAGAGCTAGAAGGCTGAAAATGCAGATTTAGACTTGTAGGCGTTGTGTGAACATGATAGCGTTGAAAAATCGGCTCTAGCTTATTCCGCCTTAGAGAAAACCGCGTTGACATTTTTTCCAAATGCCTTGCAATATCTCCTTAACGAAAAGAGCTAGAAGGCTGAAAATGCAGATTTAGACTTGTAGGCATTGTGTGAACAAGATAGCGTTGAAAAATCGGCTCCAGCTTATTCCACCTTAGAGAAAACCGCGTTGACATTTTTTCCAAATGCCTTGCAATATCTCCTTAACGAAAAGAGCTAGAAGGCTGAAAATGCAGATTTAGACTTGTAGGCATTGTGTGAACAAGATAGCGTTGAAAAATCGGCTCCAGCTTATTCCGCCTTAGAGAAAACCGCGTTGACATTTTTTCCAAATGCCTTGCAATATCTCCTTAACGAAAAGAGCTAGAAGGCTGAAAATGCAGATTTAGACTTGTAGGCATTGTGTGAACAAGATAGCGTTGAAAAATCGGCTCTAGCTTATTCCGCCTTAGAGAAAAACGCGTTGACATTTTTTCCAAATGCCTTGCAATATCTCCTTAACGAAAAGAGCTAGAAGGCTGAAAATGCAGATTTAGACTTGTAGGCGTTGTGTGAACATGATAGCGTTGAAAAATCGGCTCTAGCTTATTCCGCCTTAGAGAAAACCGCGTTGACATTTTTTCCAAATGCCTTGCAATATCTCCTTAACGAAAAGAGCTAGAAGGCTGAAAATGCAGATTTAGACTTGTAGGCATTGTGTGAACAAGATAGCGTTGAAAAATCGGCCCCAGCTCATTCCGCCTTAGAGAAAACCGCGTTGACATTTTATCCAAATGCTTTGCAATATCTCCTTAACGAAAAGAGCTAGAAGGCTGAAAATGCAGATTTAGACTTGTAGGCATTGTGTGAACAAGAAAACGTTGAAAAATCGGCTCCAGCTCATTCCGCCTTAGAGAAAACCGCGTTGACATTTTTTCCAAATGCTTTGCAATATCTCCTTAACGAAAAGAGCTAGAAGGCTGAAAATGCAGCTTTAGACTTGTAGGCATTGTGTGAACAAGATAGCGTTGAAAAATCGGCCCCAGCTCATTCCGCCTTAGAGAAAACCGCGTTGACATTTTTTCCAAATGCTTTGCAATATCTCCTTAACGAAAAGAGCTAGAAGGCTGAAAATGCAGATTTAGACTTGTAGGCATTGTGTGAACAAGATAGCGTTGAAAAATCGGCCCCAGCTCATTCCGCCTTAGAGAAAACCGCGTTGACATTTTTTCCAAATGCTTTGCAATATCTCCTTAACGAAAAGAGCTAGAAGGCTGAAAATGCAGATTTAGACTTGAAGGCATTGTGTGAACAAGATAACGTTGAAAAATCGGCCCCAGCTTATTCCGCCTTAGAGAAAACCGCGTTGACATTTTTTCCAAATGCTTTGCAATATCTCCTTAACGAAAAGAGCTAGAAGGCTGAAAATGCAGATTTAGACTTGTAGGCATTGTGTGAACAAGAAAACGTTGAAAAATCGGCCCCAGCTCATTCCGCCTTAGAGAAAACCGCGTTGACATTTTTTCCAAATGCTTTGCAATATCTCCTTAACGAAAAGAGCTAGAAGGCTGAAAATGCAGATTTAGACTTGTAGGCATTGTGTGAACAAGATAGCGTTGAAAAATCGACTCCAGCTTATTCCGCCTTAGAGAAAACCGCGTTGACATTTTTTCCAAATGCCTTGCAATATCTCCTTAACGAAAAGAGCTAGAAGGCTGAAAATGCAGATTTAGACTTGTAGGCATTGTGTGAACAAGATAGCGTTGAAAAATCGGCTCTAGCTTATTCCGCCTTAGAGAAAAACGCGTTGACATTTTTTCCAAATGCCTTGCAATATCTCCTTAACGAAAAGAGCTAGAAGGCTGAAAATGCAGATTTAGACTTGTAGGCGTTGTGTGAACATGATAGCGTTGAAAAATCGGCTCTAGCTTATGCCGCCTTAGAGAAAACCGCGTTGACATTTTTTCCAAATGCTTTGCAATATCTCCTTAACGAAAAGAGCTAGAAGGCTGAAAATGCAGATTTAGACTTGTAGGCATTGTGTGAACAAGATAGCGTTGAAAAATCGGCCCCAGCTCATTCCGCCTTAGAGAAAACCGCGTTGACATTTTTTCCAAATGCTTTGCAATATCTCCTTAACGGAAAGAGCTAGAAGGCTGAAAATGCAGATTTAGACTTGTAGGCGTTGTGTGAACATGATAGCGTTGAAAAATCGGCTCTAGCTTATTCCGCCTTAGAGAAAACCGCGTTGACATTTTTTCCAAATGCCTTGCAATATCTCCTTAACGAAAAGAGCTAGAAGGCTGAAAATGCAGATTTAGACTTGTAGGCATTGTGTGAACAAGATAGCGTTGAAAAATCGGCTCCAGCTTATTCCACCTTAGAGAAAACCGCGTTGACATTTTTTCCAAATGCCTTGCAATATCTCCTTAACGAAAAGAGCTAGAAGGCTGAAAATGCAGATTTAGACTTGTAGGCATTGTGTGAACAAGATAGCGTTGAAAAATCGGCTCCAGCTTATTCCACCTTAGAGAAAACCGCGTTGACATTTTTTCCAAATGCCTTGCAATATCTCCTTAACGAAAAGAGCTAGAAGGCTGAAAATGCAGATTTAGACTTGTAGGCATTGTGTGAACAAGATAGCGTTGAAAAATCGGCTCCAGCTTATTCCGCCTTAGAGAAAACCGCGTTGACATTTTTTCCAAATGCCTTGCAATATCTCCTTAACGAAAAGAGCTGGAAGGCTGAAAATGCAGATTTAGACTTGTAGGCATTGTGTGAACAAGATAGCGTTGAAAAATCGGCTCTAGCTTATTCCGCCTTAGAGAAAAACGCGTTGACATTTTTTCCAAATGCCTTGCAATATCTCCTTAACGAAAAGAGCTAGAAGGCTGAAAATGCAGATTTAGACTTGTAGGCGTTGTGTGAACATGATAGCGTTGAAAAATCGGCTCTAGCTTATTCCGCCTTAGAGAAAACCGCGTTGACATTTTTTCCAAATGCCTTGCAATATCTCCTTAACGAAAAGAGCTAGAAGGCTGAAAATGCAGATTTAGACTTGTAGGCATTGTGTGAACAAGATAGCGTTGAAAAATCGGCCCCAGCTCATTCCGCCTTAGAGAAAACCGCGTTGACATTTTATCCAAATGCTTTGCAATATCTCCTTAACGAAAAGAGCTAGAAGGCTGAAAATGCAGATTTAGACTTGTAGGCATTGTGTGAACAAGAAAACGTTAAAAAATCGGCTCCAGCTCATTCCGCCTTAGAGAAAACCGCGTTGACATTTTTTCCAAATGCTTTGCAATATCTCCTTAACGAAAAGAGCTAGAAGGTTGAAAATGCAGATTTAGACTTGTAGGCATTGTGTGAACAAGATAACGTTGAAAAATCGGCCCCAGCTTATTCCGCCTTAGAGAAAACCGCGTTGACATTTTTTCCAAATGCTTTGCAATATCTCCTTAACGAAAAGAGCTAGAAGGCTGAAAATGCAGATTTAGACTTGTAGGCATTGTGTGAACAAGATAGCGTTGAAAAATCGGCCCCAGCTCATTCCGCCTTAGAGAAAACCGCGTTGACATTTTTTCCAAATGCTTTGCAATATCTCCTTAACGAAAAGAGCTAGAAGGCTGAAAATGCAGATTTAGACTTGAAGGCATTGTGTGAACAAGAT
Source organism: Crinia signifera (assembly GCF_055691185.1). Classification (NCBI taxonomy): domain Eukaryota; kingdom Metazoa; phylum Chordata; class Amphibia; order Anura; family Myobatrachidae; genus Crinia; species Crinia signifera. The sequence continues at coordinate 65,966,703 of NC_139222.1, forward strand.
AACGTTGAAAAATCGGCCCCAGCTTATTCCGCCTTAGAGAAAACCGCGTTGACATTTTTTCCAAATGCTTTGCAATATCTCCTTAACGAAAAGAGCTAGAAGGCTGAAAATGCAGATTTAGACTTGTAGGCATTGTGTGAACAAGAAAACGTTGAAAAATCGGCCCCAGCTCATTCCGCCTTAGAGAAAACCGCGTTGACATTTTTTCCAAATGCTTTGCAATATCTCCTTAACGAAAAGAGCTAGAAAGCTGAAAATGCAGATTTAGACTTGTAGGCATTGTGTGAACAAGATAGCGTTGAAAAATCGGCCCCAGCTCATTCCGCCTTAGAAAAAACTGCGTTGAAATTTTTCCAAATGCTTTGCAATATCTCCTTAACGAAAAGAGCTAGAAGGCTGAAAATGCAGATTTAGACTTGTAGGCATTGTGTGAACAAGATAGCGTTGAAAAATCGGCTCCAGCTTATTCCGCCTTAGAGAAAACCGCGTTGACATTTTTTCCAAATGCCTTGCAATATCTCCTTAACGAAAAGAGCTAGAAGGCTGAAAATGCAGATTTAGACTTGTAGGCATTGTGTGAACAAGATAGCGTTGAAAAATCGGCTCTAGCTTATTCCGCCTTAGAGAAAAACGCGTTGACATTTTTTCCAAATGCCTTGCAATATCTCCTTAACGAAAAGAGCTAGAAGGCTGAAAATGCAGATTTAGACTTGTAGGCGTTGTGTGAACATGATAGCGTTGAAAAATCGGCTCTAGCTTATTCCGCCTTAGAGAAAACCGCGTTGACATTTTTTCCAAATGCTTTGCAATATCTCCTTAACGAAAAGAGCTAGAAGGCTGAAAATGCAGATTTAGACTTGTAGGCATTGTGTGAACAAGATAGCGTTGAAAAATCGGCCCCAGCTCATTCCGCCTTAGAGAAAACCGCGTTGACATTTTTTCCAAATGCTTTGCAATATCTCCTTAACGGAAAGAGCTAGAAGGCTGAAAATGCAGATTTAGACTTGTAGGCGTTGTGTGAACATGATAGCGTTGAAAAATCGGCTCTAGCTTATTCCGCCTTAGAGAAAACCGCGTTGACATTTTTTCCAAATGCCTTGCAATATCTCCTTAACGAAAAGAGCTAGAAGGCTGAAAATGCAGATTTAGACTTGTAGGCATTGTGTGAACAAGATAGCGTTGAAAAATCGGCTCCAGCTTATTCCACCTTAGAGAAAACCGCGTTGACATTTTTTCCAAATGCCTTGCAATATCTCCTTAACGAAAAGAGCTAGAAGGCTGAAAATGCAGATTTAGACTTGTAGGCATTGTGTGAACAAGATAGCGTTGAAAAATCGGCTCCAGCTTATTCCACCTTAGAGAAAACCGCGTTGACATTTTTTCCAAATGCCTTGCAATATCTCCTTAACGAAAAGAGCTAGAAGGCTGAAAATGCAGATTTAGACTTGTAGGCATTGTGTGAACAAGATAGCGTTGAAAAATCGGCTCTAGCTTATTCCGCCTTAGAGAAAACCGCGTTGACATTTTTTCCAAATGCCTTGCAATATCTCCTTAACGAAAAGAGCTAGAAGGCTGAAAATGCAGATTTAGACTTGTAGGCATTGTGTGAACAAGATAGCGTTGAAAAATCGGCTCCAGCTTATTCCACCTTAGAGAAAACCGCGTTGACATTTTTTCCAAATGCCTTGCAATATCTCCTTAACGAAAAGAGCTAGAAGGCTGAAAATGCAGATTTAGACTTGTAGGCATTGTGTGAACAAGATAGCGTTGAAAAATCGGCCCCAGCTTATTCCGCCTTAGAGAAAACCGCGTTGACATTTTTTCCAAATGCTTTGCAATATCTCCTTAACGAAAAGAGCTAGAAGGCTGAAAATGCAGATTTAGACTTGTAGGCATTGTGTGAACAAGAAAACGTTGAAAAATCGGCCCCAGCTCATTCCGCCTTAGAGAAAACCGCGTTGACATTTTTTCCAAATGCTTTGCAATATCTCCTTAACGAAAAGAGCTAGAAGGCTGAAAATGCAGATTTAGACTTGTAGGCATTGTGTGAACAAGATAGCGTTGAAAAATCGGCTCCAGCTTATTCCGCCTTAGAGAAAACCGCGTTGACATTTTTTCCAAATGCCTTGCAATATCTCCTTAACGAAAAGAGCTAGAAGGCTGAAAATGCAGATTTAGACTTGTAGGCATTGTGTGAACAAGATAGCGTTGAAAAATCGGCTCTAGCTTATTCCGCCTTAGAGAAAAACGCGTTGACATTTTTTCCAAATGCCTTGCAATATCTCCTTAACGAAAAGAGCTAGAAGGCTGAAAATGCAGATTTAGACTTGTAGGCGTTGTGTGAACATGATAGCGTTGAAAAATCGGCTCTAGCTTATTCCGCCTTAGAGAAAACCGCGTTGACATTTTTTCCAAATGCTTTGCAATATCTCCTTAACGAAAAGAGCTAGAAGGCTGAAAATGCAGATTTAGACTTGTAGGCATTGTGTGAACAAGATAGCGTTGAAAAATCGGCCCCAGCTCATTCCGCCTTAGAGAAAACCGCGTTGACATTTTTTCCAAATGATTTGCAATATCTCCTTAACGGAAAGAGCTAGAAGGCTGAAAATGCAGATTTAGACTTGTAGGCGTTGTGTGAACATGATAGCGTTGAAAAATCGGCTCTAGCTTATTCCGCCTTAGAGAAAACCGCGTGTACATTTTTTCCAAATGCCTTGCAATATCTCCTTAACGAAAAGAGCTAGAAGGCTGAAAATGCAGATTTAGACTTGTAGGCATTGTGTGAACAAGATAGCGTTGAAAAATCGGCTCCAGCTTATTCCACCTTAGAGAAAACCGCGTTGACATTTTTTCCAAATGCCTTGCAATATCTCCTTAACGAAAAGAGCTAGAAGGCTGAAAATGCAGATTTAGACTTGTAGGCATTGTGTGAACAAGATAGCGTTGAAAAATCGGCTCCAGCTTATTCCGCCTTAGAGAAAACCGCGTTGACATTTTTTCCAAATGCCTTGCAATATCTCCTTAACGAAAAGAGCTAGAAGGCTGAAAATGCAGATTTAGACTTGTAGGCATTGTGTGAACAAGATAGCGTTGAAAAATCGGCTCTAGCTTATTCCGCCTTAGAGAAAAACGCGTTGACATTTTTTCCAAATGCCTTGCAATATCTCCTTAACGAAAAGAGCTAGAAGGCTGAAAATGCAGATTTAGACTTGTAGGCATTGTGTGAACAAGATAGCGTTGAAAAATCGGCTCCAGCTTATTCCGCCTTAGAGAAAACCGCGTTGACATTTTTTCCAAATGCCTTGCAATATCTCCTTAACGAAAAGAGCTAGAAGGCTGAAAATGCAGATTTAGACTTGTAGGCATTGTGTGAACAAGATAGCGTTGAAAAATCGGCTCTAGCTTATTCCGCCTTAGAGAAAAACGCGTTGACATTTTTTCCAAATGCCTTGCAATATCTCCTTAACGAAAAGAGCTAGAAGGCTGAAAATGCAGATTTAGACTTGTAGGCATTGTGTGAACAAGATAGCGTTGAAAAATCGGCCCCAGCTCATTCCGCCTTAGAGAAAACCGCGTTGACATTTTATCCAAATGCTTTGCAATATCTCCTTAACGAAAAGAGCTAGAAGGCTGAAAATGCAGATTTAGACTTGTAGGCATTGTGTGAACAAGAAAACGTTAAAAAATCGGCTCCAGCTCATTCCGCCTTAGAGAAAACCGCGTTGACATTTTTTCCAAATGCTTTGCAATATCTCCTTAACGAAAAGAGCTAGAAGGCTGAAAATGCAGCTTTAGACTTGTAGGCATTGTGTGAACAAGATAGCGTTGAAAAATCGGCCCCAGCTCATTCCGCCTTAGAGAAAACCGCGTTGACATTTTTTCCAAATGCTTTGCAATATCTCCTTAACGAAAAGAGCTAGAAGGCTGAAAATGCAGATTTAGACTTGTAGGCATTGTGTGAACAAGATAGCGTTGAAAAATCGGCTCCAGCTTATTCCGCCTTAGAGAAAACCGCGTTGACATTTTTTCCAAATGCCTTGCAATATCTCCTTAACGAAAAGAGCTAGAAGGCTGAAAATGCAGATTTAGACTTGTAGGCATTGTGTGAACAAGATAGCGTTGAAAAATCGGCTCTAGCTTATTCCGCCTTAGAGAAAAACGCGTTGACATTTTTTCCAAATGCCTTGCAATATCTCCTTAACGAAAAGAGCTAGAAGGCTGAAAATGCAGATTTAGACTTGTAGGCGTTGTGTGAACATGATAGCGTTGAAAAATCGGCTCTAGCTTATTCCGCCTTAGAGAAAACCGCGTTGACATTTTTTCCAAATGCCTTGCAATATCTCCTTAACGAAAAGAGCTAGAAGGCTGAAAATGCAGATTTAGACTTGTAGGCATTGTGTGAACAAGATAGCGTTGAAAAATCGGCCCCAGCTCATTCCGCCTTAGAGAAAACCGCGTTGACATTTTATCCAAATGCTTTGCAATATCTCCTTAACGAAAAGAGCTAGAAGGCTGAAAATGCAGATTTAGACTTGTAGGCATTGTGTGAACAAGAAAACGTTGAAAAATCGGCTCCAGCTCATTCCGCCTTAGAGAAAACCGCGTTGACATTTTTTCCAAATGCTTTGCAATATCTCCTTAACGAAAAGAGCTAGAAGGCTGAAAATGCAGCTTTAGACTTGTAGGCATTGTGTGAACAAGATAGCGTTGAAAAATCGGCCCCAGCTCATTCCGCCTTAGAGAAAACCGCGTTGACATTTTTTCCAAATGCTTTGCAATATCTCCTTAACGAAAAGAGCTAGAAGGCTGAAAATGCAGATTTAGACTTGTAGGCATTGTGTGAACAAGATAGCGTTGAAAAATCGGCCCCAGCTCATTCCGCCTTAGAGAAAACCGCGTTGACATTTTTTCCAAATGCTTTGCAATATCTCCTTAACGAAAAGAGCTAGAAGGCTGAAAATGCAGATTTAGACTTGAAGGCATTGTGTGAACAAGATAACGTTGAAAAATCGGCCCCAGCTTATTCCGCCTTAGAGAAAACCGCGTTGACATTTTTTCCAAATGCTTTGCAATATCTCCTTAACGAAAAGAGCTAGAAGGCTGAAAATGCAGATTTAGACTTGTAGGCATTGTGTGAACAAGAAAACGTTGAAAAATCGGCCCCAGCTCATTCCGCCTTAGAGAAAACCGCGTTGACATTTTTTCCAAATGCTTTGCAATATCTCCTTAACGAAAAGAGCTAGAAGGCTGAAAATGCAGATTTAGACTTGTAGGCATTGTGTGAACAAGATAGCGTTGAAAAATCGGCTCCAGCTTATTCCGCCTTAGAGAAAACCGCGTTGACATTTTTTCCAAATGCCTTGCAATATCTCCTTAACGAAAAGAGCTAGAAGGCTGAAAATGCAGATTTAGACTTGTAGGCATTGTGTGAACAAGATAGCGTTGAAAAATCGGCTCTAGCTTATTCCGCCTTAGAGAAAAACGCGTTGACATTTTTTCCAAATGCCTTGCAATATCTCCTTAACGAAAAGAGCTAGAAGGCTGAAAATGCAGATTTAGACTTGTAGGCGTTGTGTGAACATGATAGCGTTGAAAAATCGGCTCTAGCTTATTCCGCCTTAGAGAAAACCGCGTTGACATTTTTTCCAAATGCTTTGCAATATCTCCTTAACGAAAAGAGCTAGAAGGCTGAAAATGCAGATTTAGACTTGTAGGCATTGTGTGAACAAGATAGCGTTGAAAAATCGGCCCCAGCTCATTCCGCCTTAGAGAAAACCGCGTTGACATTTTTTCCAAATGCTTTGCAATATCTCCTTAACGGAAAGAGCTAGAAGGCTGAAAATGCAGATTTAGACTTGTAGGCGTTGTGTGAACATGATAGCGTTGAAAAATCGGCTCTAGCTTATTCCGCCTTAGAGAAAACCGCGTTGACATTTTTTCCAAATGCCTTGCAATATCTCCTTAACGAAAAGAGCTAGAAGGCTGAAAATGCAGATTTAGACTTGTAGGCATTGTGTGAACAAGATAGCGTTGAAAAATCGGCTCCAGCTTATTCCACCTTAGAGAAAACCGCGTTGACATTTTTTCCAAATGCCTTGCAATATCTCCTTAACGAAAAGAGCTAGAAGGCTGAAAATGCAGATTTAGACTTGTAGGCATTGTGTGAACAAGATAGCGTTGAAAAATCGGCTCCAGCTTATTCCGCCTTAGAGAAAACCGCGTTGACATTTTTTCCAAATGCCTTGCAATATCTCCTTAACGAAAAGAGCTGGAAGGCTGAAAATGCAGATTTAGACTTGTAGGCATTGTGTGAACAAGATAGCGTTGAAAAATCGGCTCTAGCTTATTCCGCCTTAGAGAAAAACGCGTTGACATTTTTTCCAAATGCCTTGCAATATCTCCTTAACGAAAAGAGCTAGAAGGCTGAAAATGCAGATTTAGACTTGTAGGCGTTGTGTGAACATGATAGCGTTGAAAAATCGGCTCTAGCTTATTCCGCCTTAGAGAAAACCGCGTTGACATTTTTTCCAAATGCCTTGCAATATCTCCTTAACGAAAAGAGCTAGAAGGCTGAAAATGCAGATTTAGACTTGTAGGCATTGTGTGAACAAGATAGCGTTGAAAAATCGGCCCCAGCTCATTCCGCCTTAGAGAAAACCGCGTTGACATTTTATCCAAATGCTTTGCAATATCTCCTTAACGAAAAGAGCTAGAAGGCTGAAAATGCAGATTTAGACTTGTAGGCATTGTGTGAACAAGAAAACGTTAAAAAATCGGCTCCAGCTCATTCCGCCTTAGAGAAAACCGCGTTGACATTTTTTCCAAATGCTTTGCAATATCTCCTTAACGAAAAGAGCTAGAAGGCTGAAAATGCAGCTTTAGACTTGTAGGCATTGTGTGAACAAGATAGCGTTGAAAAATCGGCCCCAGCTCATTCCGCCTTAGAGAAAACCGCGTTGACATTTTTTCCAAATGCCTTGCAATATCTCCTTAACGAAAAGAGCTAGAAGGCTGAAAATGCAGATTTAGACTTGTAGGCATTGTGTGAACAAGATAGCGTTGAAAAATCGGCTCTAGCTTATTCCGCCTTAGAGAAAAACGCGTTGACATTTTTTCCAAATGCCTTGCAATATCTCCTTAACGAAAAGAGCTAGAAGGCTGAAAATGCAGATTTAGACTTGTAGGCGTTGTGTGAACATGATAGCGTTGAAAAATCGGCTCTAGCTTATTCCGCCTTAGAGAAAACCGCGTTGACATTTTTTCCAAATGCTTTGCAATATCTCCTTAACGAAAAGAGCTAGAAGGCTGAAAATGCAGATTTAGACTTGTAGGCATTGTGTGAACAAGATAGCGTTGAAAAATCGGCCCCAGCTCATTCCGCCTTAGAGAAAACCGCGTTGACATTTTTTCCAAATGCTTTGCAATATCTCCTTAACGGAAAGAGCTAGAAGGCTGAAAATGCAGATTTAGACTTGTAGGCGTTGTGTGAACATGATAGCGTTGAAAAATCGGCTCTAGCTTATTCCGCCTTAGAGAAAACCGCGTTGACATTTTTTCCAAATGCCTTGCAATATCTCCTTAACGAAAAGAGCTAGAAGGCTGAAAATGCAGATTTAGACTTGTAGGCATTGTGTGAACAAGATAGCGTTGAAAAATCGGCTCCAGCTTATTCCACCTTAGAGAAAACCGCGTTGACATTTTTTCCAAATGCCTTGCAATATCTCCTTAACGAAAAGAGCTAGAAGGCTGAAAATGCAGATTTAGACTTGTAGGCATTGTGTGAACAAGATAGCGTTGAAAAATCGGCTCCAGCTTATTCCGCCTTAGAGAAAACCGCGTTGACATTTTTTCCAAATGCCTTGCAATATCTCCTTAACGAAAAGAGCTGGAAGGCTGAAAATGCAGATTTAGACTTGTAGGCATTGTGTGAACAAGATAGCGTTGAAAAATCGGCTCTAGCTTATTCCGCCTTAGAGAAAAACGCGTTGACATTTTTTCCAAATGCCTTGCAATATCTCCTTAACGAAAAGAGCTAGAAGGCTGAAAATGCAGATTTAGACTTGTAGGCGTTGTGTGAACATGATAGCGTTGAAAAATCGGCTCTAGCTTATTCCGCCTTAGAGAAAACCGCGTTGACATTTTTTCCAAATGCCTTGCAATATCTCCTTAACGAAAAGAGCTAGAAGGCTGAAAATGCAGATTTAGACTTGTAGGCATTGTGTGAACAAGATAGCGTTGAAAAATCGGCCCCAGCTCATTCCGCCTTAGAGAAAACCGCGTTGACATTTTATCCAAATGCTTTGCAATATCTCCTTAACGAAAAGAGCTAGAAGGCTGAAAATGCAGATTTAGACTTGTAGGCATTGTGTGAACAAGAAAACGTTAAAAAATCGGCTCCAGCTCATTCCGCCTTAGAGAAAACCGCGTTGACATTTTTTCCAAATGCTTTGCAATATCTCCTTAACGAAAAGAGCTAGAAGGCTGAAAATGCAGCTTTAGACTTGTAGGCATTGTGTGAACAAGATAGCGTTGAAAAATCGGCCCCAGCTCATTCCGCCTTAGAGAAAACCGCGTTGACATTTTTTCCAAATGCTTTGCAATATCTCCTTAACGAAAAGAGCTAGAAGGCTGAAAATGCAGATTTAGACTTGTAGGCATTGTGTGAACAAGATAGCGTTGAAAAATCGGCCCCAGCTCATTCCGCCTTAGAGAAAACCGCGTTGACATTTTTTCCAAATGCTTTGCAATATCTCCTTAACGAAAAGAGCTAGAAGGCTGAAAATGCAGATTTAGACTTGAAGGCATTGTGTGAACAAGATAACGTTGAAAAATCGGCCCCAGCTTATTCCGCCTTAGAGAAAACCGCGTTGACATTTTTTCCAAATGCTTTGCAATATCTCCTTAACGAAAAGAGCTAGAAGGCTGAAAATGCAGATTTAGACTTGTAGGCATTGTGTGAACAAGAAAACGTTGAAAAATCGGCCCCAGCTCATTCCGCCTTAGAGAAAACCGCGTTGACATTTTTTCCAAATGCTTTGCAATATCTCCTTAACGAAAAGAGCTAGAAGGCTGAAAATGCAGATTTAGACTTGTAGGCATTGTGTGAACAAGATAGCGTTGAAAAATCGGCTCCAGCTTATTCCGCCTTAGAGAAAACCGCGTTGACATTTTTTCCAAATGCCTTGCAATATCTCCTTAACGAAAAGAGCTAGAAGGCTGAAAATGCAGATTTAGACTTGTAGGCATTGTGTGAACAAGATAGCGTTGAAAAATCGGCCCCAGCTCATTCCGCCTTAGAGAAAACCGCGTTGACATTTTTTCCAAATGCTTTGCAATATCTCCTTAACGAAAAGAGCTAGAAGGTTGAAAATGCAGATTTAGACTTGTAGGCATTGTGTGAACAAGATAACGTTGAAAAATCGGCCCCAGCTTATTCCGCCTTAGAGAAAACCGCGTTGACATTTTTTCCAAATGCTTTGCAATATCTCCTTAACGAAAAGAGCTAGAAGGCTGAAAATGCAGATTTAGACTTGTAGGCATTGTGTGAACAAGATAGCGTTGAAAAATCGGCCCCAGCTCATTCCGCCTTAGAGAAAACCGCGTTGACATTTTTTCCAAATGCTTTGCAATATCTCCTTAACGAAAAGAGCTAGAAGGCTGAAAATGCAGATTTAGACTTGAAGGCATTGTGTGAACAAGATAACGTTGAAAAATCGGCCCCAGCTTATTCCGCCTTAGAGAAAACCGCGTTGACATTTTTTCCAAATGCTTTGCAATATCTCCTTAACGAAAAGAGCTAGAAGGCTGAAAATGCAGATTTAGACTTGTAGGCATTGTGTGAACAAGAAAACGTTGAAAAATCGGCCCCAGCTCATTCCGCCTTAGAGAAAACCGCGTTGACATTTTTTCCAAATGCTTTGCAATATCTCCTTAACGAAAAGAGCTAGAAAGCTGAAAATGCAGATTTAGACTTGTAGGCATTGTGTGAACAAGATAGCGTTGAAAAATCGGCCCCAGCTCATTCCGCCTTAGAAAAAACTGCGTTGAAATTTTTCCAAATGCTTTGCAATATCTCCTTAACGAAAAGAGCTAGAAGGCTGAAAATGCAGATTTAGACTTGTAGGCATTGTGTGAACAAGAAAACGTTGAAAAATCGGCCCCAGCTCATTCCGCCTTAGAGAAAACCGCGTTGACATTTTTTCCAAATGCCTTGCAATATCTCCTTAACGAAAAGAGCTAGAAGGCTGAAAATGCAGATTTAGACTTGTAGGCATTGTGTGAACAAGATAACGTTGAAAAATCGGCCCCAGCTTATTCCGCCTTAGAGAAAACCGCGTTGACATTTTTTCCAAATGCTTTGCAATATCTCCTTAACGAAAAGAGCTAGAAGGCTGAAAATGCAGATTTAGACTTGTAGGCATTGTGTGAACAAGAAAACGTTGAAAAATCGGCCCCAGCTCATTCCGCCTTAGAGAAAACCGCGTTGACATTTTTTCCAAATGCTTTGCAATATCTCCTTAACGAAAAGAGCTAGAAGGCTGAAAATGCAGATTTAGACTTGAAGGCATTGTGTGAACAAGATAACGTTGAAAAATCGGCCCCAGCTTATTCCGCCTTAGAGAAAACCGCGTTGACATTTTTTCCAAATGCTTTGCAATATCTCCTTAACGAAAAGAGCTAGAAGGCTGAAAATGCAGATTTAGACTTGTAGGCATTGTGTGAACAAGAAAACGTTGAAAAATCGGCCCCAGCTCATTCCGCCTTAGAGAAAACCGCGTTGACATTTTTTCCAAATGCTTTGCAATATCTCCTTAACGAAAAGAGCTAGAAGGCTGAAAATGCAGATTTAGACTTGTAGGCATTGTGTGAACAAGATAGCGTTGAAAAATCGGCCCCAGCTCATTCCGCCTTAGAGAAAACCGCGTTGACATTTTTTCCAAATGCTTTGCAATATCTCCTTAACGGAAAGAGCTAGAAGGCTGAAAATGCAGATTTAGACTTGTAGGCGTTGTGTGAACATGATAGCGTTGAAAAATCGGCTCTAGCTTATTCCGCCTTAGAGAAAACCGCGTTGACATTTTTTCCAAATGCTTTGCAATATCTCCTTAACGAAAAGAGCTAGAAAGCTGAAAATGCAGATTTAGACTTGTAGGCATTGTGTGAACAAGATAGCGTTGAAAAATCGGCCCCAGCTCATTCCGCCTTAGAAAAAACTGCGTTGAAATTTTTCCAAATGCTTTGCAATATCTCCTTAACGAAAAGAGCTAGAAGGCTGAAAATGCAGATTTAGACTTGTAGGCATTGTGTGAACAAGAAAACGTTGAAAAATCGGCCCCAGCTCATTCCGCCTTAGAGAAAACCGCGTTGACATTTTTTCCAAATGCCTTGCAATATCTCCTTAACGAAAAGAGCTAGAAGGCTGAAAATGCAGATTTAGACTTGTAGGCATTGTGTGAACAAGATAACGTTGAAAAATCGGCCCCAGCTTATTCCGCCTTAGAGAAAACCGCGTTGACATTTTTTCCAAATGCTTTGCAATATCTCCTTAACGAAAAGAGCTAGAAGGCTGAAAATGCAGATTTAGACTTGTAGGCATTGTGTGAACAAGAAAACGTTGAAAAATCGGCCCCAGCTCATTCCGCCTTAGAGAAAACCGCGTTGACATTTTTTCCAAATGCTTTGCAATATCTCCTTAACGAAAAGAGCTAGAAGGCTGAAAATGCAGATTTAGACTTGAAGGCATTGTGTGAACAAGATAACGTTGAAAAATCGGCCCCAGCTTATTCCGCCTTAGAGAAAACCGCGTTGACATTTTTTCCAAATGCTTTGCAATATCTCCTTAACGAAAAGAGCTAGAAGGCTGAAAATGCAGATTTAGACTTGTAGGCATTGTGTGAACAAGAAAACGTTGAAAAATCGGCCCCAGCTCATTCCGCCTTAGAGAAAACCGCGTTGACATTTTTTCCAAATGCTTTGCAATATCTCCTTAACGAAAAGAGCTAGAAGGCTGAAAATGCAGATTTAGACTTGTAGGCATTGTGTGAACAAGATAGCGTTGAAAAATCGGCCCCAGCTCATTCCGCCTTAGAGAAAACCGCGTTGACATTTTTTCCAAATGCTTTGCAATATCTCCTTAACGGAAAGAGCTAGAAGGCTGAAAATGCAGATTTAGACTTGTAGGCGTTGTGTGAACATGATAGCGTTGAAAAATCGGCTCTAGCTTATTCCGCCTTAGAGAAAACCGCGTTGACATTTTTTCCAAATGCCTTGCAATATCTCCTTAACGAAAAGAGCTAGAAGGCTGAAAATGCAGATTTAGACTTGTAGGCATTGTGTGAACAAGATAGCGTTGAAAAATCGGCTCCAGCTTATTCCACCTTAGAGAAAACCGCGTTGACATTTTTTCCAAATGCCTTGCAATATCTCCTTAACGAAAAGAGCTAGAAGGCTGAAAATGCAGATTTAGACTTGTAGGCATTGTGTGAACAAGATAGCGTTGAAAAATCGGCTCTAGCTTATTCCGCCTTAGAGAAAACCGCGTTGACATTTTTTCCAAATGCCTTGCAATATCTCCTTAACAAAAAGAGCTAGAAGGCTGAAAATGCAGATTTAGACTTGTAGGCATTGTGTGAACAAGATAGCGTTGAAAAATCTGCTCCAGCTTATTCCGCCTTAGAGAAAACCGCGTTGACATTTTTTCCAAATGCTTTGCAATATCTCCTTAACGAAAAGAGCTAGAAGGCTGAAAATGCAGATTTAGACTTGTAGGCATTGTGTGAACAAGATATCGTTGAAAAATCGGCCCCAGCTCATTCCGCCTTAGAGAAAACCGCGTTGACATTTTTTCCAAATGCTTTGCAATATCTCCTTAACGAAAAGAGCTAGAAGGCTGAAAATGCAGATTTAGACTTGTAGGCATTGTGTGAACAAGAAAACGTTGAAAAATCGGCCCCAGCTCATTCCGCCTTAGAGAAAACCGCGTTGACATTTTTTCCAAATGCTTTGCAATATCTCCTTAACGAAAAGAGCTAGAAGGCTGAAAATGCAGATTTAGACTTGTAGGCATTGTGTGAACAAGATAGCGTTGAAAAATCGGCCCCAGCTCATTCCGCCTTAGAGAAAACCGCGTTGACATTTTTTCCAAATGCTTTGCAATATCTCCTTAACGAAAAGAGCTAGAAGGCTGAAAATGCAGATTTAGACTTGTAGGCATTGTGTGAACAAGATAACGTTGAAAAATCGGCCCCAGCTTATTCCGCCTTAGAGAAAACCGCGTTGACATTTTTTCCAAATGCTTTGCAATATCTCCTTAACGAAAAGAGCTAGAAGGCTGAAAATGCAGAATTAGACTTGTAGGCATTGTGTGAACAAGATAACGTTGAAAAATCGGCCCCAGCTTATTCCGCCTTAGAGAAAACCGCGTTGACATTTTTTCCAAATGCTTTGCAATATCTCCTTAACGAAAAGAGCTAGAAGGCTGAAAATGCAGATTTAGACTTGTAGGCAATGTGTGAACAAGATAACGTTGAAAAATCGGCCCCAGCTTATTCCGCCTTAGAGAAAACCGCGTTGACATTTTTTCCAAATGCTTTGCAATATCTCCTTAACGAAAAGAGCTAGAAGGCTGAAAATGCAGATTTAGACTTGTAGGCATTGTGTGAACAAGAAAACGTTGAAAAATCGGCCCCAGCTCATTCCGCCTTAGAGAAAACCGCGTTGACATTTTTTCCAAATGCTTTGCAATATCTCCTTAACGAAAAGAGCTAGAAGGCTGAAAATGCAGATTTAGACTTGTAGGCATTGTGTGAACAAGATAGCGTTGAAAAATCGGCTCCAGCTTATTCCGCCTTAGAGAAAACCGCGTTGACATTTTTTCCAAATGCCTTGCAATATCTCCTTAACGAAAAGAGCTAGAAGGCTGAAAATGCAGATTTAGACTTGTAGGCATTGTGTGAACAAGATAGCGTTGAAAAATCGGCCCCAGCTCATTCCGCCTTAGAGAAAACCGCGTTGACATTTTTTCCAAATGCTTTGCAATATCTCCTTAACGAAAAGAGCTAGAAGGTTGAAAATGCAGATTTAGACTTGTAGGCATTGTGTGAACAAGATAACGTTGAAAAATCGGCCCCAGCTTATTCCGCCTTAGAGAAAACCGCGTTGACATTTTTTCCAAATGCTTTGCAATATCTCCTTAACGAAAAGAGCTAGAAGGCTGAAAATGCAGATTTAGACTTGTAGGCATTGTGTGAACAAGATAGCGTTGAAAAATCGGCCCCAGCTCATTCCGCCTTAGAGAAAACCGCGTTGACATTTTTTCCAAATGCTTTGCAATATCTCCTTAACGAAAAGAGCTAGAAGGCTGAAAATGCAGATTTAGACTTGAAGGCATTGTGTGAACAAGATAACGTTGAAAAATCGGCCCCAGCTTATTCCGCCTTAGAGAAAACCGCGTTGACATTTTTTCCAAATGCTTTGCAATATCTCCTTAACGAAAAGAGCTAGAAGGCTGAAAATGCAGATTTAGACTTGTAGGCATTGTGTGAACAAGAAAACGTTGAAAAATCGGCCCCAGCTCATTCCGCCTTAGAGAAAACCGCGTTGACATTTTTTCCAAATGCTTTGCAATATCTCCTTAACGAAAAGAGCTAGAAAGCTGAAAATGCAGATTTAGACTTGTAGGCATTGTGTGAACAAGATAGCGTTGAAAAATCGGCCCCAGCTCATTCCGCCTTAGAAAAAACTGCGTTGAAATTTTTCCAAATGCTTTGCAATATCTCCTTAACGAAAAGAGCTAGAAGGCTGAAAATGCAGATTTAGACTTGTAGGCATTGTGTGAACAAGAAAACGTTGAAAAATCGGCCCCAGCTCATTCCGCCTTAGAGAAAACCGCGTTGACATTTTTTCCAAATGCCTTGCAATATCTCCTTAACGAAAAGAGCTAGAAGGCTGAAAATGCAGATTTAGACTTGTAGGCATTGTGTGAACAAGATAACGTTGAAAAATCGGCCCCAGCTTATTCCGCCTTAGAGAAAACCGCGTTGACATTTTTTCCAAATGCTTTGCAATATCTCCTTAACGAAAAGAGCTAGAAGGCTGAAAATGCAGATTTAGACTTGTAGGCATTGTGTGAACAAGAAAACGTTGAAAAATCGGCCCCAGCTCATTCCGCCTTAGAGAAAACCGCGTTGACATTTTTTCCAAATGCTTTGCAATATCTCCTTAACGAAAAGAGCTAGAAGGCTGAAAATGCAGATTTAGACTTGAAGGCATTGTGTGAACAAGATAACGTTGAAAAATCGGCCCCAGCTTATTCCGCCTTAGAGAAAACCGCGTTGACATTTTTTCCAAATGCTTTGCAATATCTCCTTAACGAAAAGAGCTAGAAGGCTGAAAATGCAGATTTAGACTTGTAGGCATTGTGTGAACAAGAAAACGTTGAAAAATCGGCCCCAGCTCATTCCGCCTTAGAGAAAACCGCGTTGACATTTTTTCCAAATGCTTTGCAATATCTCCTTAACGAAAAGAGCTAGAAGGCTGAAAATGCAGATTTAGACTTGTAGGCATTGTGTGAACAAGATAGCGTTGAAAAATCGGCCCCAGCTCATTCCGCCTTAGAGAAAACCGCGTTGACATTTTTTCCAAATGCTTTGCAATATCTCCTTAACGGAAAGAGCTAGAAGGCTGAAAATGCAGATTTAGACTTGTAGGCGTTGTGTGAACATGATAGCGTTGAAAAATCGGCTCTAGCTTATTCCGCCTTAGAGAAAACCGCGTTGACATTTTTTCCAAATGCCTTGCAATATCTCCTTAACGAAAAGAGCTAGAAGGCTGAAAATGCAGATTTAGACTTGTAGGCATTGTGTGAACAAGATAGCGTTGAAAAATCGGCTCCAGCTTATTCCACCTTAGAGAAAACCGCGTTGACATTTTTTCCAAATGCCTTGCAATATCTCCTTAACGAAAAGAGCTAGAAGGCTGAAAATGCAGATTTAGACTTGTAGGCATTGTGTGAACAAGATAGCGTTGAAAAATCGGCTCTAGCTTATTCCGCCTTAGAGAAAACCGCGTTGACATTTTTTCCAAATGCCTTGCAATATCTCCTTAACAAAAAGAGCTAGAAGGCTGAAAATGCAGATTTAGACTTGTAGGCATTGTGTGAACAAGATAGCGTTGAAAAATCTGCTCCAGCTTATTCCGCCTTAGAGAAAACCGCGTTGACATTTTTTCCAAATGCTTTGCAATATCTCCTTAACGAAAAGAGCTAGAAGGCTGAAAATGCAGATTTAGACTTGTAGGCATTGTGTGAACAAGATATCGTTGAAAAATCGGCCCCAGCTCATTCCGCCTTAGAGAAAACCGCGTTGACATTTTTTCCAAATGCTTTGCAATATCTCCTTAACGAAAAGAGCTAGAAGGCTGAAAATGCAGATTTAGACTTGTAGGCATTGTGTGAACAAGAAAACGTTGAAAAATCGGCCCCAGCTCATTCCGCCTTAGAGAAAACCGCGTTGACATTTTTTCCAAATGCTTTGCAATATCTCCTTAACGAAAAGAGCTAGAAGGCTGAAAATGCAGATTTAGACTTGTAGGCATTGTGTGAACAAGATAGCGTTGAAAAATCGGCCCCAGCTCATTCCGCCTTAGAGAAAACCGCGTTGACATTTTTTCCAAATGCTTTGCAATATCTCCTTAACGAAAAGAGCTAGAAGGCTGAAAATGCAGATTTAGACTTGTAGGCATTGTGTGAACAAGATAACGTTGAAAAATCGGCCCCAGCTTATTCCGCCTTAGAGAAAACCGCGTTGACATTTTTTCCAAATGCTTTGCAATATCTCCTTAACGAAAAGAGCTAGAAGGCTGAAAATGCAGAATTAGACTTGTAGGCATTGTGTGAACAAGATAACGTTGAAAAATCGGCCCCAGCTTATTCCGCCTTAGAGAAAACCGCGTTGACATTTTTTCCAAATGCTTTGCAATATCTCCTTAACGAAAAGAGCTAGAAGGCTGAAAATGCAGATTTAGACTTGTAGGCAATGTGTGAACAAGATAACGTTGAAAAATCGGCCCCAGCTTATTCCGCCTTAGAGAAAACCGCGTTGACATTTTTTCCAAATGCTTTGCAATATCTCCTTAACGAAAAGAGCTAGAAGGCTGAAAATGCAGATTTAGACTTGTAGGCATTGTGTGAACAAGAAAACGTTGAAAAATCGGCCCCAGCTCATTCCGCCTTAGAGAAAACCGCGTTGACATTTTTTCCAAATGCTTTGCAATATCTCCTTAACGAAAAGAGCTAGAAGGCTGAAAATGCAGATTTAGACTTGTAGGCATTGTGTGAACAAGATAGCGTTGAAAAATCGGCCCCAGCTCATTCCGCCTTAGAGAAAACCGCGTTGACATTTTTTCCAAATGCTTTGCAATATCTCCTTAACGAAAAGAGCTAGAAGGCTGAAAATGCAGAATTAGACTTGTAGGCATTGTGTGAACAAGATAACGTTGAAAAATCGGCCCCAGCTTATTCCGCCTTAGAGAAAACCGCGTTGACATTTTTTCCAAATGCTTTGCAATATCTCCTTAACGAAAAGAGCTAGAAGGCTGAAAATGCAGATTTAGACTTGTAGGCATTGTGTGAACAAGATAACGTTGAAAAATCGGCCCCAGCTTATTCCGCCTTAGAGAAAACCGCGTTGACATTTTTTCCAAATGCTTTGCAATATCTCCTTAACGAAAAGAGCTAGAAGGCTGAAAATGCAGATTTAGACTTGTAGGCATTGTGTGAACAAGATAGCGTTGAAAAATCGGCCCCAGCTCATTCCGCCTTAGAGAAAACCGCGTTGACATTTTTTCCAAATGCTTTGCAATATCTCCTTAAGGAAAAGAGCTAGAAGGCTGAAAATGCAGATTTAGACTTGTAGGCATTGTGTGAACAAGAAAACGTTGAAAAATCGGCCCCAGCTCATTCCGCCTTAGAGAAAACCGCGTTGACATTTTTTTCCAAATGCTTTGCAATATCTCCTTAACGAAAAGAGCTAGAAGGCTGAAAATGCAGATTTAGACTTGTAGGCATTGTGTGAACAAGATAGCGTTGAAAAATCGGCCCCAGCTCATTCCGCCTTAGAGAAAACCGCGTTGACATTTTTTCCAAATGCTTTGCAATATCTCCTTAACCAAAAGAGCTAGAAGGCTGAAAATGCAGATTTAGACTTGTAGGCATTTTGTGAACAAGATAACGTTGAAAAATCGGCCCCAGCTTATTCCGCCTTAGAGAAAACCGCGTTGACATTTTTTCCAAATGCTTTGCAATATCTCCTTAACGAAAAGAGCTAGAAGGCTGAAAATGCAGAATTAGACTTGTAGGCATTTTGTGAACAAGATAACGTTGAAAAATCGGCCCCAGCTTATTCCGCCTTAGAGAAAACCGCGTTGACATTTTTTCCAAATGCTTTGCAATATCTCCTTAACGAAAAGAGCTAGAAGGCTGAAAATGCAGATTTAGACTTGTAGGCATTGTGTGAACAAGAAAACGTTGAAAAATCGGCCCCAGCTCATTCCGCCTTAGAGAAAACCGCGTTGACATTTTTTCCAAATGCTTTGCAATATCTCCTTAACGAAAAGAGCTAGAAGGCTGAAAATGCAGATTTAGACTTGTAGGCATTGTGTGAACAAGATAGCGTTGAAAAATCGGCCCCAGCTCATTCCGCCTTAGAGAAAACCGCGTTGACATTTTTTCCAAATGCTTTGCAATATCTCCTTAACGAAAAGAGCTAGAAGGCTGAAAATGCAAAATTAGACTTGTAGGCATTGTGTGAACAAGATAACGTTGAAAAATCGGCCCCAGCTTATTCCGCCTTAGAGAAAACCGCGTTGACATTTTTCCAAATGCTTTGCAATATCTCCTTAACGAAAAGAGCTAGAAGGCTGAAAATGCAGATTTAGACTTGTAGGCATTGTGTGAACAAGATAACGTTGAAAAATCGGCCCCAGCTCATTCCGCCTTAGAGAAAACCGCGTTGACATTTTTTCCAAATGCTTTGCAATATCTCCTTAACGAAAAGAGCTAGAAGGCTGAAAATGCAGATTTAGACTTGTAGGCATTGTGTGAACAAGATAACGTTGAAAAATCGGCCCCAGCTCATTCCGCCTTAGAGAAAACCGCGTTGACATTTTTTCCAAATGCTTTGCAATATCTCCTTAACGAAAAGAGCTAGAAGGCTGAAAATGCAGATTTAGACTTGTAGGCATTGTGTGAACAAGATAGCGTTGAAAAATCGGCCCCAGCTCATTCCGCCTTAGAGAAAACCGCGTTGACATTTTTTCCAAATGCTTTGCAATATCTCCTTAACGAAAAGAGCTAGAAGGCTGAAAATGCAGATTTAGACTTGTAGGCATTGTGTGAACAAGAAAACGTTGAAAAATCGGCCCCAGCTCATTCCGCCTTAGAGAAAACCGCGTTGACATTTTTTCCAAATGCTTTGCAATATCTCCTTAACGAAAAGAGCTAGAAGGCTGAAAATGCAGATTTAGACTTGTAGGCATTGTGTGAACAAGATAGCGTTGAAAAATCGGCCCCAGCTCATTCCGCCTTAGAGAAAACCGCGTTGACATTTTTTCCAAATGCTTTGCAATATCTCCTTAACGAAAAGAGCTAGAAGGCTGAAAATGCAGATTTAGACTTGTAGGCATTGTGTGAACAAGAAAACGTTGAAAAATCGGCCCCAGCTTATTCCGCCTTAGAGAAAACCGCGTTGACATTTTTTCCAAATGCTTTGCAATATCTCCTTAACGAAAAGAGCTAGAAGGCTGAAAATGCAGATTTAGACTTGTAGGTATTGTGTGAACAAGAAAAC
The DNA here is from genome assembly GCF_055691185.1 of Crinia signifera. Taxonomy (NCBI): domain Eukaryota; kingdom Metazoa; phylum Chordata; class Amphibia; order Anura; family Myobatrachidae; genus Crinia; species Crinia signifera. Next base: position 65,986,547 of record NC_139222.1, read on the forward strand.
GTTGAAAAATCGGCCCCAGCTCATTCCGCCTTAGAGAAAACCGCGTTGACATTTTTTCCAAATGCTTTGCAATATCTCCTTAAGGAAAAGAGCTAGAAGGCTGAAAATGCAGATTTAGACTTGTAGGCATTGTGTGAACAAGAAAACGTTGAAAAATCGGCCCCAGCTCATTCCGCCTTAGAGAAAACCGCGTTGACATTTTTTCCAAATGCTTTGCAATATCTCCTTAACGAAAAGAGCTAGAAGGCTGAAAATGCAGATTTAGACTTGTAGGCATTGTGTGAACAAGATAACGTTGAAAAATCGGCCCCAGCTTATTCCGCCTTAGAGAAAACCGCGTTGACATTTTTTCCAAATGCTTTGCAATATCTCCTTAACGAAAAGAGCTAGAAGGCTGAAAATGCAGAATTAGACTTGTAGGCATTGTGTGAACAAGATAACGTTGAAAAATCGGCCCCAGCTTATTCCGCCTTAGAGAAAACCGCGTTGACATTTTTTCCAAATGCTTTGCAATATCTCCTTAACGAAAAGAGCTAGAAGGCTGAAAATGCAGATTTAGACTTGTAGGCATTGTGTGAACAAGAAAACGTTGAAAAATCGGCCCCAGCTCATTCCGCCTTAGAGAAAACCGCGTTGACATTTTTTCCAAATGCTTTGCAATATCTCCTTAACGAAAAGAGCTAGAAGGCTGAAAATGCAGATTTAGACTTGTAGGCATTGTGTGAACAAGATAGCGTTGAAAAATCGGCCCCAGCTCATTCCGCCTTAGAGAAAACCGCGTTGACATTTTTTCCAAATGCTTTGCAATATCTCCTTAACGAAAAGAGCTAGAAGGCTGAAAATGCAGATTTAGACTTGTAGGCATTGTGTGAACAAGAAAACGTTGAAAAATCGGCCCCAGCTTATTCCGCCTTAGAGAAAACCGCGTTGACATTTTTTTCCAAATGCTTTGCAATATCTCCTTAAGGAAAAGAGCTAGAAGGCTGAAAATGCAGATTTAGACTTGTAGGCATTGTGTGAACAAGAAAACGTTGAAAAATCGGCCCCAGCTCATTCCGCCTTAGAGAAAACCGCGTTGACATTTTTTCCAAATGCTTTGCAATATCTCCTTAACGAAAAGAGCTAGAAGGCTGAAAATGCAGATTTAGACTTGTAGGCATTGTGTGAACAAGATAGCGTTGAAAAATCGGCCCCAGCTCATTCCGCCTTAGAGAAAACCGCGTTGACATTTTTTCCAAATGCTTTGCAATATCTCCTTAACGAAAAGAGCTAGAAGGCTGAAAATGCAGAATTAGACTTGTAGGCATTGTGTGAACAAGAAAGCGTTGAAAAATCGGCCCCAGCTTATTCCGCCTTAGAGAAAACCGCGTTGACATTTTTCCAAATGCTTTGCAATATCTCCTTAACGAAAAGAGCTAGAAGGCTGAAAATGCAGATTTAGACTTGTAGGCATTGTGTGAACAAGATAACGTTGAAAAATCGGCCCCAGCTCATTCCGCCTTAGAGAAAACCGCGTTGACATTTTTTCCAAATGCTTTGCAATATCTCCTTAACGAAAAGAGCTAGAAGGCTGAAAATGCAGATTTAGACTTGTAGGCATTGTGTGAACAAGATTACGTTGAAAAATCGGCCCCAGCTCATTCCGCCTTAGAGAAAACCGCGTTGACATTTTTTCCAAATGCTTTGCAATATCTCCTTAACGAAAAGAGCTAGAAGGCTGAAAATGCAGATTTAGACTTGTAGGCATTGTGTGAACAAGATAGCGTTGAAAAATCGGCCCCAGCTCATTCCGCCTTAGAGAAAACCGCGTTGACATTTTTTCCAAATGCTTTGCAATATCTCCTTAACGAAAAGAGCTAGAAGGCTGAAAATGCAGATTTAGACTTGTAGGCATTGTGTGAACAAGAAAACGTTGAAAAATCGGCCCCAGCTCATTCCGCCTTAGAGAAAACCGCGTTGACATTTTTTCCAAATGCTTTGCAATATCTCCTTAACGAAAAGAGCTAGAAGGCTGAAAATGCAGATTTAGACTTGTAGGCATTGTGTGAACAAGATAGCGTTGAAAAATCGGCCCCAGCTCATTCCGCCTTAGAGAAAACCGCGTTGACATTTTTTCCAAATGCTTTGCAATATCTCCTTAACGAAAAGAGCTAGAAGGCTGAAAATGCAGATTTAGACTTGTAGGCATTGTGTGAACAAGAAAACGTTGAAAAATCGGCCCCAGCTTATTCCGCCTTAGAGAAAACCGCGTTGACATTTTTTCCAAATGCTTTGCAATATCTCCTTAAGGAAAAGAGCTAGAAGGCTGAAAATGCAGATTTAGACTTGTAGGCATTGTGTGAACAAGATAGCGTTGAAAAATCGGCCCCAGCTCATTCCGCCTTAGAGAAAACCGCGTTGACATTTTTTCCAAATGCTTTGCAATATCTCCTTAACCAAAAGAGCTAGAAGGATGAAAATGCAGATTTAGACTTGTAGGCATTGTGTGAACAAGATATCGTTGAAAAATCGGCCCCAGCTCATTCCGCCTTAGAGAAAACCGCGTTGACATTTTTTCCAAATGCTTTGCAATATCTCCTTAACGAAAAGAGCTAGAAGGCTGAAAATGCAGATTTAGACTTGTAGGCATTGTGTGAACAAGAAAACGTTGAAAAATCGGCCCCAGCTCATTCCGCCTTAGAGAAAACCGCGTTGACATTTTTTCCAAATGCTTTGCAATATCTCCTTAAGGAAAAGAGCTAGAAGGCTGAAAATGCAGATTTAGACTTGTAGGCATTGTGTGAACAAGAAAACGTTGAAAAATCGGCCCCAGCTCATTCCGCCTTAGAGAAAACCGCGTTGACATTTTTTCCAAATGCTTTGCAATATCTCCTTAACGAAAAGAGCTAGAAGGCTGAAAATGCAGATTTAGACTTGTAGGCATTGTGTGAACAAGATAGCGTTGAAAAATCGGCCCCAGCTCATTCCGCCTTAGAGAAAACCGCGTTGACATTTTTTCCAAATGCTTTGCAATATCTCCTTAACGAAAAGAGCTAGAAGGCTGAAAATGCAGATTTAGACTTGTAGGCATTGTGTGAACAAGATAACGTTGAAAAATCGGCCCCAGCTTATTCCGCCTTAGAGAAAACCGCGTTGACATTTTTTCCAAATGCTTTGCAATATCTCCTTAACGAAAAGAGCTAGAAGGCTGAAAATGCAGAATTAGACTTGTAGGCATTGTGTGAACAAGATAACGTTGAAAAATCGGCCCCAGCTTATTCCGCCTTAGAGAAATCTCCTTAACGAAAAGAGCTAGAAGGCTGAAAATGCAGATTTAGAAAACGTTGAAAAATCGGCCACAGCTCATTCCGCCTTAGATGACATTTTTTCCAAATGCTTTGCAATATCTCCTTAAGGAAAAGAGCTAGAAGGCTGAAAAATGCAGATTTAGACTTGTAGGCATTGTGTG